>NC_139721.1:59743645-60086455 GCF_964211835.1 Anser anser
TTATATTGAGGACTATGGCAATAATTGTTCTGAAGGTAAACAAACTGAGTATACGTTGGAAATATTTAGATAAAACCATTAACTTTGAAAGTATATATAAGTATATATATCAGTAATTTCAACAACAAAAGTAAGGAGCAGGACTTTAGGCATAAGAATATAATGATTACTATTTAGCATTAATCTGAGAGAAGGTATATGAATTAATATGAACAATGAGAATTGCAAGACACTGATGTATTGTTAAGTTCTTGAAAAGTAGGCAGTAAATATCCTTGCAAGACATGTCAGACTATTTTTAAGAGACCTACAAAATTAGTACTAGAGAGCATAACAATATTGGTGATACTGTGCTATGTATGATACATGTATAATAATATAATATATTGTAATAATAATAATATACTATCATAATATAATATAATAAACTGTTATAAAGAAGCACCAATAGCTTATGTGAGTACCTAACCAGAGCATATATTTTAAAACTTGGGATAAAATGAAAAGGATTCCTTGAAGGAGAATCTGTACCTCTAAGAAGGGGACTTTGATTTAACTGTTCTTTTTCTTCTGCTCAGATAGGTGGGGAAACATTACAGCTACAGGGCACTCCAACTATCTTGTAGTTGCTGTACAACTATCTTGTAACACCTGCTTAATCTTAGGAATGCATACCTTTTATGGTGTCAACATATAATATTTCCTACAAGAACTTTAAATAGTCATCTGAAGATCATAAATTATTTATAGCAAAGAAATTAAAGAACAGACACTTATCTATCATATCTTTATGCCAGAGTAAGTAAATTAAAGGAGATACTGTTATTGAGCAGAACAAAGGTAACTGCACTGTGCAGTAAAAAGCAAGATTAGTCTCAGACATCAGGCACATAACAATTTCAGTTGTTTAGAATGGGCATTGCAAATTTTATTGCATAGTTTTCTCCAAAATGTTAATCAGCCAGAGCAGGTAAAAGTTGTTAGTGGGAAATCTTTACAAACACTTAACAAATCTTGTCTGTGATTGGTTTCTTTAAGCAGGTTGATGCTACTGTATGCACACTATATTATTGTTATTAATTTAGCTATTTATTTATTTTTATTGTTCTGAAAGCTGCTTGGAATGGAAATTAGCAAGATCTTCCACCAGGGAACAGGGAAGGTGGTGGTTTTTTATATGCTGCACTTTCCTTGGTGCACTAAGGACTTTGACATGACTGCCTTTTTTAATTCATGTGATTGAAGGAAAATGGAAAATAGCATTTGGTCTTCAATCGTTTTTGTTTAAAGCAAAGATGCTCAGATAATGGAATTTAAAAATGAAGCAGAAATCTTTCAAAATTATTTGGAAGAGAATTACTGTGTTTAAGATTGAAAAAAATGATATGACCAAGAAGTATGTATGTTTTCTCCACCTGAAAATGATATGAATGTTCATATTTCCTTTAATAATGCAGACAGAAATCTATTACTTTGTAATAAAGCTACTTTGCAGTTTAGAGTTATATTTTGTTAATACTTAAGTAGTGGTGTCAATCTTAAGGTGGAAAGATGTCCATAAGATGGGCAAGATGGAAGTGAAAACCGGTGTCCCTTACAGCTTTTCTGTTTTTTGTCTGTTGCTGTGTTTCAAGCATTTTCTCTCTTTCCTCATGATTTCATATCTCTTTCAAAAGAGAAGTCTGACTTCTTAGAGAATTGTTTTGCATCGCGGGTCCTTTAGGTTGTCTGGTGCTGTAAGAGGAGACCTGTTTTTCATCACTTTAGACTTAATTTTCTTCCTTTACTTCATTGTAAATGCTTCTCACTGCACAGATAATTATTTAAATCCTCTATGAGAGATTTACAACTTCAGACAAAGTTGAGTATTTTTGTCTGTCTCGTCACAGTTTTTCCTCTCACAGGAAGGTGATACAGTGCCTGAGAAGACAAGGAATCCATAAAAAGTGGCTGACGTTATTTTAGTGACATAAAAATAACATAATATAAAATGACTAATCAAAAATAGCAGGAAATAAAGTGGGGGAGTCATGAAGAAAACCTAAGATTCAAAGCCATAATGAATTAGCATTTGGAAAACTGAGATCATTAATATAAATTTTGTTTCAAATATCAAAGCCAAATAAGCATTCAGTGAGTATTTGACTTACATCATCAGTCTGTTGAAAAACATCAAATGCATATGTCATAATTAGCAATATAGTGAGTGTTGGGCTAAAAATAGCTAGTCAGATTATATTCAGTGGAAGGCTAGATGCCACTAAAATTTGCTCCCTAACATCATCTGGTTCAAACTGGTTGGCCAGCAGTGTTTTAGTCATTGCTCCTGCTGCAGATGTGAAGGGCTGACATTTGGCTTTAGTGGTTAAAATGTAGTCAACACAGCAGCAGCATGTTCTGAAATTTCCAATGAAACGTATTATGAAAAAACCTCACTAGCTGCAGTGCTTAAAATTACTTTAAATACCGTTGGCTCTGTGCCAATATATGCTCCTACCAGAGTGGCAGGCAGTGACCTACCTTTTCATTCTTCTCTGACTGATGTATTTCTAACCCTGTTCTTCACAATTCTGTTCACTTGTGATTTGTTACCTCCTGAAGGACGGTGGGATGAATACCTGAATCGTCAGCACGAGTGTCTGAATCAGAAACAAATGAGATATATAACTAGCAGTGGAAGTATAGAACACTATGCATCCAAAGAAGTCATTGCTGTAAACAACACACAAGCATCACACCTAAAATACCTGCACAAGCTGTAAAGGAAAAAAAACGCGTTGTATTATTTTCTCCCCAGGTTGTTTCTGAAGATGCTGAAAGGAGCTACTTTTCTAACAGGAAAGAATAACAGTTCTTTCTTGCAAAAAGAGGGTATGTAGTGAGAACATTTAATCACTGTGTTGACTTGAAATTGATTTGGATGAATGAAACTATTACTGGATCCAGCATCTAAACCAGGATACTTCACTCACCTGGAATGATGGGGTATTTTTTTTCCCATTACTGTGTGAAAAGTCTTGTCAAAACAGTTGTCAGAACTCAGAGGTCTTTCTTCATTTGAAAGTGTACATGTGCTGTGGTCCAGGAGGTGGAGAAGTATGCTGTGATGTGGCAACAGTACAAGTGATACTCTATCAATAACAGCATTTCTGCAAATTCTGATTGACACATCTTTGAAAAGCAGCAGCAGGTAGTCTCATAAATCTTTGCTACATAGAACTAACTTTGTGTCAAATGATATAGTCTCTCTAATTTTATCTTTTCTCTCACACGTTTTTAGTAATTTCTGAAAATACAGTACAGCACCCACCTGACTCTCCTTTTTGGAAACCCCCTGGACTAAATTATACTTATTAGTACATTAGCAATGATGTTGACTTCAGAATTTGACCAAGAGAATATTTCAAGGAAATATAATTTTCAAAGCTGAGTAAAAAGGATGCAGAAAGCAAATGATGTTATTTACTGTGTTTCTGTTTGAAAAGTTGTAGATCTATCCAGTACAGCTACATTGACACCAAGTACCAATCATATTAGACCAGAATTATAATTATTTTACAGAATTAGCTTGATCAGACTTTCTTTCTTTATTTGTTTGTTTGTTTATTTATTTTTATAAATATAGATGAACAGGAAAGCACTTCAGCCCTTGCTGTGTAGTAATTGTTTCACCAAATTTCATGCTGGAGTCTGATTCTGCTGGAATCATCACTGGGATTTGGATATAACTATAACTAACAATGTATAACCTGATAAGTTTATTTTACATTATTTCTTCTGTTTGCATAGGCTAAAGCTGTCTGAAGATGCTGAACTCTTGATGTGTGTCTTGAAAAATGACAATAGATTTGGCTTATTGATGGGAAGCCTACCAAGCCTGGATATATATGTATCATCTGTCCCTTCCCCTCCACAAACAGTGCAGCCTTAGGCTGCATTTGTATTATTACTTTCTCAAGTGCTTCTCTTTTAAGTTTAGACAATCCGTCATTTTGGCTAGATTTCTGTTAGCTTTTAGAAACAGTGAAAGAAAAACAATAACAAAAAATTCAGAAGAAGCAGATGACATTTTGCTTCTGACAAAAGCATAGCACGGCAGAGATTTCAGTGAAAGTCTGACTATATAACACCATCCTGAGTGCCATTAGAATGACCATTCTCCCCTACTTATGGGGCATCTGAGCCAGGCTGTTTACACTTCTGTGGTTAGAGAGTTTGTTTTAATAACAATATAAATACATGTTTTTGTTAACAATCTCATACACAGTGTAGAGTCACATACTTCAGCTCAGAGAAATGACAGTCATATTAAATAACATATTTATTATATACAGTCTTGTAACACAGAGATGTGAAAAAAAAATTCTCCTTCCATCTCTCTTTTATGTGTTGGGTGAAATACAAAATAATGCCATTTGGTCTTGGTCTTTCATCTCCTTGGAAGGGACAGTAATTAGAAAAACGTCTGGAACTGACCTCATGCACTAGACATTTGGAATTCATTCTATGCCTATGCAGTTCTGAAAAAGAAAATAATCAGATGAGATCTGGAATTTTTAATGATATTTTTTGTTCAAATATGCTGATTTTTTTTTGAATACATTTTTTTTTCTTCTTGAAATATTACTGTCCTGTTAAGTGTTTCCTCAAGAAATATTTTCAGGTTTGAGATTGATTTTCTGGTCAGACATGAGAGGTAGCCAGTGCAAAATAGACAGTTGTGCAGGTGAGCCAGTAGTGGCAATGAATAATGATTTAGAGTAAAATTTTGAATCATGTACTATATTACAAATTAATGTCCTTACAGATGTATTACAAGCCATGGAATACTCATATTTCTTTGTAAGTATATATATATATTTTTTTTTCCTTAAAAAAAAAAATATTGCTTGTGAGATTTTGAGCTTGTTTGGCATCAGATTGAAAAATTCCAACATGTTCTTCTACCCTGTTTTACCATGACATAAAGCAGTAAAAAACAAAAATCATCATCTTATCACTGTGATATGTTTAATCAGAAATTGGTCCCATGCCAGAACATACAAGAACTCGTTTGCCTGTGCTGACTCCACAGCAGCAAAGGTTGTGAGCTCTGGTGGGGAAGTGTTGTCAAGAAGCAGGGACTGTAAGTCCAGAGATCATCTTATCAAGAATCATTTAAGACCTTTCACACAATCTTGGAACTTAGTCACTCAGTTATCTAATAAGTCAATGCTTTTTCATCTTTCTTAGTAGGACCTGATGGTTGTGCAGAAATGCCCTTTTACAGTGTTCTTTTTTCATTGCTAGAGCATATATCACTGGACTGAATACCAGTTTTGAAGAGGTTAATTGAAAGGAATATGTTTATTTATGTTCATTGTGAACATATGTATATGTATAATACAAATTGCACAGACATCATTTCTAGTGATTAGAGGAATACAGAGATGCCTTTGAAAGCTTTTCCTGTTTTGAAACAGCTTGCTGTCACCCATGGGTTTTGTATTTAATCTCATGTTGTCTTCCTGAATTGCTGTCAATCCCTTTTTTTGTGAACGTTCAGTTCTTAAGCAAACCAATATGCAGCATTAGCAAGTCTGTGTAGCTGATGGAATCCACCTCATAAGACGAGTATTTACTATTACGGCTAACATCAAGGGTGCTTTGAACTTCAAGGTAATAGACATCTATACCTCAGTAACAATTATGGCAATCAACACTGACACTTAAAAACTAAATAGATAGGTTTAGGACTACTACTATAAGCCGAATAGTCTTTTAAGAATCTAGTATTTTTGTCATGCTGTGCAATTATTATTAGTATTATTTATTTTTTTTTGTTACTCAGGTGAACAAAATTACCATAACCAGCTGCAGAAGTCTCCAGAGGAGTCTTCAAGAGGAATATTTCTTAAGCATCTTCCTAGAGAAAGCAGTAGATAATCATACAACAATCGTTACTAATACTTATTCATAATGAACATAAAAGGATTGGATTTACATTTGCACTGAAGTGAAATAAGAAAATTTTAAGATGAGTGAAAGGAATGAGAAAGAATGGCGCAATGTGTTCCAAAATTAGGAGTCATATTTGAAGAGCTAGTCTTCTAATCTTTAAATTTAAATATACCTAAGGATATCTTCTAGAAAGCAAAGTATATAAAGGGATTTCAGAATGCTTCTTAATTTTTGGAAGTTGATATCCTGGATTTTACAAGTTTGTTAATTCATATAACACATTATATATATATATATTTTATATATATATATTTTTAAATATATGTCATGCTAAATAAAAATTTTGTAAAATATTACTAAAATCTGGTATTTATATTTAAAAAGGGTAAAAATATTATCCAAACAGATTGCTTTGATGTATTTTCTGTTACAATCAAGCAATCATAACTGAAATATTTCCTCTTTGTCCCATAAAAGTAGTAGAAATACTACATTTCATAAACTTTTCCTTATTATTAACCTTCATATTTACTCTTTCTCTAAATTAGTCAGTGGTTGATACCTGACACAGTTTGCTTTTTTTTTTTTTCCCTTTTCATTTACTATTTTTTATGTCTAATAAGTGTGAAAACAAAGTGAAGAATGATGGAGAAATTTAAGTTTTCGAACAGACATTTTATCTTTTCTATAAAACTTTAGTATTGAAAACAACTATGCACCGTGTCTAATTTTGGTGCAACTGTTTTTTCACTTCACTCAACCTCCAGAAGCTATTCTACATTATACTCTGCATGAAGCAGCAGTCTTCAGATCAATATAAAATGAGAGATGCTGGTCACCTCTGTAGGTGTAGCAATGGGCATAACTAAAAATAGTTTTCTCCTCACTTATGTGTCAAATTTGCTTGTCTTAATGGGAATGAAGATGTGCCTCAAGTCTGCAAGCACTACTTGATCTCATTATTGCACTAGAGTGACAGATAACTGGCAGCAAAGAGAAGCTACGCGTGGTTCTGGGATGTCCTATATAGCTCTATTTCCTTTCTCTCTCCTAAAATAAGTACCTATTTGCATTTTCTTACTGTTTTCCACTAGTATGTGCAGGGCAAAGCATATGCAGTAAAAATAGACATAGCAGGGTAAACAGTCTGTGTGGACCAGCAAAACATGCAGAAACAGGATTTAGTGGAGCTTTTCAGGCAGTCTGTTCAGGTTTTTAATTCTGCACACAGTAACACTTGGTGGAGGATGAATTAATATTTTTTTCTTTTCCTGTGGCAGAGAGATCTGACTCCCTTTGAAAATCTGAGTATATTTTCCATTTGTTTGCTGTTTTGCTCACGTCAGCATCAAGGCAGACAGCCACTGTGGTTATTGGAGCCGAATCCCTTCACAGTTCATCGCTGATGTCACTGAACAAAGTAGATCTAAACACAGCTGGACCAGAAATAAGCTCCTCTCACTAGAGTAAAAGGAAGAGCACGGTTAGCATGAGACTCTTGAAACTGGAGTGGTCTTGTCCTTTTTTTTTTTTTTTTTTTTTTTCCTTGATCTTGTTTAGAGAAGTCCCTAACTGCGACAGACTTCAAGAGGTCCTTCCACAGCTAAGGATGTGATGTGTCTTGAATACACCCTCTCCTTCCCAGTCAGGGACTCTGCAGCTGCCCTGTAAGTAAAGTCTTACCGGGATTTGATTTAAACAAATATATTAGTTTGAAATAAATGGCCCTTTTGTGTATTTATGAATTCTTAAATTGTGGGGCTGTCTTACTAATTCAGTGATCCAGAGCTGTGACTGAATCTTTTTTCTCTGTTGCACGTTGAAGTAAGGCCAAAGAAGAGCTAGTGAAGAAGCACAAAAGCCAAGCAATGACCCAACAAACTTGCCTGGCTGCAGGCACCAGGCACTTTGCCCTTGCCTCTCCCATCCCTCCCTGGAAGTAGTCTTGTCCTGCTGAATCAGACCAGTGCAAGGAGCTATTTCCTGATGTCCCTTGTAATAGCATGACACAGGAATTATTTATTAATAAAAATTATTTTCTTGTTATAACAAATATGAGAATTGAAAATGTTTGTCACCTACTATTGCTGTTAATAAGATTTATCAAGAAATATGATTATTGGGACATAATTAAGCAACATTTTGTCAGGTTTTGGATAGCTACAGACAGTTTGAATTTTGTACTAATATACAGTTAACATACAAAGCTGATATTAATAAACATTATATTTTTCTTGTTTTCAGTTCTACCTTGTCACATAACTGCTTTTTTAAATATGTGGAAAACAGAGGTTTAACACTATAAGCTAGTGGCTGATGTTGCCACAGGTGTTTTGCCATTGCTATCCTCTGCTACACAACCTGAGCTCTTTACTTTCTCTGTGTTTGTCTGCTTTATTTTGTATATGTTAGGGAAACAAATTTCGGAAGCGCTGTATAGAACGATGTGGTGGCTAAAAGTAGAATTGTTGACTCCTGTAAAACATAATTGCCACCATCATATTTTCTTTTCTTTATTATTTTCTTTTTCCTAAATATAATGAAATATTGAGTAAGACAGTGTACTGTTTCTACAATTTCATTGAAGTGATCAGTAGAGGGCACTGCGTACTGACAGTAACTCTCCAATTTTCAAAGCTATGTGAACATACAGCTCATTTGAAAAATCTACTCTGAGTTCAGACTGGAGACTATTAGCTCAGTTTACCCTATCTATAAGAAGATATATTGGATTAGAATTGGAGAAAAAATTAAAAAGCAACAATAACAAGAAACAACGCTAAGTAATAAGAAAAAAATCACTCTATTATACCAGTGACTGCAGATATTAAAAAATTAAAAATGATTTAGTAGAATGCTCTAGTACAAATATATCTTTAAATCATACAAATTTTATTTGTAGAATAGCCTAGTACACACCTTGTAATGGTATATTCCTTGGATGCTGATAAGATTACATCTAAAAGCTATTATTTGCTGCTTACTTATTCCACTCCCCCCCCCAACTCCAAAACTCCTTTTTTTTTTTTTTTTTTTAACGAAATGTGAAAAATTCTGTATATGTGCTGAAGTGTTTTGTAGTCTTACCTGGCAGAAGTGGGAATATGTTCTTTTATTCACACAGATTTTCCTTGCCTTTTGTCTAGAAAAATATGAGTTCAGAGGGCTTAGCAGCAAACAGATTGCCTGGGGAGTGTGAAAGCTGCACATTTACCAGGAGAGGATTACAGACAGTACAGGTCAGGAATGAAATATTACCGGGTGAAGTAATTCACTATTTATCAACTCTGGCCCATGGGACACCCTCTGAAACCATTCCTATATGCTTAGTTTGCCCTAAACTGTAGAGTAAGTTCTCCAAACGTACTGAGGAGGAAGAGATCCCATTCAGTGTAACTGCATGGTATGCCCACTGCCATCTTGCAGTTACAAACTGCAAGCAAGACAGAGTTGTCTTCCTGGGGACTTAGCCTCTTCAATTTAAGCAAGTAAATTAAGTAATTTGCATAAATACTTTATTTCACTGATCATTATAAATCTTGAAATGTAGCACTTTATGGGAATTGTTAACAAACGGATATGGATCAATGGAGGACATTTCCTCCACGATTAATAGGATGCTATAATAATGAATTAGCATTCTGCTAAATTAGGAATACAAAAAAAAGTCTTTCAGTTGTGTGAAATTTTAAATGCAGTTTCAATTAAGATGTCTAGAACATGTCTAGATATTGAATTGAATGACAGTAAGCTATCTTAGTGCTTGCATATTTTTTCTTTTTCTATTAATTATTCTGAAAGTCCTCATTTTGTCCCTAAAATTAATAAAATGTTATTACTAATGATGGCTGATGTCCATTTGTTAATAATAGCTGGAAAAAAATATTTTGAATGCTTAAAACATTTTATAATATTTATAAAAATGTTATTATAGTTACTGCCGTTGCTGAATATCTTATGTCATTTTTTCTCCGTGACTTAAAAAAGCAGTGAGTTTGTTATTATCCTCTTCTCTGTCTTACACACACATACATACATGGGTATTTTGGTCTGTAGGTAAAGGCTCTATAAAGCACCTCAGTTTTGTTGTTTTGGATTGTGTGTCTCATGAAGAACAGCCTGTCTTAACAGATTTCACAGAATCATAGAATAGTTGAGGATGCAAGAGACCTCTGGAGGTCATCTGGCCCAACCTCCCTGCTCAAGGAGGGCTACCTACAGTTACTTGCTCAGGACCATGTCCAGATGGCTTTTGAATATTTTCAAGGAGGGAGACTCCACAACCTCTCTGGGTAACCTGTGCCAGTATTCAGTCACACTCATGTTTTAAAACTGCTTCCCGATGATCAGACAGAGATTCCTGTGTTTCAGTTTGTGCCCATTGCCTCTTGCCCTATCACTGGGCACCACTGAAAAGTGCCTGGCTCCATCTTCTTTGCAACATTCCTTCAGGTACACATTAATAATATCCCTCTGAGTCTTCTCTTGTCTAAGCTAAGCAATCCCAACTCTCTCAGCCTTTTTTCATAACACAGATGATTTAGTACAAATGGTTCCAGAAATACTGCAACAGCAATACCTCTGCTGCTACCGCTTCTTTGTCCAGGTAATGGTGGCAAAAAATACAAAAATCACTTGAAAATAATAACTAAAAAAATCACTTGAAAATAATAACTAAAATCTGCATTAAAAATAAATAATAACTCTTGAATAATAATAATAAAAAAGCTTGGATGAGTAAGAGTCTGGGTGAACTGGGAGAAAATCAATTTATTATTTTATTCCTGACTCCCAACTAGACCAAGGTAAATGTCATACAAGGTACTGACATTTCAATTTATATTAAACTATGAACTAGTTCAGAAAAAAAAAAATGGAAGAAAACACACTGAACTGTGTCGGAATGAGGTCTCCAATGGTCTCTCTATGTATATATTTTGAAAATGTCTGCTAGTCTGTTCATTTTCAATATACAATAAGTAAATTCTACACAACAGATCATATGCAAAAATAAAGGACTGCAACTGAATTTGGTTTCCAGATCTTACATGCAGGCTATGAAAATTGCTTTTGCTGACACATGCAATCTTTCATAGATAAATCAGCAAATAATATCACATGACTATTAGAGGTTGCAACTCACTATCAGTAAAATTGTAATTGTAATTGTAATTACATGGTAAATTTTTGAGATTGGGTATCCAGATATGCTTTAAAGTTATTGCACTATTGTTCTGAACATTGTTGTTATATTGCTGGTAGTGTGTTATTTGGACAAGCTTTCCACAGCACATAAAACTGAAGCTGGGAGGACTATACAGAATTATACAATTTCCCAAAACTGAATTCCTTTTTAGGATTATCATTGATACTAAATATCCTATATTTCTTTTCTATATACATTTTTTTTTCTGGATATGTAGACATATATGTAAATACTCTAGACTATATACATGGTACTTTTTGATTGTACTCTCGACTATATAGATGGTACTATAGATGGTATTTTTGAGAAGCAAGAACATATGTATTATAGTTGTTCATTGGATGAATACATCCAATTCCAAAGAACATTCCGAAGAAAATATTTATTATTGTAAATGAACATTACTAATAATTAGAATATATATATTTATAATTAAAGCCTGTACAAATTGTCTGGTTAGATGGTAGATAAGCCCAAATTTAGGAGGGTATTGAAATTTGAATCCATTATTGCTACTGATTTTGGTGTATACAGCTTCAAATGAATAAACATAAGCTTAACTAAGCATGTTAGTAAGCCTGGACCTTAGTGAATTTTTTTTTTTTCCTCTGTAGACAGGGATCAAATTAAATTTTTACCCAATATATGAGTGCACATGCAGTCCACATCAATACATATTTTATTTGGGCTGTGAAGTTAGCTGATACAGTTGTTTCCCTCTTCTTGGGAGTATGTACCTATAAAGTACAATGTCAGCTTTTGTTTTAAACAAGAAGATCTAATCCTTTTCTTCATGAAAAATAATCTTTAACCAGTAAAATGTTGCAAACTTAATTGCCAGGGTTGGCCTTCTTGCTCTAATAATGTTCGAGGCTCTGTCATGCTCTCCCAGACAGTTCAGGGGTCTTTTGGGGACATTATTAAACTTTCACAGCATCTACAGCTCTTCTAATGTATAAAGGGAGCATCAGTTAACTTTGCAGTTACAGGGAGTTTACAATATCTGGCAATAAGCCCACAAAAGTCTTTTTGTTTGCCAGCAGAGTAATTTCTGGATTGATTTTAAGCTTTCCTGCAGCCTATTTATGATTTCATATTCTCTCTGTGTGTTATATTATTAATTTGACTGTCCTTATTTCTCCAACTGTGAAGTGAGTGTAAAATCCTGTCCTTGTTCTGTACAGGATAATGAACAATAACTTTCACAGTAGCTTCAGTGAAGTCATTTACTTTGTAGTTGGGACATGCTAAGAAATCATGAACCTTACCATTGACTTTCATCTCATAACTTTTAAAATACATCAGAATTTATTTCCAGTTCTGTAGATGAAACACATAAAACTATTTGAGATCCATTGCAGGAAATTAAGCAATACAGTTGTAAGGATGGGAGAAAATACCTGTTTTGATCACGTTCCTTTGTAAAACAAAGGATTTGGAATGTCTTAAGATCATATGGACACTTGCTCCAGAATGTGAAGGCAACAGTTTGAATAGCAAAGTATTGTATTACCACATTGTATTGTACTGTATTATAAATTGTATTAGCAAATATGGCAGGAATGGAAAAAAAAATTCATTGAGGTTAGACTGCATGTCACAAATGTGATTTGTTTGTTATAAAACAAGAAAGGGAGATTAACATAGACATTGAGAGCTTTACCTTGGGCGTCTTACTTAAAAAGGCATAACATTTAACGTAACACAACAATTTCTTTAAAAAAAAAAGTTTTCAGAAACAAAAATTTGTCTTGCTGTTATTATGTGTAGTTATACAATTTGTGTGTTTCCACATGCATCCAAAATTCAATGTAATTAATAATAGACACATACCACAGTTAGTTTCTAAGTCACTGTAGTCATAATTGTATTGAGTCTTCTGTTACAGTTATTTTTGAGTCCTTCTTCTGCCTCTTTTTCCCGTTTTTATCCTTCCTATAACACCTTCTCTTTTAATGCTTTATTATTTTCACTGGCCCTCTCTTGTCCTTTTCTATTTTTAGTGTATTGTTTCAGCCCCTTCTAATGCTTTCCTTCCAAAATATGTCATACACAGTTTTCAGTTTAACACAGGGAACTACTCAGAAGCCTGAAAAAATGTTTGCTAATGCATAGGGTATTGCACACAAATACTACCAAGTCCATTTAGTTCTGCAAGGCTGTACTTAACAAATTCCCTTTTGTGAATTCTTTTTGAGACATTCAGATGTGTGAAGGTGCAGTGCTAATTTGGGACAATGGCCAGGCTAAGGTAACACAAAATAACACCCTTTATCTTTTTTGACAAATCAAACAGAAACCAAATAGCTCTGACTTTCCTTCATGCTCTTCTGTATCTCTCCTTCAAGAGTTAAAATGAAATTTGAAGCTGGGAAAAGGCATCTAATATTTGATTAATTATGCAGTGGTGTCAGATGGTCATCCTTTCATAAAGAAAATGCAGATCTTGAAGACTGTTTACCCTTACTGGTTGATCTTAGAAAGCAGCAATGCTAGGCTGGTTTTATTGGCATCTAAATTGCCATGTAACCTCTGAACTGAGGTGATAGCAACAACGCCCGTGTCTGCATTACACATAGATAATTCAAGTGTGATAAACAAGAAAACATTAGTAAGACAACACTTATGACTACAGAAGATGGATAATGATATTGGCAGCCATTTAAATAGTTGTAAAATGTGCCTATCAAACAAAATTGTTCCAGTCCTGGGACCATTTTACCTGCAAAAGTGGGCAAGTAAATCACATGAGACAGATTCCATTGACTTTGCAGGAAAAGGAAAGACAAGCCTTTTTTATTGCTATTGATGTTTGCTCTTATTGACTGAGTGTTTGCCACAGACTCAAGTACCACTAGACACATAAATACAATGAGAACCTTGTGTGTGTCCTTTGGCTGACTGGGGGAAACAATTTGCAATTTACATCCAAGGGATCTGCAGCGTTCTTCCAACATACAGAACAGTTTGAGAAGAGTGTGCTGAAAATTGGTTCAAATAATCCTCCTGTCCTACAAAGTCCTTGCTGAGTTCAAAGAGAATGTTTTCCTTTATAGTGCAGAAGAAAACATTTGACACTTTATCACTGTGATTTCACTGCCTGAATTATCTCTGAACTTTGCTAAGTCACAGCCTGGATTAGTTTGTTAATGTTATATTTTGTGAAGAAGCTAGGGCATGGGGGTCACCTTAAAAAGGGCTGACACAGGAATTCCCTTCCTCATATCTTTTTGTGGGAAAAACAGCCCTAAAAATTGTGCAACAGGAGAAGAAAATGAAACAAAAATGTAACAGTCTGCATGATAAGAGCAGAAATCTTTCTGAATGATCAAGACACAAGTCAAAAGTCAAAGTAATATACCTTTCACGTCTCACATTCCTCTCCAGAAATCACTGAGGAGAACACATTTCCAGAAGCGACAAAAGACTTCAGCTACCACATCTTACAAAATTACTAATTTAGCTCTTGGGGGTAGAAATCTGTAACTTGTCACTAAGGGTTCCTTTTGTAGACCTCTCTGGGGTATCATTGCAGTGAGACCAATTGGGGTCTGTTGAATGGCAAATACTGAACACAGGCTTTGGTCAAAACTGTAGCCAAGGTTCTGGGAATAGAAAATGCCATCTTCAAATTAATAGTGAACTTAATCATTATTTTTCATAGGTTTCAGCTCTTTAGAAATGAGCTTTACAAGTATAAACCTTTCCTGTGCCATCTGTGGTAAATTGGTTATTGTATGTTGCATCCTATACAGGTATAAAATGGGAGCTCATGTATTGTTTACATAAAAAACTTAACTTTGGTCTTTGTGTGTGCGTGTGTGATTTATTCATTGTCAAAACTAAAACATAAAAGAAAGTAAAGCTGAAAAGAGATTCTAAGTCTCTCATCTACTGATGATTTACTACAGTGAGCTTTATGATGAAATACAGTAAATCATTCCAAAGTGTAACATAAATCAAGATTTGTTAACACTTAGGCAGCCAATACATGTCTTTTGGGTAAGTAAAACTAAGTATAACATAACCTCAGTTACAACAGTGCAATAAATGTGAGTTGATGACTTCCTTTTCTTTATTGTTTTATTTGCACCATTGATGTAACAGAGATAATGCTATAGCAAGAATAAGAAGTGCAGTTGGGTCCAATTTTGTTTGGATCAGTGAAAAACATGGGTTATTTTGAGAAAAAAAAAAAAAAAGCATGCGGTTTTAGAGATAGGTGAATTATCTGGGATAACATGATGTTCTGTTTCGCAGGGACACCTGGCAAGGATTCATTTGTTCTTTAAAAAGAGAATGGGTAAATTTCAGAGGGAAAGTGATTTTTTTACTGTAAAAATTACAAAGACAAACCTTGAATTATGAATCTATATCTACACGTTCTGCAAGGTGACACTCCATTGACTTCAGCTGATATGTACTTTACTGAGGGTCTGTTCAACAGATTTTAATGCAGACTATGTGTGTCCTTTAGCTGAGAAAAAAAATGCTTTCTGCAAAGCTGAAGATATAATGCAGTTGTTTTGAAAAAGATAGGATGAATTGAAACTTTCTCTTTCTCTTCCTGAAAATATTTAAATGATTTGGTCAGCTCAGAGTGGCAAGTGGCTATTCTTAAGTCATTTTTATGTTTGTCAGCTTGTTTGCTTGCTGGCAGGAGAACTTTCTAATCATGCCATTCCAATCTGAAGAAAATCTATAAAAGGCATAAACAAGAAATGGCTCAAATCACCTTGTAGCTAGCATTTGTCTTAAATAGGACAGTCTCTAAGTCATTTGTCATTTTAACAAGAAAAGGTTTATGGCCCTAAGAGCAAAGGTCAGAGACTGTATATACTTCTGCATAGCACAGAACCATCATTTACAATCACACTGCAGTCTGAAACAGTACTCAAGTTTTGTTAGCTTTGTTTTACTTTGCCTTCCTTCATTCTTTCCTCATTTAATAATGTTTATGTATCAATAGAAAAACTGCAATGAAACTTTCAGACTTTTTTTTAAGTTATGGGTCACTGTGCTTTTTTTTTTTTTTAAGGGGGAAAGCACAATGATTTTTTTTCGCACTGTTCTGCCTTCAAAACAACAACAACAACAACAAAAACAACAACAACAACAAAAACTGAACTAATAAAAATCCAACATTGTTAGGCTGAGTTTTTTTGAGCCTCCGGGTATGTCAGTGTTTCACATTTAGCACACAGCTCCCAAAGAAATATCTGCTAAATGTTCACCTGATAAAGTCAAAGAAGAGTAGATACTGATGAGTTAGAGAACCCCAGGGCTTGGGATTTCAGTGCTGCCATTCTGTGAACTGTTTAAGCTAATGATGTTTGTGCAGATAATTCTGGGCTTGACTCAGTGTTTGGTGAAGACAGAGGAGCCCTTCTGTCATCTTCGGTGGCATTTTGAATAGGCTCATAACAGAGAAAGGAGAAAAAAGAGTAATTTGGGGAGAAATAGTAAGATCACACCTCAGACTTCTTTATTGCTTACATATGTGTATGAATGTAGAAATATGAAAAAAATAAAATCCGTTCCTTATTGCTTGTATAAATATAGTTACCTGATCCCCAAAAGAACATGCATTATTCTTTCTTGTCCCTTCAAGCTTTTTGGACATATAGGATTTTCCCTAATAATAGCAACAACAGGTCTTAACACACTGAAGCCAAATACATCCATGATTTTAATGGAATGCCTTCGGTATCACTGTGATGAAGATTTGTGGCCCAAATGTATACACATACATTTGTGTATACACATATTTGATAAATCTTAAAGTGACTGCTCTGGTAGTCTGCTCTATTCTGCTCTATTCTGCTAGACTGCTCTATTCTCATAGAGGTTAATTAGGAGCCTGAGTATATAGAGTATATTGGAAGAGATGATACTTCCAGAAAGTTCTTTTCTCAGCCATAACATCTAAAATAGGATGTGTTAATGTATAGTACATATTGCTTGGAAGTTGAAAAAATTGACATAAATATTTGCATTTTAGACCTCAGCCAGTACTTGAATTTTATGGCCTCACTTGTCACACCAACAGAAACAGGGACTGAAATTAGCATTTCCTTGAATGCTCCAGCTGGGCTTGTAACAGAGATTTACAAAAACCATTTTGGCAAGCATTGACAAAGTATCCCTATAAAAAAATGAAAACAAACAAAACAAAACCCCAAATCCTACCCCCTTCCCCCAGTAACTCCAAAGATACATATGAAGATAACCAAACAACTCTCTTGAGAAGTGTCATGAAAGGAAAACTTTTTGTCCTGATCAGAAGACAACTCACATCTAAGGCTGAAAACGAGCTAATTAGGAATTTTGAAGCAAACAGCTATAGTTCCTGGCAGACCCCTGCTATTGAACTGCACAATGTTTTGCCTCATAGATATTCACCCTAAATTGTGATGACTTATTTTTATTCAAGAGCAGTTGAGCTTTTTTTTTTCTTTTTTTTTTTTTTTCTGTCAGCTCAGCACTGCCCTTGCCTAGAGACTGAAATGGTTTAGATCTCAAATATGTTAAATAACAATTTGTAAACCTAGAAGAACTAATGGGAAAGTGAAAGAAGCATTACAGTTCAAAAGTGAAAACCATAAATATGAGCACAGGTTATTTGTGAAACAGAAAAATGTGTTGGAGAACTGAATCTGTGGGGTATTGTGTTGCTCGTTAATAATAAAATAATAAAACTCAGAAAATCTGATAACTAAAAAAGATATGTTTGGAAAGCTACTTATTCTCTGGATACTTAATTCTCCCTTTTAGTGATAAAAGATTCAGTTTATATATATATATATATATATATTTTTTTTCACACGAGGCAAAAGACCACTTACCTCAGGAATTAAATAGAGCAAAAACTTCTGATAAGTCCTACAAAGCCCTCACAAGCCTTGCATGTGTCTTGACTTTCCAAAAGGTTCAGCTAGTTATGTGTATTAGGTTTACATGACAAGGTTTTGGTAGCAGCAGGAGCTACAGGGCTGGCCTCTGTGAGCAGAACCCAGCAGTTGCCCCATGTCAGATCACAGCCAGCTCCAGCCGGCTCCAACAGGGACTTGGCACTGCTGGTCAGAGCCGAGACACTGAACAAGACTGGTTGGGCCTCTGGGAGAGCAGACTGAAGAAAATGAAAAAACAAAACAAAACAAAACAAACAAAAAACTGCTGCACAACAGCAGCTGGGAGAGAGGCTTGACAAGCAGCCTTGCAGCCCCCAAGGTAAGTGCAGGAGGGCAGGAGGTGCTCCAGGCACACAGCAGCAGTTCCCCTGCAGCCTGTGGAGAGGCCCCTGGTGGAGCAGGCTGTCCCCCTGCAGCCCATGGGTCCCACGGTGGAGCGGTCTGTGGGAAGCCCACACAGGATCAGTTTGGGAAGGATGGCATTTCATCGGAGAGACCCAGTGCTGGAGCAGGGGAAGGGAGTGACTAAGAAAGAGCGGCAGAGATGAAGCGTTAGGGACTGACCGCAGCCTCCATTCGTTCCCCTGCGGCACTTGGTGGGAGGAGGAAGAATAGGGTAGATAGGGGTGTAAGTGTTTTTAGTTTGCTTTTACTTTCTCACTGTTCTAGGCTGCTAGTGATTGGAAATAAATTCTATAAATCTTCCTATGCTGAGGCTGTTTTGCCTGTGATGATAATTGGTGGGCCCCTGTCCTTATGTCAAACCTTGAGCCCTCTCCATTGTATTTTTCCCCCTTTTTCTTTGAGGAGGGGGAGTGAGAGAGCTGTTGTGATGGAGTTCAGCTGCGCAGCTGGGTAAAACCACCACATTATGATTTCTAGGGATTTCAGCTCAGTTAGCACATGCTATTATTGATGGTCTGTCACATTTCTTGACAAAACAATGGCTTCACAGTCAAAAGATTAGACAGAGAACATCTTATAGCAGTGTTGTTATAATTTAACCTGGAACTCCAGCTCTCCAGTGGAACTGGAGGGTAATGCTGTGACATGCTGTGGGTGCCATCCAGCACCAAGAGGAGAAGGGTCTTTCAGGTGGGTAGACTCTTGAAACTGAAGACAGCAGGCTGATCCTTGACACTGCCCTGACTCTTCAGGCAGCTGCAAAAGAGACTATTATTGCTTCTCCCCAGTCCTGTCCTATTAGTTTCTACCCTGAACTTCAGGAAGGATGAGTTCATGGCACATGTAGAAAAATTAACCTGAGATTGTAATGCCCAAGATTACCCAAGAAGCTATAATTTTAAATTGTAGCAGTATTGTTGTAATGAGATAAATATTAGGCATAAACTGTGATCACTTATACGTAAAGACGGAGTCAAAATATTCCTGTGAATGTAATAATTATAGTGAGGTACAACTATGTTTTACTAGAAATATTGCAAACTACATAAAAGAACAGGTCTTAGTTAACATAAAAATCAACCGTAGTAATGCTGAAACAGGAAATTATTATGAAATAAATATGGACGGCCTTAATCTACTTAAATGTGAGCTTAAAGTTGGGGATGCTTATATAGAAGGGACAAAAAAGATAGCAAATCTCAGCAGGAGAACTATTTACCTACAAGAAGGAGTTGGAGGGAGCAACAAGGAAAAACAACACAGAGAGAAAGGAAAGTGGCCACAATGCTAACTAGGCACGTGATTGAGAGGTTGAAAATAGTACTCAGCAATAAAGAGATAAAAATTAAAAACACCAATATTAATGCAATCAGGGAAAAGCATAAACAATCAATGGTCTAAATGAAGCTTAGAAAAGTTTTAAACATCAGATAAGGACTGTTAAGACTAGGCAATGGAGCAGAGAAGCAAAGGTGAAGACTGATGCTAAGATTTCACATGAGATTTGTACTATAGTTAGAAAATTTTTAATTATGTGAGGTACAAGAAATTGTGAGACAACAAATATTTAATAAATAGCCAGCATTATTTATTCATAGAGAACAGAGCCAATAGAAAAGGAGAAAATAATAATTTTTCACTTCAAAATTCCCAGTGGAAACTGTGGAACAGATGCTAAAGGCAAACAAATCTCTTACATTGGAATTGGACATTAGCATAGACAATTATAGTGACAGAAGAAGAGTAATATAAAAAACTGGGTAGAAGTCATACAAGCTCATGCTCCAGGCCATAAAATAACCTGTAATTCAATATTTTTCCTGCAAAGTAGGGGTTATTTTTAGCAATATTTATTTTTTAATGGTCCATTTTGTAAAATTCCGAACAAACACTTGAGGTCTTTGCCCAAAATACTTTATTATTTCAGGATTTGTGATGTATCTCTGTGCAAGAGCTTCTGTACCTTTCCGGAATGCTGCTTCATTCTGCCGTATCCTCTCCCCACCTCCTCCCACTGTGTGCCCCTTCCCTGATCTCTTCTCCAGTCTCAGCTTTTATCCCTCTCTCTTTCCTTCCTTTGGGATGAAGTTCAACATGGCTAAGTGCCAATTCCTGCACTTTGGCCACAACAACCCCATGCAGCACTACAGGCTTGGGGCAGAGTGGCTTGAAAGCTGTGCAGAGAGGAAAAGGAATTTGTGGGTGCTGATTGATGCTCACCAGAACATGAGCTGACAGTGAGCCTTGGTGGCCAAGAAGGCCAATGGTATCCTGGCTTGTATCAGGAACAGTGTAGCCAGCAGGACCTGGGAGGTGATCCTCCCCCTGTACTCAGCTCTTGTGAGGCCCCACCTTGAGTATTGTGTTCAGCTTTCGGCCCCTCTGTACAAGAAGGACATCAAGGACCTGGAAGGTGTCCAGAGAAGGTCTACGAATCTGGTGAAGGGTCTGAAACACAAGTCCTGTGAGGAGCAGCTGAGGGAACTGGGGTTGTTTAGTCTGGAGAAGAGGAGGCTCAGGGGAGACCTTATCGCTCTCTACAACTACCTGAAAGGAAGGTGTGGGGAGCTGGGGGTCAGCCTCTTCTCGCAGGTAACTGGTGATAGGACTAGAGGGAATGGCCTCAAGTTTCACCAGGGGAGGTTTAGGTTAGAAATTAGGAGACATTTCTTTTCAGAAATAGTAGTCAGGCATTGGAATGGGTTGCCCAGGGAGGTGGTGGCATCACTGTCCCTGGGGGCATTCAAGGAAAGGTTGGACTTGGTGCTTAGGGACATGGTCTAGTGGGTGACGTTGGTAGTAGGGTGATGGTTGGACCAGATGATCTTGAAGGTCTCTTCCAACCTTAATGATTCTATGATTCTATGATGATTCAAAATATTAGTGTGTAAGCAATTACAGATGGATAATTTCTTATATTGGGACTGAGTTTCTGTATCTGATTAATTTTCTGTTATTACAAGTAGCATTGTGTGGTAGGTACCATCCTATTCTTTATTATTGTTATTTTTATTGCAAAATAGCCATTTTGGTACATGGTAACTTCCATGTGCACCTACCTGCTTACACCAGACAGCATGTGTGCAAAGCACACAAGGGAATTAGGGCTGAAGATGCATCTTGCTTCTGTTCATTTCCATAAAGAATAGAATAGAATGAAATTACCTCAAAACCAGTGTTAAAAATAAACCCAAGGCACAGGATGGGAGGTGGAGGGCTGTCTGTGGCTGAGGGGCAGAGTTGCTCTCTGGCAAATCAAATGGCCTGGGGGAGCCAGCCCCAGAAATGGGACCCTGAGGCCCTCTGATCCTCCTCCTTCTCCCACATGAGGGCATCCTCCAGGCCGCTCCCAACACAGCTGCCTTTGGCCACGCATGGGCCACTCATTTTGGGCATCACAGAGGCTTGCTGCAGTCACAGTGGCCACCACTGCTCCCCCTTTGCTCCGGGCCCTAGAAAACAGGAGCCCCTGCAGCTGGCCCACCACTCGCTGAGCTTCTAGGCCCTCTGACAGCCACTTGTGTGGCAGCAAGAAGCTGAGAAGCAGGAAGGCGAGCAGCAGCCCTCCTCGGTGTGGGAGGACAGAGATGCAGTCCCAGCAAGCACCGAGAAGGAAGGAACCTGATGGGAAGGGGAAGTGGCATGGACAGTGGGATAGTGCCTGCGGCACAAGAACAGACACCAGTGCTCGAGGGACCTCTGGCGTGCAGCCCATGGACATGTATGAGCGTGACAAAGACACGAGGCTCCGGCATTACCATTGGCACCACAATGGTGTGGGGCACAGGCCGTCCCCTCAACAATACAGTGCCTGGGGGCCTGGGCCTTCCCATTGGCACAACGGTGGTGTGGGGTGAAGGCAGGAGCGTCTGACAGACAGCCACGTGGAGCAGAGGTGTGCCCACACAGCGGTCCCACACAGCGTGGGACCCAGGTATGGCTGTAAACCAGACGGCAGCATTGGACCCACACATGGAAATGAACTGGACGGGGCATGGGACCTAGGCATGGAAGTGCACGACACCCTGGTTCAGCACCCTGGCCTGAAAACTTTCAAAGGCATCCTGTTTGGTCAGTCCCGAGCAAGGACTGACTCATCCTTCTGCCAAACACCGTGGAGCCCATAGAGGTGGATCCACCAGAAAATGTGGAGGATCCACCTTGGCCAGAGCAGACCTGGAACTACCCCGGCATGTCTTTGCTCCTTGCCACCAGAGTGCAGCAACAGCGTCGCAGGAGTGCCTGCGATCCAGATGATCTTGGAGGTCTTTTCCAACCCTAATGATTCTATGATTGAGGTCATTTCCCCTTGTCTTACCACTTGGTGCTTGGGAGAAGAGCCTGATCCTCACCTCACTACAACCTCCTTTAAGGTAATTGTAAAGTAAACAAAGAGAGAGCTGGGGTTGTTCAGACTGGAGAAGAGAAGGTTCAGGGAAGACCTTATAGCGGCCTTCCAGTACCTATAGGAAAGCTGGAGAGGGACTCTTTGTCAGGGAGAGTAGGGATAGGACAAGGAGTAATGGCTTTAAATGAAAAGAGGGTAGATTTAGATTAGATATAAGGAGGAAAATCTTTACTGTGGGGGTGGTGAGGCACTGGAACAGGTTGCCCAGATGAGTTGATGCCCCATCTCTGGAAGTGTTCAAGGCCAGGTGGGATGGGGGCTTTGACTAATCTGGTCTGGTGGGAGGTGTCCCTGTCCATGGCAGGGGGGTTATTTCCAGAGTAGTGGATAGATCCCACCTATTTTAAAAATATTATCCTCTTCATCTGGCTTCATTCTACTTGGTGGAATTCTACAAATGTTGTGTGTGACTGCAAATAGAGAGTTTGTGAAGCTCATGAAGTCATTAATTGTGTAGCCATTATCACTTAATGGTTATTCTTGGGCACAGGGAAAGAGGAATTTCTTCACAGGAGAAGATAGATATTCCACCAATGCTGATTCCAAATGACCAAAGCATCTTTCGCAATGCTCTTAGGTAAATAGTACCTATCAGGAACAATAAATGAAACATTCTCAACAATACATTAATTGTCACAAACACCAAAGAACTCTAAATATTAGAGATTTTTCTGGAATAATAGGTACAGAAAATTGTCAAATTTGCTGCCATTGCTATACTACTCCATTTGTACTAGTACTCTTTGTCAAAGAAAGTAAGAATAGCTTTAAATAGCACATTCTGTGTCATTTGAAAACTAAAACTTCACAGTAAAATAGGTCCGTAAGACAGGGTTTTATATAAGTTTGAGAAACTTGTTGAAGTTCCTAATTTATTGTAGTCTTTCTTCAGCAGTGGAATCAAGTTCAAAGAGGACCTTACAAACCCAGCTCAATTTTGTTCTCAGCAAATTCTGGAGGAGGTTAAAGCAACATTTTTCTTTAGTCAGATCTTTAAGTTAAAGAACAAATCACATTGTAATGAAAAGATGTTTAACAGGCAAGGAAATTCACTGAAACTTTGCACATATCTTAAGTTAAATACAACGAATAACATTCTAACAGGAACTTGTCATATTTTGCACCTCTGAGGGAGCAGTAACAAACAGCAAACTAATTCTGAAGGTACCACAAAACAAAGATTTTCAAGGTGATCCAAATATTTTATACTTGGTTCTGTCAGAGGGCTAATAATTAAACGATAAAATAATAAATAAATGATGTTCATTATATTTTCCTCCATCAATGTATTGAATTTTGAATTTGGTTATCTTTTTTTTCAATTGCCTTAGAGTACCTTCTTCTTATTAGTTACAAAATGAAATGTGACCAAGTAAATCTAGCAAGCATAAGTGAATTTTAAAATAGTCAGACAGCCTCCTTGTTACCTTTTGGTTTACTCTTCAACACCACATTTTCAATATACACTTTCTTACTAAACTATTAACTTAACTGACTAAACTGAATTGTTGGTGAGATACTGTTCAGTTTATGTGTGTACTACACTTACTTCTTAATTGTTCCTTACATGAAATAGTGTTTTGGTTATCCGCATTTCAAATTTCCTTTCAGCCTCTGAAATTGCTCTATAACCTTTAGTGTAGTGTTTCTACTGTCTTCATTAGGATGACTGTCATTTTAAGTAGGATATATGAAAAAAGTATTTGCTTCAGAAACATTAGGAGGGCTATTGTGTTTTGAATTTTGAATGTGAGAATGCCTTTGAATGAAAGGACTTAGAAAGGATTTTTTTTCCCCTCATAATTTCTGTTGTTACCAGTAAGGTTTAAAGAGCTATTTTTTTTCCTGTGGAAAACAGCAGTTTTGAATTGTCATGTGGGCATACTGGTTTGAATGAATTCCTACATAGTTCTCATCAGGTCAGACCTGAATGGCATTACCAGAATGACAGTAGCAGAGGCAGACGACTATCAATGAATAGACATCAACGGTTTCCAGTTGCTGGCTGAAAGAACTAAGAGATATAAAAGCGTGTGGAACTGACTTCAAGTAGCTGTCTCATATGCCAGACAAGATCCAGAAAACTGGCCACTGAATGAGAAATCTGGAATATAGTGAAACAAATATAGCTGCTAACATAGAAGGTTGTTCTATAATAAATTACTACTGTTAAAAGTTTCTAGCTGAATAACAATTGCTGGTAAGTTCTGAAAAGATGTTCAGTATTGCTACAGTGATTACTTTCCTGGGAGGCATCTCTCTTACTTAGTTCTGCTCAGTGATAGCATACTTGCTGGGATGGATCTATTTTCTGCTTTTTAATGTCTCTCTCCTACAGTTCTCACCTTCTAGAGCAGAACCGCAACCTTACACTTTGTCTCAGAGAAATGGCGCTAAAAATAGGACTAGTACCCTGGAGGTAAGATAGCCCTACCGAAAAGATGGTATTGAACTCTAGTTTCTTGAATCCTTGGGATCTGAAAAGAGTATCAATTTCTGGCAAGGGAAGATTCTTATAGATATTTATAAGGAATATCAAGCAAATATTTCTTTTGTGTACAGAAAATTGCTAAATTATTTTAGTAAAGAGAATTTGACATGACTTTGGGATTCATCAGACTACAGAGATGCTTTCAAGTAAGAGAGGTACTGCAGGGGCTGTTGTGAGCAATGTCATGATCACCAGCTGTGCCTCTACACAGAATTCATGTCACCAGACTACTTAGGGACTCTGTAATACATTCATGAATAGCTGCATTGGTGGGGCTAGTGAAAATCTTTTAGAGACTGCCTTGCTGCTGAAGATGACCAGAATTCATTCCCTATGACAGAAACCCAGGGTTTAATGTCAGATGGAAATCTGATGTGGACCTGGGTTAGTTCACTTTAAGTGGAGCTTCTGCAAGTCTGAATCCTGTTCTTTACTGACTAAGCAGCTGAGCCAGATATCCTTCATCAGCTTTTCCTAAAACAAGTTAAAGGATGTAAATGTCACCTCAGAGGGTGCAGGCACTTAATAAGGCCCTTTCCCATTGACAGCATAGAGATACAGCTGCTGTGTATGACAGCTCTTCAGAGCTTTTGTGTCTGAACAGACACAAGTCTCACTACCTGACCAGACAAAAATCCATCTGTAGTTCAAGCAAGCAGAAGGTACTTAGTGCTTAGCAACAAAAGGATAGCAAAAATCCTTACACAAACATTGTACATTATACCTCTGCGAGCCCTCCAGAAGTTTTGATGTAGCCAAAAGGTCACACCACCACCTCCAATGGTGGCCTTCGCTAGTTATTTTCTATATGCTTCTCATTATCCAGATCTAGTTCCACCTAATTTTTATACTCTTTTAGTGGTGTCCTTGTTATCTGTGGTATAGTTATGCATCAGAGAGGTGGGAACAGACAGGGAAGGAAATTGCCCAGGGCTATCAGCCTGCAGAAGTCTAATGTCCTCAGGATGATGGCTCAGGGAATGGAATAAATTAAAAATGTTTCCTGGTCAGCATTTGTCTGAGGGGCTGTCCATGCCGGCCCTCCTACTGCTATCCATCATGTTCTACTTTGCAAGCAGTGGGCAACCCTGAGACGCATTTCTCAGTGGAGGTCTGCTGAAAGGCCCCATTCTTTCCAGCATGGCTGCATGTTGTTTATTTATGGTGCTGCTGCTGCACCAGGCACGGGGCCTCCGCAAAAGCACACACGGCTCTATAAGATAATAAAACAGCCAGAAGGCTTTTTGTGTGTTCATGTCACAAAAGACTCTTCAGAGAGAAACAGTTTTAGTGTCTGAAGAATGAAGTGCTATTTCAGAATCTGGAAACTGCATCTTTTTTTTTTTTTTTTAACTCTACAATTGAATGATTTGTTCATATTTTTTATGTAATAAAAAGAGCAGCGCAATATGCCTCCTTGCTTGCTTAGAGACCATTTAAAATTTTTAATGCTTAAACCAGAAGGATTGCATGGAGCTCATTGCCACACTGAAGTGAATACAGAAATATTTTCTATTTTATTTTATTTATTTATTTACCTAGCTGTTGACTGAAAGATGGAAAAAAAAACTTTCAAAAGGAGGAAGGACTAACTGGGGGTTTGATAAGATCTAGCTTAAGGTCAGACTGCAGTTTCAGACTGCAGATTCCTGTGGGATGGTTTTGTCTCCTACTTGACCACCTCAGTTTAAAGGTCTTATGATTTTATTACTAAATCCAGGAAAATGATTTAAAATACTCTTCTTTTTTAAACAAATTATTTTTGTCCAGAACTCAGTTGGCATTCTTTTGTAGCAGCCATCTGTGAATCCTAATTTTAAAGAAAAAAAGGTATGAATACTTTTACTGACATATTACAAAAGCTCCTTATTAAGATATTTTGGAGTGACTATGGAGGGACAGATACTATGAAATCAGCTTGAACATAGGGTTTACTACCTAAAAATGGTAGAGCAAGCAAACCAACTGTTGAACAGACATGATTTCCTACAGAACAAAAATTATGCATTTTTAGAATTCAGTTATTTTGAATGAAGTCAATACACTATGAAAAATGTTTGTGCAGAACAAAACTGGTTCCTGGACTTGTATTTAGAAACATCAAATCTTCACTGAAATAGCATAACACAGTTGTTGAAACTATACTCAGTTTCAACCAAGATACTGCAAATCACCTGTAGGCAACATTGTTTATGTATTGTCAGGTTCATCTAAAAAACTGCAATGTAAAGGTTGTTCTTTAAATGTTAACGGTTAATATTAATCATTGTTAATGGTTAATTATTGGTATTTATTAATTTTGGATAAGCCCTGGAAGGGTTGAATGCTCATTCCACTGTACATTGAACAGTTTTCTATGTAAATGCTGTTGGCTGGTACTCATCCATTCTGAATAGACCTCCACATTTTCAGTTTCTAAATCAGTTCATGTGGCAGGTCACAGCAGCTCTGGTACATCTTGCTAAACAGGGAGCTTAGTGATCCAAATTAGCATCCTGGTTTTAAGGCTTGTTGTATGTTGGGAACAAAATACTTTTGTTTCCACTTACAGAGAGTTTGTTCTACCTGTAGTGTGAAAAAAGTTTATATGAAGGTATATGTTTCGCAATAATGAAGCAAAGTTAGAAAAAATAGATTAAAACCTCAATATATGTTATTACAGCTATGCTCAAGAATACGGATTTTCTCTATTTAGACTAAACTCTTAGTTTATAAGCCAAGTATGGTATATCTCTACACCCTGCTGGATTAGTAGCAAACCTTAGACGAGTACATAATTTCAGCTCCAGCTGTCCAGTGCAGATGCCAGTGCAGATACCTAGAGGAATTCCATCCTCTCAGGATAGATTAACCTCTTCTTTCCTTTCTTCTTCTGCTACCATGATCTAAAATAGTTAGAATTTGATTTTATGATGCCACATGACTTGGTAAGATAGTATATTACTTCTATCTCCTCTTCTTTAAATATTAATGTTACTATTCTACCATTCTCTGTCTCCTTTGCTTAAAGTGTAGTGATATATCTTTATGAATTATATGTGAAGAACAATACAAATGTACTACCTTCTTATATTTTTTTTTCTCTTGATATGTACCTTGGTAGATTATTAGTGTTTCTTAGACATTATGTATGTGAGATGTTTTAGATTTTTTTTTTCCAAAATGATTTTTCTAGAGATTTATCAGTTTATTCCATTTACAATTAGAATTTCAAAGAGGAAATGCTGTTTGTAAAGTCAATGGTCATGTTTCTGACCAGTTTATTTAATTTATGTATAAAACTGTGGATTCAGTTTCAGATAAGCTTCCCTGTGAAAGCACCACAATTGCTAGAAGTCACTTTCATTTTTTCAAAATGAGCTACTATTTTTAATAAACCTCCTTATTATAAAAACATCAAGTGCTACAGAATAAGAAAAGACTCCATGTTAAAAACATCATTATAACTGCTCCAAATCATGGACTGGAGGGTGAAAGGCAATTCTTACAGAAGAGATACTGTAGAGATTATGCAGGTGCCAGTGTCCAGTGCTACATGGTTAATAGTTGTCCAAGCCTCTGCAGCTTTCTCTTGGCTGTGTTTATGTCACCTCAGGCTGTGAAATTTTACCTTTGAATAGTTTATTCACTTTGACACCTATTCAGCTTATGGAGTACCTGGGGCAACCATGAGACAGAAATGGTCAAATATTTCCAGTGAGTAATGCTGGATATGGATTTTTTCTGCTTTGTGAATCAGTCTTGCTTTCCTTTATGGAAAAGGTCTTCAACACAATGTACATTTGTGGCACCCTATTTCTCTTCTGTTTCTTTTATATATAATGTAGATAGGCTTATTATATTCCTATATATACAAAGATTGCACATTATGTGCACAAAAGGCTATGAAATCATATTTTACCTCATCACCACCATATTTATTTCAATGTTTTCTTTATACAAAAAATCAATAGAGGAATGCTATGCCTTACTAGTATGCATTCACAAGAACATCTGGAAAAAACAATTTACTAGACAGGCTTTTTACCATACTGTTGGTCACCTCAAGCCTGTTTTTGCTCCTTGAAGTAAATCATTAAAACATTAATGAAGTTAATATGAACTGCTGTTAGAACTTAGTGATTAATATATAATCCAGGAGAATAGCAGCGTTTACAAGAAATACTTGTGATCAGAGTTTTTGGGTCTAAAAAGTTTTCAGCTATGTAAATATCTAGAGGTTTTAGATTATTCGAGATGGATAGCATGGCTATCTTCAGAAATCACGGTGAACTGAGTTTATGCCTTATCAAAGTGTTTCTATATATCTTTTTTTTTTTTTTTTTCTGTTTGTTCAGCTCTATCAATGACTAACAAATTTGATAGTCTCCCTTATCTGGGAAATGGAGCAGTGACTCATTTTGCTAAAAGCATTGAAGAGGCAGTAGATAAGAACCTACTCAAGGACAAGGAGGAAGTCATAATCTACCCCACAGGTCTAATGGAAAAACATGTTTCCCCCTATCTATTTGCATTATTAAACTTTTTTTTTTTTCCATAAATTCAACATTTCTATTTGAACAATGGGCTGCTGGACTGTTGCAGAAATGGCAGAAATGAACCCAAAATGCAAACTCTGTAGTTTAGCTGTGCATGACAGTTGCAAAGGAAATTTTGCAAGGAAATGCTATTGCAGAAGCACAATATTTTCTGTAATGTTGATTTGGAAGTTATGTTTTGTATCAGAACTTCTACCTTATTTCCTACATCTCTTAGAAAGATTATGAAACGTTAAGTATTTTTTTGTTGTTGTACTTGAAGCTTTTGAAATCAGTTCCCAGAGAGGAGGGATTGGTTACCTAGCCCCGTGGTAAAGAGAGTCTAAGGAGAGAACTGCAAAATTGTGAAAATGGTAGACTTTTTAGGGAATTTTGTCTTTATTTTAGGGTAATCAGAGGTACTATGAAGTATTATCCACACAAGCATTACTGAAATTGTAGAAATATATAGTAATTCCAGTTTGTCTGAGTAACAAAGCTCTTTACCAAGTCCCTGAATAAAGGTTTTTGCTGATGTTTGACTCATGCTCAAAGTACACACAAAACGAGGCTTTTAAAGTTAGGCTTAAAGAATTCCTAGAAGTGTTATTTTTTTAGAAGCTATGCAAATGTTCAGATTATTTCTATTTCTGACTTATTGGAATGAGATATAAAGCAGAGAAAATACAGGAATAAAGCAGAGGAAATACAGGAATAAAGGTTTGATACAGAATTTACATTATTCATTTGTAGAACTGACGTGAACTGAGCAAAATTTAATCCAGCAAGCCAAATGTGCTTATAGCAGAGACTTCATCATATATTTCAGTCCTGAAGAAGTCATTAGCCTGTGTCTGTGCAAGCAAAAGAGAAGCTCTTTTAATTCATTAGCAGATTTGGGTAACGTGCTTATTATGTGGTCAGTCTATGTTAATGCTCCCTGGCTGGTGAATCAGAAAGTGTATTCTCTGCAGTACATCAAATTGTATTTGGCAGATAAAGGGATACTTTCTTTTGGGGATAAACAACTTAACCACATCTCTGACAGAGTCACTGTTTGAAAGAAGTCAGAGCTGAAGAAGTCAAAAGGAATGCCTCTCCACTCTTTAAAACTCATCTTACCATGAAGAGTTTTTCTTCTCGGCAGAGCAGTAAAAACATTTCCTTTTGCTTCAGTTTAATTTAATCATGTGTCAGAACCCCGTGGAGCTCCTTCATAGTTCTTCTCCCTCCCTACACATTTCCCAAATTTCCAAGTGAAAATTGCATATGTAAAAAATTGCATATTAATTTCCTGCTGTTTGTTGTTGGTATTTTTTCTGTTGTGGGTAACTATAGTGAAGTGTGTTTTTTTTTTTTTCTGAAGCGCTATCTGATGGAAATTATAAATTATGATTCAGCTGATAATTATAGGTTGGCAGACAGCATGGAAAGTAATACATCCTTAATATAATGATAGTTGGTCTGTTTTTTGGGCAGCAGATGTAACTTTTCGTGCTACAAACGTATGAGCAGGCAATGGAATTCCTTATTTTCCATTTCTTTCCAAGGTTTAAAGTCCCAATGTAAAAATATATTCTTAAAATTAGTTATTACTCTTAAATAGAAATGGAACCAAAACACAATGTGAGGAAATTATGTAGTTCACATAACAATATATAATTTAGTATAAGTTTACATAGTTTTAATTGGCAAAAGTAATTCTTAGGTGATATGTGTATTCTGAATGTAAAGTCAAACCCTTGGTCAAAAACTCTCTGGCCATAGAATTTATTTCTTTACAGTGTGCAATTCTACAATCCCATTTTCTAAATAACACTCTGGTGAAAGCCTGGCTTCTTAAGTTCTCCTAAGGGACATGCCAACCTGGCTGCTGTGATGCATAATACTATGGCATCCTCTAGCCATTTCCAGACACCTCTCTCTCAAACATTACCTTGTCACTGCTAGTTAGTGTGTTTTGTATTCACGTAAAACTCAAAATCAGTATTTGGCCTACAGATTCTAGCCCAGTAAGATAAAAAAATACATAAACTCACTATTAGCAATATTGCTCACTTTCTAAAACATAGATCTGCATTCCATTTATATCTGAACATGTCTAGACATAATATATATATATTTAATCTATTGCATATATAAGAAAAAAAAATCTGTTTTCTGGTGTTTTTTTTTTTTCATTTTTAAATAAAGCCACAAAAGATGGTAAAGTCTATTAACATGTTTTAGTAAATGTATTATGAATACTTTGTGGGTTTTGCTTTTTTGATAACAAAACACCTAGTGTTATTTGTTCACTAAATCTGTACAGGTATATATGGCTTTACCACACATTACTACTCTAAATTTATGAAAATTCTGATCTAGAGAAAGGGAAACTCCCGTACTTGTGTAAAATATAAGATCTACTAGCTGCTGTCATTACCTTTACTGCTTTGTCATTGACTCAGGATCACAGAACATCCCAAGTTGGAAGGGACCCACAAGGATCAGTGAATCCAAATCCTGGCTCCACACAGGACCACCCAAAAATCAGACCGTGTGTCTGAGAGCATTGTCTGAATGCTTCTTGAACTCTGGCATGCTCGGTGCTGTGACCACTGCCCTGGGGATCCTGTCCCAGTGCCTGACCACCCTCTGAGTGAAGAACCTTTTCCTAACGCCCAGCCTGACCCTCCCCTGTCCCAGCTCCATGCTGTTACCTCGGGTCCTATCACTGTCATCAGAGAGCAGAGATTGGTGCATCCCCCTCCACTCCCCTCCTTGTGACCTTTTGAGGTCATGGATTCACATTGCCCTTCTTTTGGAAAATACTGCTGTTTTCTCATTTTAAGTTACGTTACCCCAGTTACTTCATGACCATCTGCAAAACAGCTGTTCTGGCACTGCGTATAATGTGTTGCAGAAATGGATGTAAATTATGGCAAAGGAATGCATTAAACTGGCAAATGATTGCAGCAAAAATAAAAACTAAGCAAACATATATCAGATCTCAGCCTACCTCACCCATCTTCAGTGGTATGTATGGTGCACTCTTCTATGGACAATGTCCACCCATAGCTGGACTAATTGCATGTCTTTCCCTTTTTGTTACAACCGAACCTTTGTATTGGAATTATAACTGATTGCGTCACTATAATTTCTCATCAGAAAGTACTGTAATGGTTTAATTTCTATTTCTATGCAACTGACTGATATATTCTACTGAATGAATTAATATTATTTTCACTATTAACAGAATATTAAAATATGAAATAAGCTGAAAAGCACATTAAATTATTATTATTATTATTTATTATTATTAAATAAAGGAATGTCTCTGGTAACTCAGAGGAAGGAATTTGTAAAGACAGATTTGTACATGCTTCTCTAATTTCACTTGCTATCTTGTAGATATCAATCTACTATATATAATCAATTTTATGTTTATTAACCCTAAGCATAATGGATAGATATACCTTGTTTATCATCAAAGTACTACCATTTATTCCTTGGCAAGTCACAAGCAGTATACCAAGAATGACTATCAGAAAAGTTTGATATTCAAGTGCTTTTTGTTAAAGAGAAGAAATAAATGCATATGAGTCTATGATAGCAGATATAAAACTCGAGGACAGAGAGAAACAGTGTATACAGCAACTTAAGAATAATATAAAAGTTAGTCAGGATGCATAAGTTCAGTACCATGAGCATCATTTTAGCAGTCAAATCCAATTCTGCAACAACTGAAATATTACTTGGCAGATAATTTCCTCCCAGAAATGTTGCAAATTAAAACATCAGTAATTTTGTTTGTATTTTCAGGTTGACAAAATTAAGAAAAAAAAAAAAAAGAATTTTAGAACAAATTTGGCCTAAAATGAAAATAGCATAGCAATAAGGAAGCAGCCTCAGCCTCAGAGCAATGTTCAGGACTGCACACACTTAATTCTTTGCAGTTGTATATCATTCACAAAATGAAATATCTAGAATGACAGATTTGATATGTAAAAGCTTTCAAATACATTGGTATGCAAAAGTTTTCAAAAAGCCTGCATAATGCCTTGATTTTAAATTAGTTGTTCTACAGCTCCTCTCCTCAAGCACAGTCCTTTGAATTTCTCGGTAAACAAGCATGCACCTGACGAAAGGAAGTGGCTAGAGGTATATCTTCCCAAAGTCCCTGATGATGTTTCCCTGACATGTGCTGTCCCAGTTTTATAAATTAGAAATCCGGTCATTTCAGATTAGTCTTTAAGCAATGCCAGCCGTCTCCCCTTCTAACACTTTCAAGATGCTTTGTAGATTTTATTTTTTTTATTTTTATTTTTATTTTTATTTTTTGTATTGCATTGGTAACATCACTGCAGAAAGATTTGAAAAATATAATAACTGTAAAAGGTTATGCAGGCACACATAATTGAGTATGGCAATATGAAATATTGCCTACTCTTTTCAGAAAAAGTAGATATTGCTTTCCTTTAGATTCAGAAAAAAAAAATCCTTTAACCTCAAAAAGAAACAAAGTAAAGCTAAAATACTTAACTGCTGCTAACTTTCCAAAATAAAAGCAGAAGATCTATATTGTGAAGTGCCTCTTCTATAGCTGTGTGCAGCATTTGCCACACTATGCATCTTGAAATAAAATACTCTCTTATCTTTGGGCATCAAGTAGTTTGCAGTTGCTTCCACTAATTATGGAAGGGATACTGGTGTTTTAGAAAAAAATAAAATGATACAGATATGGGAGAAAATGAAACTTCTGGAGGATGTTTGCTTCATATTGATGTTCATATTATTCTGGCATATTTTCCAAAGCATTCAAGTGAATTCTTTGCTCAAAGTGAACACTAAAACGGGAAATAATACAGTCATAGAGAACCACTGGATGGAGCTGTTTGTTGTGACTTTTATTTTACTCTAGGATGTTAGAGATTTGTAGGTGCAAAATAAGTGAATGAATTGTCTCAATAGTATTAAAGTAATACACTAGTCAGATCTCTAACTGGATATTCATTGTTTGTTTGCATGCATTAATTTTGCTTTGCTGTCTTTAAAAAAATAACATGAAACATCCTTAAACAGACTCTTACTGACAAACAAGAACTAAGTGATAGTTAGGAATGATAATAAGTGATATGTTTTTAAAGCTGTGCTAAAACCCACATCACTAGGATTGTCCATGTTTTCTTCTGAAGTGAATTTATTAACTACACTGTAAATTGTTTAAAATAAAAAGGCAAAATCTGTGCAATGCAGCAATAAGGTCTTAATCACAATCTCATTACTACTCAGTGAAATTTGTTTTTTGCAATGCAAATAATTTCTATGTTCATGAAGGTGGTGGTGGTGGGAGAAGTATTCATTTATTTGTTTGTTTAATCTGGCTCATAGCAAAGTGTGGGAAGGTAATTGTTCTGAAAAATAAAAGGAAAACCCTAATAGAATCTCCAGGCAATTTCAGTTTATTGAGTCTTTTTTAGAGTTGCCCAAATAAGACAGGAATTTAATGAGGAATTTGACAAAATCATTGTTAAAGTAGTATATTAATTCCCACTACAATCACTCCTACAGCTTTAAAGAAGATGTAAAAAAGCAACAGTCTCGAATAATAAAACTATTAGAGGGATAGGAAAAAATAAAATAAAAGGGATCATGTTTAAGGGTTAGTGTCAAATTACAGAACCTTAAAAACTATTCTCAGAAATATGATAGTCATTGTCCATATGACTTTTGTGTGCTTTGATAAAAAGAGGGGTGTTATAAAACACTAGTTGGCAAAAGTGAAAGAGAAAAGCCTTTGAAAAGATCCATAAAATATTTATTGAAATCTCTTCTGTGTGCTCAAGAAGCATACTGGGCTAGTGACAGAGATTAAATGTTCAGCATCTACATTGAGATATGCTGAGGTTTTAATGTACTGAATATTGATTGTATTATGAATCCTAGCAGTTTGTTTCCTGCAGTTGCTCACAAGAGGAGGGAGATACAAAAACACCACAGAAGATTCATGTACACAAAACAGGGTGTTAATGGTTTTTCTGATAGAAGAACTTTCTTCTCAGTCTGTGCACGTCACCAATAATGTCTAAAAGCCCTTCAGACTTGCTGAACTTGTTTACTCATGAGGGTTGAGAAGTCTGAGTAAGTAGATACTAGATTTATAGTTACTTTTGGGGAAAGATCTTCCAAATAAAATACTGGGCTCTAAAGGTGATTCTTAAGACAAGGGTTTTTCTTTTGTTTGTGATGTAAGTCATCTTTCAGCACTTGGGAAATAAAAATTGTTTCATTAAGAATACACAGTTCAACAAAATTAATCATTGACATGTGATTGCAAGTAATAATAATAAAAATGAATAAAAGAAAATTACAGATCTTTTCAGGTAGATATTCCCAGTACTGTCTCGGAGCATTCCCATTATGTCAGTATATCATTACCAACACAATTCCCTCCCACTTCTAAAGCTTTCAAACACAAAAAAACTCATCTTCCAGGAACTGTAGAGACTCTACAAAGTAGGGTTTTATGGCTGGACAGGCAAAACACTCTGCAGCAGTAGTACTGCCATAACTAGGAAATGAGACCAGTAACCCTGGTGAGGTAGGTGGGGAGCTTTATTGTAACAGTCACCCATTGTTCCCATTGCTCCCCATTTGCTGCAGCAGAGATGCTTTTATGAGACAGGAACTTCAGAAAGTGGTGCTATGTACTTGTGGGTGGGTTAAAATACACTTACTCAGCTGGAGAGAGCAATTCTATGAATAAGAATTAATAGAAAATATCTGTTGACTAATCCACTGAAGACAATTTCCACAGCTGAGAACTTACATATATCATAATAGTCAAAAATATGATATTGAAAGAAATATTGAAAATCTTCTTACAAACTTAACAGGAAAAAAATACGCGTTTAGATTTTGTGATGAACTACCTCTATATAATGACCTATCATAGTCTATACAGTCTGTAAAGATACGTTCATAAGCCCTCTTCAGGTGTAGGATGCCTTTCAAATCTGAAGAAGTTACAACACACTTATCACTGTGATCTTTCTACTGGAGATTTCCTTGTCATACAGTCTTCAAACTAGGGTGTTATCTAATCTATTTCAGACAAAATGAACTGGCTCAACTGCTTAAACAATACATCTTTGCCCAAATGGCTTATCTTGACTAAGTGGCTAATGAATTATTAAGTAAACAGTTTAGCTTTCAGACCTTCAAACCAAATTAAATATTGTGGTCAGCAAAAGTTTCACTAACTCTTCCTCTTCTCATTTATGACAGTAACTGAACGAAGTACTCAGTAAGAAATAAAGTGGCATAAAGTTGCAGGCTTACTAACATCATCAGTCACACCCCCACTGAAAATTTTTGTCACTTTTTTTTTTTTTTTAAACTCTTCCTGGAAACCAGCAACAGTTCATGTTTTTAGATTGTTCCTTTATTCTGCAGATTACAATTTAATGCTCTTTATCAGCAGGAAAATGGGAGAAACAAACAGTAACTAGCTCATGTTGGCTGTTGTAGATTTGAATTATTGGTGTTTTTCTTTTCTTGAAATGTACTGCCTGTGAAAAGACAAGACTTGGGTCTTTTATTCAGTTCTGTTCCGCTCCTTTGTGATGCTCATTACTGCAAAAAAATAAAATAATGAAAACAAAATTGATGAGATTAAAAAATAAAATAAAATACAGCAGCCAGAAATCATAGTTTTTAATCATGTTTCTGTAGACATACAGAAGGCAGGGAAAGGCAGAAGGGAAATTTCTTTCTGTCTCATTTCATATTGTCTCCTAGAAATCTAATGATCCTAGACTTTTTTCATTCCTTTTCTGTTGACTTTTATGTTCTAGAACATTGTTTAAAGTATGATTTTTTTTTTAAATATTACTTCACAAATCAAGATATTTATTTTATAATTAGTCTGCAGAATATCAGACATAATTAAGGCCAAGAATGTTTTAAGCAATCCAAATGAGATGTAGTCTTTCTTTATAGACTGAGGATTTTTCAGAGATGTCTATGACCACACATACCATAAAAAATAATTTACAGTAAAATAAAAGTGAAGTGTCATCTCAAACTGGACAAATAATTTAGCTTATTTTCATAGAATCATATAATCATAGAATATCTGAGTTGGAAGGGACAACTGGAAGGAACAACTGCATGTATCAGTATACGTTGGGGGATGACCTGCTGGAGAGGAGCTCTGCGGAGAAGAACCTGGGGGTCCTGGTGGACGACAGGTTGAGCATGAGCCAGCAGTGTGCCCTGGTGGCCAGGAAGGCCAATGGGATCCTGGCATGCATTAAAAGGAGCGTGGCCAGCAGGTCAAGGGAGGTGATCTTCCCTGTCTGCTCTGCCCTGGTCAGGCCTCACCTGGAGTTCTGTGTCCTGTTCTGGGCTCCCCGGTACAAAAAAGACAGGGATCTCCTGGAAAGAGTCCAGCGGAGGGCCACAAAGATGATAGGTGGCCTGGAGCATCTTCCCTATGAGGAAAGGCTGAGAGACCTGGGTCTGTTCAGTCTTGAGGAAGGAAGACTAAGAAGACTAAGAACTTTTAATGTTTACAAGTATCTTAAGTGTGGGAGACAGAGGGATTTGGCCAACTTCTTTTCAGTGGTTTGTGGGGACAGGACAAGGGGCAATGGCCACAAGATGGAGCACAGGAAGTTCTGCACCAACACGAGAAAGAACTTCTTCACAGTGAGGGTGACAGAGCACTGGAATAGGCTGCCCAGGGAGGTTGTGGAGTCTCCTTCTCCGGAGATATTCAAGGCCCATCTGGATGCCTACTTGGGCAGCCTGCTCTAGGGAACCTGCTTTGGCAGGGGGGTTGGACCTGATGATCTCTTGAGGTCCCTTCCAACCCCTAAAATTCTGTGATTCTGTGACCCACAGGGATCATCGAGTCCAACTCCTGCATCCCCAAATGACCACCCAAAAAATCAGACCATGTGTCTGAGAGCGTTGTACAAATGCTTCTTGAACTCCAGCAGGCTCAGTGCAGTGACCACTTCCTGGGGGAGCCTGTTCCAGAGCTTGACAGCCATTTTGCAGCCATTTCTTGAGCTATACACCATCAAATTATTAGGCTAACGTATCATTGCAAAGGAATTTATACGTATTCATAAATGATCTGGAAAAAATAGAGTAAAAAAGTATGTGACACAATTCATTAGTGCTACTAGGCTACTCAGTACAGCATTCATATTCATATTCACTAAAGTTGATTATGAAGGGTTACAGAAGTGTTCTGCAACTGAATGTCTGGGTGGTAGTGTAAATGATAAAAGTTGATGTATACAAAGTTAAAATAATATGGATAGGGAAAAAAAAGAATTCTAGCTCTATGCATGCAATAGTGAACTTGCTATTTAAAGAGCATTATTCATGTATTGTGTGCTATTTGTTTTCACTTTTCTGTAAAGACATATGCTAGATATTAAAAAGGCATCAAGATTGACCATGTGCTGTTGCTTTCAATTGTGAAATGAGATAATTCCTTCTTCCTATTCATCCTTTGGAAAATGACATCTCAAATTTAAATTTCTGGGAAAAGTTTTTTTATTTTGTGATAGCATTTACTGAGTTACCTCTTAGACAAAGATGAGAAGAACTCTGAATTTCTTATTTCTTCTGGATAAATTAGGAAAGTTTATGATTAATTTTGCTGAGTCTTAGCCAAAATCTTTTGCCTAAGATAGCTAAAAATTTACTTGACATTCCTGATATTTTTGAATTAAAACCAAATAGCAAATAGTTAAATAGATTACCTCAAATATCAGAGATTTCAAGAAGGGAGGGAGGAATGCACAGTCAATTTAAAGAATATTCTCTCAAGTTTTCACTGGTGTAAGCTTTAGTATCCACTTGTATTTTGGAAAAGATAGAGTCAAATACTAAGGGTTCTGGAAATATAAACTTATAAACTGCAACTCTCTCCTACTGTCCTCCTCGTGTCCCTCCCTCTCTCCATCTACCCCCTTCCCCCCCCAAAAAAAGCAAAAAGTTATAAAAAAAAAAAAAAAGGTTGACCTCTTATTGTAAAACGAACAGGAAAATTCTGCTTTGCCTTTGAATAAGTGCTTTCTGAAGCTCTGTGTGCATATCTAATGATGAGATTTGTCCAATAGCATTTCAATCAAAGTAAGTCAAGGTCTTCTGCAAGGCATTTTGGTTTCTATAGTTACATATAAGGAAGAGTAAATAATGTCAAATAATTTTTGTTCTTAAACATAGTAGTTATACCATGAGTACCTATAAAACTAAAATTTACTGATGTACATTTTTTTATTGGACTAAAGTACAACAATCTGGAGTTCTTAGAAAAGTTTTTCAATACATACAACCCAAGGTTAGAGAGGTTCAAGTGAGATTTAATTAAAAATCCTGATGCTTTAAAATAAATATTTAACATAAAGGAAAAAGACAATCATAAAGTCACAATCACAACTTCAAAATGTAACGATTGACTATTTGCATTATCACATTTTTGTACTTACAGTCAATTTAATCTTAAATCAGATTTCTGTAATTGTTTTGTTCTTTGTCATGACAATAGACTAATTTTATGTTCTTTGTTTTTCATATGGAAAATAAATGTTTATTCCAATTTTTATATGTGAAAATATTATTTTGACATCTCTAAATAACGAACAGTCACTTCACACAGAGCAGTTCTGATTCCTATATTGAAATCACCTGTTCAAGGTTTATTTCCACCTGGCAGTGCTACAAAGGGGACATGCTGTTTGTTTTGTGCCTGGACAGTTATGGATATTGTTGATGGTCTCCTCTTCCCACCCATTTGTCAAAATCATATATGTGCTTTAAAAAACACATTTTCATAAATTAGCTCCAAAAGAACGCATTTAAATTTCAGAGATTTATTAATGTGAGAAACTTATTAATAGAGAAAACTAAAATAAAATCTATTTTTACATATATATTTTTCTTCATAACATTACCCTGTCCCGTTTTATTTTTATTTTTATTTTTTATTTTTTTTTTCTCTTTACAAGTCTGTATTTTAAAAATTTATAGTAGCTTGGATTCTTAATTCTTGGATAGAGATGGAGGGGGAAATGATATTTTGTCTGTCATTAGTTTTATCTTAGTGCTGGTTTATTCATTAGCTAATTCATTGTGTGCACATCTATGAAATGTCATTGCTTTGAGCTAAACCAATGCTTTTAAAGTTTGAGAATAACCAGGGTACCTACTGATTGAGCAACAGAACCCTTCCTATATTATGCATGTGACCAATGAATGAATAGCAACTTGGGTCGTGGTTTGTTACTTCTGAATAGTCTTGTTAATGTGTTGATTTGAAACCTCATTTACCAGGAATTTTTCCTGCCAGCAAAAGACTTTCATGGTTCTTTCCAAGGTTACTTTCCACGTGTGAAGACACTGCGATTCTAGAAATTCATTACTCTTATGGCATTTTCCTTTTCCTTTTCCTTTTCCTTTTCCTTTTTCTTTTTCTTTTTCTTTTTCTTTTTCTTTTTCTTTTTCTTTTTCTTTTTCTTTTTCTTTTTCTTTTTCTTTTTCTTTTTCTTTTTCTTTTTCTTTTTCTTTTTCTTTTTCTTTTTCTTTTTCTTTTTCTTTTTCTTTTTCTTTTTCTTTTTCTCGTTTTCTTTCTTTTTCTTTTCTTTCTTTTTCTTTTTTTTTTCTTTTTCTTTTTTTTTCTTTTTTTTTTTTTCCTGCACTACCCTTGTCCTAAATCTTTGCTATTATTTTTCTTGAATAGGCATCATAAATATTTATTTTTGTGGTGTCTCATAGCCATATTCAGAGTTCATGGGTCAGACTTGATTGGAGTTAACTCTTGTATCAAGCATTTTCTATTTGTAGAACTGATCAGAAGAAATGGCTACGACTGAGAGTCAATTACAGATCATAACAATCAAACATCTGAGATGTCACAGAATATCATGAGGCTAAGAGAAGAGAAATTCCGGAAAAATTTGCCTTGAGGTGATTAAAATAAAATATTTGCATACAATTACTTGCTCAATTAAAATGTAAAGTTTCTGGTAATAGAGTTTGACAGATGCTTGCTTTTCCAGTGATCATGAACCTGTAGCATATGGTCAGACATTCACTTTGCATTCACTTGCAAAAATAGATGAAAAATTAATTTTGAAATTGAAAGGTCTGCAACTGACAGCTTTGTAATGATGAGTGATGAGGTTACACCAATTTGTCAAAAGATACATTCTGAACTTCTGCTTTGTGTCTTCATGTTTACTTCCAAATTTAATGTTGTCTCTATTTAAAATTTACTGCAGTATTGCTGTTTGCAATGTCATTCTGCATATCACAAAAAGTGATTCTGATCCCCTTCACAGAAGCCGTGTTGTTATGCCTCTAATTAGTGTAAGTTGTATTATAACCTACTAAAATTCACACAAGGGTGACTGAGAACAGTGTATTTTGATTAATGACACCTAACATTTAAACAGTCCATAGGAAATGCATGTGGGGAACTTCTTTCCCCAGTTTTACGTCTGTTTTTAATCACTAGAGCTAATTAGTTTTCATTATTTCTTTGCTATTTGAGAATCCCTTTTAATATTTCCACGTATTTCTTTAGTTCTATTTCTGTCTGTGAAGACAAGAGTAAATATGATCTAAGGATCTTATTGCAGTCACGATAGTCTTTCAAATCCTAAAGCCAGATGTGAATGACGGTCTAGGTAAAACTTGAGAATTTTATTGTTGTGTCTTTTACACTTGCTTTCAGTAACATAGTTTGACATGTTGGATTGAAAATAAATAAGTAAACTTGAATACTGTTTATACTTCAATTGTAATGGATAGTTACTGTTCTTTGGTTGTGGAATATGAAAGATTTTCCTAACATGAATACACCTAATCAGGTAAGCTTCATATTTTGAATTTTTATACTGAGAAGGCAAAGTACCATGCTAGCTGGACCATGCTCTCTGCTCCCATTTTCCCTAGACAACTATTGAAAAGCTGTGAAAATCACAGGATGATGCAACAAAAGGCAGCAGCAGGTTAGGAATCTGTTCTTCAGAAAAGGCTAAGGGGGCTATAATGCATGGTGATGTAGAGACTGATTCAATATGATACTTTTGCAGAAAATGGAAAGCACCATGCTGAAATTCATAGTCCTCTGCTCTACATAGCATTGGCAATGCCTGAGATGGAGTGTTTTGTCCTGTTCAGCCAGCAAGAATGGCCAGAGTTTGAGGAAAAATTATGTACAAATAGAGATAAAAACGACTTGGGTTGTTTAGTTTCGAGAAGGGAGGAAGACATGAATACGGTATCCTGAAACTAGGCATCTCCGGCATTATTATGATACTTTTGGCCCAAATTCCTAATTTTTCTGTCTTTTATTATGTCCTAATGGATATAAGTACACACTCTTATACAGTAGATTACTGGAAAACTCAAAGATTTTGTCTTTCTTGAACATATCTGTGAATCCATTCCTGACACTTGAAAAAACAAGTACTCTGTGTCAACTCATCGAAAAGTGAGGCTGCTGTATTTTATGTATTCAGAGATCTTTCACATAATTTTTGGTTGTAAACAATTACAAATACAATACAATTGTATATTGAAGTTACTAATAAATATTAGAGTTCTTAAAAGTATCTTGGCTATGCAATAAAAATTAGACAGTCATTATGCAGGTGAATGTGGGAAAACAAAGAGAGGAAAGAATATGTGAGGTTCAGCATTGTTCTGACAAGAAAGTGATTGTGTAGGTGGACTTCCAAAGGCATGTGTGAGTAATACCTGTGCAGTGGGCTCCTGATGGGAATGACAGAATTCAGTTCAGTGTCTATCATGAGAGGGGTAAGGAAAAAATAATGAGTAAAAAAAAATAAAATGCAAAAAAACGACTTATTTCATTAATCAACTTGTTAAACAAGATGAACTCTTTTACAGTGGGCTGTCTGTGAGACCAATGGTGAGAAGTGGAAATATAATTTTCTCAGAGAAGACAGATAGCTTAAAGTGAAACAGGAAAATGGGCAATTTTTAGCTAAGATGAAAGATTTTGGGAGGGGAACTAGTAAGAAGGTTTTTGTTGTTGTTGTTGTTGTTGTTGTTTTTGTGATATAGTGCAGTATTAAAAAGTTCTTATACAGCATGCTATTTCAGAAAGCAACTAATAAAATAAAATAAGTTGTGATCTGGTCACAAAGTCTACCCTTGAGAATGACAGGATATACGTTATTCTCCATTCCTTGTGCCCATTCTGAGTTCTGAGTTAGTCTGCTGGGATCTGTGTATAATTTTAGAGATAAACAGTGGAAGCATACTAGGTGTCCTTCTTAAAACTGAAAATGTTATGTAATTAAGATATACTTTTTAAAAAGTTACCTGCATGACAAACAGTACATTTTAGGCAGGTGAAAATGTATAAAGATTTTATTATTATTTATGAGAAAAAAAAAACCCAAAACTTTGTTTTCTTTGGAATACTAAAATACTTTTGTCCAAATAAATAAATTAAAGTGAAATCAAACAGGAAAATACTAAGCACTTGAACCCAACAGCCTTTTAGAACACCATATAATCTCCGTTTTTATTTCAATTTGTAAGGATAACTGAAAGAAATCATGATGACGATAATTATGTTCTGAATTATCCAAGAACATCTAGGGAAAAAAAATCTTTTTTAAAATTTATTTTTATTAAGCTCATATATTTTTCTTTCAACTGAAAGCATTCTTATAACACTCCTTTCAAAGGTCACATAAAATAGTGGAGACCAATTTTTAGCCAGTAGTGTGCTCCATCATTGACATACTTACTACCTATCTTTACCCAATAAGATGATTTCGGTCATATGGTAAGTAGTGCCACACTTTTTTAAATTAATCATGGCGTTTGTGTAATAGGAATACTCTCATAATACAGGCAGAACTTGCAGAGCAATTGCATCATCTTTATTGACAACCACAATGCAGAATATTTGAATTGTCTGAGATTAACTTCTTTTTGTTTAATCAATGAGAGTACTTCCACTTAGGGTAATCTTAATTAGTATTTCTTACTATAGGACCTGGTTCTATGTGTTCTGTTACATTGCCTTTAAATTTAAACAGCCAAGCTGAGACTGTCAGTGGACCAGTGAACTTTTGTGTAGGTTCATGTAAAGGTAAAACAAGAAAAAGAATCATATGAAGTAAAGATAAAAAAGTGATCAAGAAAAGTACAACTTTTCTCCCCACTTTATTATCACTTATAGTTGCATGTTTCTGAATAACAAGTTGAAATTTGGTGGAATACTAGGCAGGAGAAGAAACGGCTGATACAGCAAAGCATAAGGAGATGGGACAAGACTAACAGTTCCGTTACTGTAGCTGCTGATATTTAATAATGAAAAAGGTTGTGTCTTGCAAATGACCTTCTTGTGGCACCGAAGTGAAAAATATTTTCAGATATTCTTAGCATGTTTCAACAGGTTTTATTGAAAATGTAATTTTCACTCTGCATATCTGATATACTAATAACTGTCTATCAATGTGAAACCTTTTTTCCTAAATAATGACACATAAATATGATACACAAAGTTACAGTATGACATAAAAGAGAAACCTTTAACTGGGAAGACAACACAAACATTTCACTGCTGGAATTCCCTCCCTGGCATACCTGAAAAACTTTTCTAGATCAAATGAATGTACTCCACAAAATAAATTTTCTGTGATGGTAAGAAGTGCCAGTATTTGTTCACACAGTCTGCTTCTACCTTAAGTATAATACATCTCTTCTTAGTCTTTCAGTATTTGTAGCTCCACTCCATCTAAGATAAACCTGTGTCTGCCATATTTATTAATTGCATTGAAAAATCACTTTTATCTCCACAAGTATAATGTTGCTCATGAAATTTAGGTGCTGGAATATGAATTTGCTTGTACATCAGATAAAATCAAAATCATATAATCATACCTCTTTAGTCACAAAGAACAGTTGAAATCATACAGCATATGCTATTAACAATAAAAAAAAAAAGAAAAAAATGTTAGTCTTAGTACTGAAAAATCTTTGTACATTTTCAGCTACTAAAAATCAATAGATCAGCTCTTAAGGAAAAAAAATAAAAAGCAAGAATAAAAATTCAACCTTCTTCAGCTACAAAATCCCATTCTGGAATACTCATTACATAAAACACCAAATCAACACTCAGTCACATGAGAAATGTTGGTATGATGCACTGACCAAAGCAGTTATACTTGTCCATTTTTTACCTATTGCTGTATTTTTGTCACAGAAATATTTGCTTACTCAGTGCTAACGGTGGACTACATAGTGAGCATGTACGACTGTCTTTAAATTGAGTTTGCTCTTTGTTTTGTTATCCATTTTGTAAAGGCAGAAAAGAGAAGTTCTACTTAATTCTGACTTTTACAATTATTTTTTCTTTTAGTTAAATTGCCATTTTTAGTCTTACTTTTTCCTTTATCGCATGTAGAAATGCTACTGTCTACCTAAGTTATGTAAAAATTAATATCAGTACTCAGAAAACATGAAGTTGCTTTCCTACTAAAAATATTCTACTTGCTCCTCTAAACTGCATTTCAGGGCTCACAGACATGGCAGACACGAGAGACACAAGCTATTGCAATGTATTCACCTCATAACGCCAAGCAAGTTAATTCAAGGACATCAAACTGCATTCACAGAGAGAGAGAGTTCACACTTTTCAGAGCATGTATGTTTTTATTCTGCTTTAGCTCTGTCAGGCTTGAGCTGTTTGGTCACTGTACCTCTCTCCCACTCTCAGTGCTGTTGTCAGGGGCTTTTTTGGCACAGATCATTAGGAATATGATGACCAGGCTATCTGGTGCAGTCGACACTCTGGAGGGAAAGGATGCCATCCAGCGGGACCTAGACAAGCTTGAGAGGTGGGTCTGTGCGAACCTCATGAAGTTCAACAAGGAAAAAGGCAAGGTCCTGCATCTGGACTGGGGCAATCCCAAGCACAAATACAGACTGGACAGAGAATGGATTGACAGTAGCCCTGATGAGAAGGACACGGGGATGTTGGCTGATGACAAGCTTGACATGAGCCAGCAGTGTGAAAGCAGCCCAGAAAGCCAACTGTATCCTGGTCTGCATCAAAAGAAGCATGGCCAGCAGGTTGAGGGAGGTGATTCTCCCTCTCTACTCTGCTCCTCTGCTCTCGTGAGACCCCAGCTGGAGTACTGCGTTCAGCTCTGGGGTCCCACCACAGGAAGGACATGGACCTATTAGAGCAAGTCCAGACGAGGGCCACAAAGATCATCACAGGGCTGGAGCACCTCTCCAATGAAGACAGGCTGAGAGAGTTGAGGCTGTTCAGCCTGGAGAAGAGAAGGCTCCGGGTAGACCATACAGCGGCCTTCCAATACCTAAAGGGGGCCTACAGGAAAGCTGGGGAGAGACTCCTTGTCAGGGAGTGTAAGGATAGGACAAGTAATGGCTTTAAACTAAAAGAGGGTAGATTTAGATTAGATATTGTGAAGAAATGCTTTGCTGTGAGGGTGGTGAGGCACTGGAACAGGCTGCCCAGAGAAGTTCTGGATGCCTCATCACTGGAACTGTACAAGGCCAGGTGGGATGGGGGCTTTGAGCAACCTGGCCTAGTGGAAGATGTCCCTGTTCATGGCAGGGGTGTTGGAATTACATGATCTTTAAGGTCCTTTCCAATCCGAACCACTCTATGATTCTATGAATATGTAGACTGTTAGGTCTTTGTGTAACTGCAAGCTATGGAAAGCATTAAGAAAAAGTTGCAAAAGAGGATCCCTTTAAGTCAGACTCATGTTTAGTAGGACTTGTAATCATCTTATTGCCAGGCTGTCTGGATGACATGGGTTGAAAGCTGTTTTCTGCGTGTTGCACGTTAGAGTTCATTATCCTAGCCTTGTCCTAGTGGAAAGAGTAGCATTCAATGGAGAGATGACTGCGGTGCAATTCTCATGTGTTTTAAACCATTAATGAATCTTTCTACCTATAGCTGTAGCACTGCCCTACCAGCTAATCTGTATGATATTGCTACTATGATTAACCTTACTGGGCATCTGTCTGTCAGTGTATTAGCATTTCTTGATAGGAAACGATTGTTTTTACAAAAAGGTGATATCCTGAATGTAAACTTTTGCTGTTCAGTACTACAAAACAGAATGAACTGAAGGCAAAGAGGCTGGGATGTATTTTACCTCTGTGAAATACAACACTGGCATGACAAACACAAGAAAATCATTCACCTGCTCCACTTGCATAGGAAAAAAAAGTATATGGAGTTCAGCACATGTTGATATAAATTATATTAATTCATCCTTGAGTGGGATAATTTGTTTATATGTCCCATGTTTTCAAAACTTGAGTTGATGTGGCATGCAAAGATGCAAAAATATACCATTATATACTGCAGATGTCCGTTGTATCAGACAGTGGTGTAAAAACTAACTAGTAATTATCTAAGCAGATGCATTGTATGAATGCAGTGTAGTTTCAATTTTGAAAACATAATGAAATCTTTGGTAGTTTCACAGTGCTTTCCTAATATTCTTTTGACAGCAACATGGCAGGATAGGCTAAACTCTATACCATAGGTACTAATTACATATCAGAAGTATAGCATTGCACGTATTATTTCAGGCTTTGCTTTGCAGGGTACACCTGTTCGGAATCATAGGCTAAAATATAAAATTCTTAATACTCATTGAAACTAGGATAGTGGTTTCAAAGATAATCCATGTTTAAATAAGATAGTAGATAACATTCAGACACCATCATTAGAAGTCCCTCTAAGGCTTAAGGACATACAGAAAAGACAGAACTTAATTGGACATTAAGTTAGACTTAATAGTAAGTGAAATGTGTAAATCCCTTTTTACTAATCCACTTTGCTAATTTACCCTTTTGAGTCTAGGTCCTTAAACTGACATGTAAAAATATAGCTTTAATCACTAAAATATCAATACACATATTTAACACTAGGTATGAGTTTTTAGATTAGAACTAACTTTAGCATAGACGTCTCCAATAAGCATTTAATTTAGATTCAGGAAGACTGCTCTTCTGCTAATTAGAAACCAATAAATTTGTAAAAGTGTAGCTATCAAACATTACTATAGCACTTACAAATGACAAATTCAGATACCATATAATCAGTTCAAAGTTATATAAACAGTAAATGTAAAAGATCATGTCATCAGGGACTTAGTTTGCCTACAAATTCTTCAGTGTATCGGTATTTAGAATACAAATCTCAATATGTGGCATGTACCAAAAGTACAGCGAGTAACTGCTAGTACCTTTACGTCTCATTCAACATGTTAGTCTGCTCCTTAACTTGGAATCATTCTGTCTTGAATGGTCAATGATCATCTCCTTCCAAGCTGATATGCTGACATCTGTAACTTTTTTCAAACTCACAGATTTTACTTCATGCCTAATGTGTCTCTCTTAAGATTGATTAATTTCAGGTGTCCTCATTAGAAAAAGAAAGCCATTTTAGGAAAGAAGATAGTGAATCATTTTCATTCATGGATGGGCCCAGCTTGGTGGGCCCCATGGCCGGGACAGGCTGGGCTAGGCTGGGACAGACTGGGGTGGGAAGAGGTGGAGACTGGTCCTGCTACATTTGCTGGGCAGAGATACATGGTCCCAGAGGCTGACAGAGGGTGCTAGGCTATGGGGAAGGCCCTAGGGGGCTGGGAAGGAACAGTCCAGGCTGGTGGTGCTTTCAGGGGCATCACAACAAAAATGTCTCAATATCTTTAAAAAACTGTAAGACAATATTAGATTGTATGTGGTTGAGTAATGCCCATATGAAATTATATCTTTTTTTTGTTTATGTTCTAGTACTTCCTGCCTGTTCTTAAGTATGCTGTAAAGCATTACTTTACTGATCATAAGTAGAACTGAAATTTTCTTCAAGAGTAACTTAACATTTAAATTATTTTCCTTCATTCTCTCTCCAAAACCAGTCAGCAGAAGAACCTGAACTAGCAGTGTAAAATACAGACAAAAGGTGTATGGTAAATTTGTTCTGGAAAGCATCCTGAAGTTAAGTCCAGCTCTGAATGTTGACTTTACAGTTGCACAGAAAGAAAACCAATACTTTCTTTTTTGTTTGTTTGTTTCCCAATAGCAACACTGATAACAGCTAAAGTAGGATTTACAAGGAAAGGAGATGCTCGTGGCTTCTTAATACCACCTTTTGAGAAAGAAAGATACAAGGCAGGAAAAGACTTTTGGTTTCTTTCTGTTTTACTCACACTGGGGAGCACCACTGAACTGGTAAGTGAGTGATAATGAAGATTGCCACAAAGGATAAGGCAGATTTTGCTACGTTTTTTTCCCTTATAGATGAAAAGGAAACAGGGACACAATGGAGATTTTCTAAGTTTTCTGGTACAATGACTGTGTGTCATGGTTTTGTCTGGGATAGGGTTTTCTTTGCAGAGCCTTACAAAATGGTATATTTTGAATTTTTGATGAAAATATTGGTGATAACACACCACAGTTTTTAGTTGCTGAAGAGCAGCACTTTTAGACACATTCAAGAACTTTTTTATTTATGCTGCCCTGCCAGCAAGGAGGCACTATGTGAAATACTGCCAATGGGAAGTTGTGAATTAATTCCTTGTTTTGTTTTGCTGCCATACGTGCAGCTCTTGCTTTACTGGTAAACTGCCTGTATCTCAACCCCTGTGTTCTTGCACTTTTTCCTTTCCAATTCTCTCTCCCATCCCACCTGAAGAGAGTGAGCAGCACGCAGCTGTACAGTACATAGCTTCATGTCAGGGTTAAACCAGAATAGATAGCTTATAGAGAAGTTTTAAAACTGTTTTCCTTTAATCTTTCCACGACAGAGTTAATAAAAACCAAACTTTTTTTTTTTTTTTTTCCCAAAAACAGGCTGCCCAGAGAGGCTGTGCAGTCTCCTCCTCTGGAGACATTCAAAACCTGCCTGGATGCGTTCCTGTGTGACCAGATTTAGATGTTTCTGCTCCAGCAGGAGGATTGGATGAGATGATCTTTCAAGGTCCCTTCCAATCCCTAACATTCTGTGATTCTGTGAATGTTAAATTATTTTCATACTCTCTAACCTGATTTTTCCCTATTCTAGGGTGTCATAACCCCACCTTTTCCTTAAAGTCATAATAATACATAGGTTGGAAGAAAATGAAATTTCATGTTAGAAGAGTATTTTGAAAAGCATGAAAAGGGAACAAACAAAATACTATTTTCTAGTGTTTTTTTTTTTTTTTTCTGGTATGTCTACAAAATTTGTGATAATATCAGTTAAAGTCACTGCAACAATGTTACTTAGATTTCTATGGTCTTTGAATCATACTACAGAAAAACAGATAAAAACATTTTTACTCATTTTATGAACAGTACCATTTATTTCATTTATTATTATTATTTTTCTTAGGGAAGATTACTTTTTTGTTTTCATTGTGGTTTAAAAATTATTCTATATAGATTTTTTTTTACATATCTAAATTTTAAGCATATTTGAAATATTAGCACATTTGCTACTGAATACAGACAATAGTATTTTACTAACAAAATAAAACAGAAAGTGAATTGATTGCAACAACATATTTATTGAGCTAGATTGCTTGTGATATCAACTGAAATATATTTAAAGCAGTAGATCTCAAGCCCTGATTTGATTGGACATAAGAAATCAATAGTCTTGAAAGAAGTTTGGTTTTATTTTCAGAGTACTTTTTTTAAATTCAATAGTGTCCTTCTGAATTTCTGTTGTTCCTTAATAACATTACCATTACTTCTGGAAAAAGAGGAATGATACACTGGTTTGCTCTCCCAAGGCTGGTGAAATTCAGGAGGGACAACTCTAGGAGCTGTCCTTGGAGTTGTGGTGCAGATATTCCCCTGTCTTTTTCCCATCTACTCTAACACTACCTATTCCAGGAAAAGAGCCAAAAAAAGGATTTACCTTAAAAAGGCTGAATATCTTGTGTAATGATGAGGGACTTCTTGGATGACACTATCTGCCAATAGATGATGAGCACTGCACTTACAAGTCAGATGCCACTGCTGAAATTTTCAAGTAACATGAAAATAGCTCTCAGCAATTCAAAAAATAATTGTCAGTTCCTCCCTCTTCACAAAAAGGAGAAGGAAAAAAGAAAGCATTATGAGGAAAAAAGAAAAATAGTGAGACAATGACTTAGCAAATAACACAGTATAATAATAATCTTTTCATTTAGACTGATTTCATATCCAATTAATTCAGGGTCAATTTTCAGAAAACTTTGGAAAATTAATGTATCTAGGAAAAAAATGTGGATTTTCTGCCTTTCAGTAAAGTGGATGATTCTGCTTCTTCTTTGTTGACAAATCTTGGTTATATTCATGTGTCATACCATGTAATTGACAGTGAAATAATAATGTCATGTGATTTTATAAATAGAATGATTGTAAGATGTATAGCCGTCTAATAGTATTGCAACTGAGCTCAAACTTAGGTAAAGACTAATCTAGACTATAAGGTCATTTCCAAGGACAGTGAAAAGTTCCTGGGTATCCTGGGTACTTTTTTTTTTTTTTTTTTTAACATATATTTTCTGCTAGTCATATTTGTAAATCTATATAGTTACATAATGGAAAACTGAAGTACTATGACTACTAGAACAAACTGTATTGTGAGATCTTTCACTTAAAAGTATTATTAGTTTCTATTATATGAATAACTTGACATATCAGAAAATACTCAAGCTGAATATAGAAGCTAGCTGTTGGAAATGTTGAAAAAGCATATCTGTGGAGAGACAGAAGGGGACAAATGCTGTGTGACTGAGAGCAGTCAACACAGACAGGGAACATAGAATCATTAAGGCTGGAAAAGACCTTCAAGATCATCTGGTCCAACCATCACCCTACTACCAATGCCACCCACTAAACCATGACCCTACGCACCAGCTCTAACCTTTCCTTGAACACCCCAAGGGACGTTGACGCCACCACTTCCCTGGGCAACCCGTTCCAATGCCTGACTGCTCTTTCTGAGAAGAGATGTCTCCTAATTGTTTTAATTGTTGAAGAGTAGTGCTTACACTGACTCAAGGACTTTTCAGCTCCTCACACTGCCCTGCCAGTGAGGAGGCTGGGGGTGGAGAAGGAGATGGGAGGGGACAGAAGCAGGACAGCTGACCCCAGCTGGCCAAAACGGGTATTCCATACTGTCTGACATCACGCTGAACAATTAATATGGGGTGGCTGGCCAGGGTGGGGAGACCAGCTGCTAGGGTAGAGTTAATGTTCTTCCTAGTAGCTGGAAGAGTGCTGTGTTTGGAATTTAGGATGAGAATAATGTAGATACCACGCTGATGTCTTAATTACTGCAGGGCAGTGCTTCCACTAAGCCAAGGACTTATTGGCTTCTCACATTTTCCTGCCACATTTTCCAGGGGGGACTGGCTGCTCGGGGGTAGGCTGGGCATTGCTCAGCAGGTGTTGAGAAATTGCATAGTGCATCACTTGTTTTGTACACATTATTAGTAGTGGTACTATTATCATTATTATTTTTTTTTCCTTTCTTTTCCGTCCTAATAAACTGTCTTTATCTCAACCCACAGGCTTTCATTTTCTTCCTGATTCTCTCCCCCATCCCAGAGAGGAAGGGCGGAGGGTGAGCGAACAGCTGTGTGGTTCTTAGCTGCTGGCCGGGTTAAACCACAACAGCCCTTTTGGCGCCCAACGTGGGGCTTGGAGTGGCCACTGGGGCTGGAGTGGCCGCCGGGCCTGTCACAGGGCTTGGAGTGGCCTCCGGGCCTGTCACTGGGATTATAGTGGCATCGATTGCAGCTTAGTAAGCATAGGCCAAGCCCCAGCATATTGCAGTGATTTGTGTCTCCCTGGAATTGTCAGGGTGATGACACAACTTTTTCACACATTCTGACAGTTTTTTAGGATTTTGCACCTGTTCAAGGGTGAATTTCCAAAGCACTGGATGTGCCCACTGCTCTAGATGCCTGCCCATATCCTCCCATAATCCCTGCCTGAAAAACAGATAGCCATCCTGCCTCAAAACAGATCTCTGGATGGCATTCCAAAGTAGTTGTTTAACCTTGAACAAAACCTGAAGTGCACTCAGGAGACATAAAAATAAGAACATGCTGGTCTGAACATCCCAAGGATACTCAAAGACCTGAAGAGCTGTCGTAACTAGCCTGGAGGAGAAGAGGAGAGTGAAGGAGAAAGGGAGAGTGTACAAGTGGGAAAAACATCTCTCCCTGTCCCCTTCATAGATTGTCTCCCTGAAGAAAATGTTCCTTGTAACATCCTCTCCTGAGATAGTCTATGCCAAGGATGCATGGAGCAACCAGGCCAGTCACAATAGGGTGCTTCTGCCACTCATTCCCAGTTAGGCTCACACTGGTGTAGGCCTCGGGTAGTTATTGATGCTCTTGTGATATCTTCCTCTTCATCTTCCTGTTCCTCTGATGGCCCAGACACTTTGGAGTAGCCTATCTCATCTTCTTCTTCCTCCCCAGTCTGAGTAGGAGTTCCTCTGCTTTCTGAACAACCTGACTTTCTCATTCCTATTTAAACAGGGGCGTGATGTTTCTCTTTTTCCACTCACCAGGGACTTTGACTGACTGCCAGGACTTTTCAACTATGATGGAGAGAGGCTTGGCAACTACATCAGCCAGTTCCCTCAGGATCCTGGGATGCCTGTCATCAGGTCCCATAGACTTGTACCCTTTTAGATTCATCAGGTGGTCTCAAACCTGCTCTTCACTTACAGTGGGTGGGACTTTGCTCCCCCAGCCTCTATCTATGGGTTCAGGGAAATGAAAGACTGGGAAACACGTCTGTCAGTGAAGACGGAGGCAAAGAAGTTGTTGAGTACCTCAGCCTTCTTCATGTATTTCGTTAACAGTTACTCAGATACAGCAACTCACTCCTAATATAAGAAATTAGCCAGCTATAATTGCTTACACGCTAGTATTTTCACCCCTCAGTCTATTTTCACAAATATTAAAGGTGCATGGTGGCCCTCTGAGACTCCTCCTGTCACCCCAGCACAGCAGCCTGAAGGGAGCTGGGTCCCCTCTTGTGCTCTTCCTCGAGGCTCTATGCAGAAGGGATGCAACCTCTTGCACAAGGGCTGGGGGATGAGAAAGAAGCACTCACGCAACCCCTTTGAATTGGCAACAGAGTTCTTTATGGCCAGGACATCTTGCAGGTGAGCCTGCTGTATGTCCATGGTGTTTAGTGGCTCCAAGCTAATGCTTGGCGTAGAGGCTGAGCCCCAGGTAGCGAGCTGGCCAGGCACTCCTGCAATGCTGTTGCTGTGCTCTGATGGCAGGGAGCAAAGACATGTTGGGGTAGTTCCAGGTCTGCTCTGGTCGAGGTGGATCCACTTCCATCAGTTACACCACATCAACATGAGGGGACGGCCTGTGCCCCACACCATTGTGGTGCCAATGGTAATGCCGGGGCCTCGTGTCTTTGTCATGCTCATACATGTCCATGGGCTGCACGCCAGAGGTCCCTCGAGCACTGGTGTCTGTTCTTGTGCCGCAGGCACTATCCCACTGTCCATGCCACTTCCCCTTCCCATCAGGTTCCTTCCTTCTCGGTGCTTGCTGGGACTGCATCTCTGTCCTCCCACCCCAAGGAGGGCTGCTGCTCGCCTTCCTGCTTCTCAGCTTCTTGCTGCCACACAAGTGGCTGTCAGAGGGCCTAGAAGCTCAGCGAGTGGTGGGCCAGCTGCAGGGGCTCCTGTTTTCTAGGGCCCGGAGCAAAGGGGGAGCGGTGGTGGCCACTGTGACCTCAGCAAGCCTCTGTGATGCCCAACGTGAGTGGCCCATGCGTGGCCAAAGGCGGCTGCGTTGGGAGCGGCCTGGAGGATGCCCTCAGGTGGGAGAAGGAGGAGGATCAGAGGGCCTCAGGGTCCCATTTCTGGGGCTGGCTTCCCCAGGCCATTTGATTTGCCAGAGAGTAACTCTGCCCATCAGCCACAGAGACTGCCCTCCACCTCCCATCCTGTGCCTTGGGTTTATTTTTAACACTGGTTTTGAGGTAATTTCATTCTATTCTTTATGGAAATGAACAGAAGCAAGATGCATCTTCAGCCCTAATTCCCATGTGTGCTTTGCACACATGCTGTCTGGTGTAAGCAGGTAGGTGCACATGGAAGTTGCCATGTACCAAAATGGCTATTTTGCAATAAAAATAACAATAATAAAGAATAGGATGGTACCTACCACACAATGCTACTTGTAATAACAGAAAATTAATCAGATACAGAAACTCAGTCCCAATATAAGAAATTATCCATCTGTAATTGCTTACACACTAATATTTTGAATCATCATAGAATCATTAAGGTTGGAAGAGACCTTCAAGATCATCTGGTCCAACCATCACCCTACTACCAATATCACCCACTAGACCATGTCCCTAAGCACCAAGTCCAACCTTTCCTTGAATGCCCCCAGGGACAGTGATGCCACCACCTCCCTGGGCAACCCATTCCAATGCCTGACTACTATTTCTGAAAAGAAATGTCTCCTAATTTCTAACCTAAACCTCCCCTGGTACAACTTGAGGCCATTCCTTCTAGTCCTATCACCAGTTACCTGCGAGAAGAGGCTGACCCCCAGCTCCCCACACCTTCCTTTCAGGTAGTTGTAGAGAGCGATAAGGTCTCCCCTGAGCCTCCTCTTTCCCAGACTAAACAACCCCAGTTCCCTCAGCTGCTCCTCACAGGACTTGTGTTCCAGGCCCTTCACCAGATTCGTAGCCCTTCTCTGGACACCTTCCAGGGCCTTGATGTCCTTCTTGTACAGAGGGGCCGAAAGCTGAACACAATACTCAAGGTGGGGCCTCACGAGAGCTGAGTACAGGGGGAGGATCACCTCCCACGTCCTGCTGGCTACACTGTTCCTGATACAAGCCAGGATACCATTGGCCTTCTTGGCCACCGAGGCTCACTGTCAGCTCATGTTCCGGTGAGCATCAATCAGCACCCACAAATTCCTTTTCCTCTCTGCACAGTTTTAAGCCACTCTCCCCCAAGTCTGTGGTGTTGCATGGGGTTGTTGTGGCCAAAGTGCAGGACTTGGCACTTAGCCATGTTGAACCTCATCCCATTGGCCTCTGCCCATCGACCCATCCTTTCCAGGTCCCTCTGCAGGGCCTTCCTACGCTCTGGAAGATCAGCACTTCCCCCCAGCTTGGTGTCATCTGCAGACTTACTGAGGGTGCACTCAACTCCCTTATGCAAGTCATCAATAAAAACATTAAAAAGGATGGGCCTCAACACCGACCCTTCGGGAACACCACTGGTGACCAGTCACCAGCTGGATTTCACTCCATTCACCACCACTCTCTGGACTCAGCCCTCCAGCCAGTTTGTAACCCAGGAAAGATTGTACCTGTCCAAGCCATGGGCTTCCAGTTTCTCCCGGTGAATACTGTGGGAGACCGTGTCAAAGGCCTTGCTGAAGTCTAGGTGGACTACATCAATAGGCTTTCCCTTATCCACCAGGTGGGTCACCCGGTCATAGAAGGAGATGAGGTTGGTCAAGCAGGACTTGCCTTTCATGAACCCGTGCTGACTGGGCCTGATCCCCTGGTTGTCCCACATATGCTGTATGATTGCATTCAAAATGACCTGTTCCTTCACCTTTCTTGGCACTGAGGTCAGGCTGACAGGCCTGTAGCTCCCTGGCTCCTCCTTATGACCCTTCTTACAGATGGACATCATAAGAGCAAGTCTCCCGTCATCCGGGACGTTTTTGGATGGCCATGACCACTATTAGATGATGGAAAGCGGTTTGGCAATCATATCTGCCAGTTCCCCCAGCACCCTCGGGTGGATTCCATCTGGCCCCATGGACTTGTTACAGTCCAGGTGGAGCAGCAGGTCTCTAACTGTTTCTACCCGAACTGTGTGTGGGGGGGTTCTTCTGCTCCTTGTCCCAGACTTCCAGGTTGGGAGGATGAGTGCTCTGAGGATAAGTGATCTGGCTAGTAGAGACAGGTGTAAAGAAGGCATTAAGAACCTCAGCCTTTTCCTTATTCTCAGTAGTCATTCCTTCCTGAAGAGTATCCAGACTTCCTGGATCCCTCTGCCCTTTAGGACTGACTCCCAAGGGGAGACTGACCCTCCCAACCAGTATCCTGAACAATTCAGTCTGCCTTCTGGAAGTCCAAGGTAGCAGTCTCAGATGTGGCCAATAGATGAGCCAGTCTCCTGACTGGGGAGGGATGCTCAGCCCTCCCTGCTCATCCTGCCTGCACACACTGTTGCACGAACTGATGCTCCAGGCCCTGACACCTGCTCCAGGGCCCCACACTCTGTTTGTCGGCTCCTGGTCGTTTGCACTCCCCAGGGGCTGCCTTTGTAGGACAAAGAAGGGGCATTCCTGGCTCTGCCCAAGCCTCCTCATCCACTCTCACAAGGGCTGCCGGGTCCTGGTGGCTCCCTCAGCTGCCTCAAGGGCCCTCGAAGCAGAAAGCCCCCTGCACTCTGCGATTCCCTGCTCCGCTGCAGCATGTGTCTGCCCCGGAGCCGATCACCTCGAGGAAAAAGATCTTTAAAGAGGACAGAACAATACGTATTACAACATACTTTCATTTTCAATGAACACATAATTTTATAGGGGTTTTAACAACAGGAAGTAGCTCTCACTTTTCAAAATATCAAAATACAGATGATATTGAAAGAAGTTGCATGAATGGCACAAAATCTCTTTTTTTCACATACATATTATGAAGGGATGAATTTAGACCTCTTTTTTTTTTTCCCAGTCCAAAGAATAACACCTGTATTTGTTGATTTAAAAAAAGAACCACATAAATTAAAAAATAGTAATTAAAACATAAAGTAAACAAAATATGAGAATGCAAGTTCCTTGTCTAGTGAAGTCCAGCTATTTTTTGGCAACTGACTTTGAATGCAAAGCATCTACATTTAGTTCATTATATAGATAAAGATATGTAAAAATATTAATTGTGATAAATAAATAAATAAATTTTGGATTCTGCTGCCCTACCACATAACACCTTACTTCTATAATTTCCAACCAGAGTGAAGACTTGGGAAGACTTTGAAAATGTTAGTCTGTTAAAACTAAACTTTTTTAAAGAGAATTCTCTAGTACTTTTAGAAAATAAGGCAGTGAAATTTCTGTGCAGAAAAAAACAATATCCCAGAGAACCCAGATCTCTGTAAGAGCAGTTATTTGGAAACATATTGAAAAGCATATATATAAGGCATATATATATATATATATATATAAACATATGTAAAGATTTTTTTTCTGGCTATTTTGAGGGACTTGATGTGCTCATGTTACTCATATCTATGCAAGCACTAGATCATTATGCATTATTTCTCAGTGTCAAAGTACTTTCTATTAACCTCTAATTCCACTATCTAGATTTCAGCATGTATCTGTCTTTTCAGTTCAATAGTTCACATTAAATAGCTACTCAGTAGATTTAATAAGTGATACAAAGTCTTCCATTCTATGTTATTCATCTTTTTTTGTTTATCTGTTTGTATGCGATTCTAGATTCTAGTTATTAATTAGATTATGCCTTTTTTCTCCATAAGATTTTGACATTGAATTCATTAGTATTTGCTGTTTCAAATGCTTCCTAACAAGAAAAAGTATGTTCTACTGTGTTAACATTGCTTAAAATGTATATTTCCTGTCTCATACTCTCTATCATACTGTATTTGAGGCTGAGAGATAAACTCTTCTTGCTTGGTAAATAACCTTTGGGACCACATTTTTTAACAATGTGAACAATTAGTTAACAGTGTGAAGAGTTTTTATTCTCCTTCAAAAGAGAAAAAAAAAGACAATTACTATAGAAAAGGAGTACAGTTCTTTCTAAAATCACAACATACAAAGCTACTAAAGTCAGTTTTTGGCTATAGAAGATCACGTTTCAGAAACATGAAAGTAACTGAAATATAAAAACAGGGCATACCTTGACATTGAAATTTTTAAAAATCTGAACAAGGTTCTAAATATGCTAAGTGTTAACTACAAGTTAGGAGTTTAAGGGAAACTGAAAATGGTGGAAGATCAAGCATCAATAATTGGGAGTTTACTCAGTATCAACCCAAATATCTTTTTCTTTGCTTGTGATGATTCCTCTGGCATTAAATCAGTTCTCTGCTCTCCACAGTATTACAGAAAATCTTTTTCATTGTAAAACCTTTTGGGGGCAGCATAAAAATTTAATGATTGCAATCTTTCAAAAATAAATTGGAACTTGAAATGGAGACAGAAAGAAGAGCTTAATTTGGTTCAATAAAATGCCAGCCTAATTCTTTAGGAAAAGAGAAGGAGAGAGAGAGAGAGAGAGAGAAGGAGAGAGAGAGAAAGAAAGGAAGAAATGAGAAAAAGAAAAAAGAAAAGAAAGCATAAATAAATATGCAGTAACCTAAAGCAAACAAAACAAAACAAAACAAAAAAATGGCAGTGAGCTACATGAATATATTTTGACCTATGACAGCCATAAAATTAGTCCAGACAGCAAATAAACCAGGTATTTTATTCTATATAATTTAATAAAGTAAGCCTGAAGATCTCCAAAGAAACAAAATTTCAATAAGAAAGGGATTTTTTTTTTTCAAATTTCTTGAGTATCTTCAAATATAAACCACATAGGAATTCTTTCTTGGAAAATATCCAGATTCTGTTAGCTTCCACAAGGCTGGTAAGACATATTATGTTCTTAGTGTCAATCTTATGACATCTTTCCTTGAGAAATCTAGTCTCTGACAGCACTATGTGGCTTATGAGGGTATCAGGAAGTAAATGTAAAGGTATTATAAAGCATTACCAACTGTAAGGGGTGCTATAAAGGTGATTACTTTGAAGATCAGGACAAGCTAAATTTCCAGCTATCTTTCTTACTTTCCTAGACTTCTAAATTGAAAGATATGTTTTAGTCACTCTTTGCAAAAGCTGATTTTGCAGCTGCCCCAGGAGATAGAAAAAGTACTTGAGCATTTATTACAGTCTTCCTAAGAAATAACAGGGTTAATAATGTTTGATAAGTCTATGCAAGAGTGAAAAGAACTGATGCATTTTTAAAGGGATTGTCAGTCCCATTTGAGGCAGGTGCAATAGTCACCCAGAGAACTCTGTCAGTAAGCAATGTCATTAATAATGATTCATGGATATGGATATTCACAACAGCTGTGTCCTCACCTTTAAGTACCTCATACAATATTTAGAAAGTACTGGGAGATATTGCAGCAGGGAAGCAACTAAATTGCTAGAAGGCAGTGCTAGTTTAAATTGTTTAATGTGCCTCCTCAAAACTGGCATACTGATTTTTTGGAGTGGAACTCTCTTCTTCTGTCTCTCTCCAGTAAAACTGCTGCAAGCGAAATAAGCAAGATGCTAATCATCTAGTCTGTGAAATCTTATAGTACTGTGAAGTGTTGGTATCGACATTAATATATATCATCAGCTTATATATAAACTGGCTGCTAGCAATTGTCCTTGTTCTATTAACATAGGAAAGAAACATATGGAGCAGTTTCCCAGGAACATCTTGAATTTTAAACTTCAGAAATACATTCTTAATTTTCCTTTTTTTTTTTTTTTTAATCTGAGCCACTGTAGTTCAAAAACATGAATCCATTGTTTTCATGCAATAAGGGATATATCATAATTAGACTCAAAATATTGAACTACAATCTAATTACTCTTCAAACTATGGGTACAAACGTTTAGTAGTATATTCCTCTTTTATACCTCTTCTCATCTTTAAGGAATATTTAAAAAATGAGCTCTGAAATTACCAGCTAAAACTGCCTAAATGTTATCAGCATTGTCTAGATTGCAACGTTCAAAAGAACACAGTGAAACTTTTGCAGGAAAGAATCAGCGTAAAGTGGCTCCATGAATAGTTAGGCCAGTTCCAGGACTCTTTACATCCTCATTTCCTGAACGACTGAACTTTGGCCCCAGACCCAATTCAAGGATGATCAGCAAGCAACAGCAAACAGGAAAAAATTATGACTTCTTCATTTCAGTAGCAAACCAGAACCATCTGTAAGCCAAGATCTGATTTAGTCTGCCAGTACACATGTCAAAAGCTATCCTAGCACACTGCAGCTGCTTCAGGTCATGATCTATAGACTTTACACCTTCACAAATTGTGTCCTTCTTCTGCTATTCCTCAATATGTAAACCTGACAAATTTTTACATTGTTGTATTGGGTTTACATGGCAAGGTTTGACAGCCGGGGCTGCAGGTGTGGCCTAAAGCTGAGAGAGTCCAGAAGCTGACCCATGTTAGATAAGGGACAGTTTCAGCTAGCTCCAAAGGGACCCACTGCTACCCAGAGCAAAGCCAATAAGCAATGTTGTTTGTGCCTCTGTGAGAGCATACTTAGGAAAGAGAAAAAAAAAAAAAAAAAGCAAAAAAAAAAAAGCTGTAGAACAGCATCTGGGAGAGCGAGTGAGAAATAGCCCTGCAGACATCAAGGTTATTGAAGAAGGAGGGGAAGGAGGTGCTGAAGCAGCAGTTCCCCTGCGGCCTGTGGAGAGGCCCCTGGTGGAGCAGGCTGTCCCCCTGCAGCCCATGGGTCCCACACGGAGCAGATCTCCACGCTGCAGCCCGTGGAGGAGCCCCCGGTGGAGCAGGTGGATGTGGCCTGGAGGAGGCTGCGGCCCATGGAGAGCCCCCGCAGGAGCAGGCCCCGGGCCGGAGCTGCAGCCCGTGGAGAGGAGTCCACGCAGGAGCAGGGGGTCTGGGGGGAGCTGCTGCTTGTGGAGGACCCGTGCTGGAGCAGTTTGCTCCTGACGGATGGACCCTGTGGTACAGACCCATATTGGAGCATTTCTTGAAGAGCTGCTGCCTGTGGGAAGCCCACATAAGATCAGTTCAGGAAGGATGGCATCCCATGGGAGGGACCCCATGCTGGAGCAGCGGCAGAGACTGACCGTGAAGGAGCAGCGGAGACAAAGCATTAGGGACTGACCATGGTCCCCATTCCCTGTACCCCTGCACCATTCAGGAGGAGGAGGTGGAAGACGGTGGATGGGGGGAAGGTGTTTTTAGTTTTTTTTAGTTTCCCACTTCTCTAGCTTGTTAGCAATAGGTAATAAATTGCATTAATATCCGTATGCTGAGTCTGTTTTGCCTGTGTCAATAATTGTTGAGTGATCTCAGCCCTTGAGCCCTTTCCATTATATTTTCTCCCCCTTTCCCTTTGAGGAGGGAGAGTGAGAGAGTGGTTGTGGTGGATTTACATTAATGGTGCAGTGATGATTGGAGATTTTCATATGACATCCTGTCTCTAACCCTAGCTTCTGGCCTTGAGACAGCTTACACCAGTAGTTGGGGCACTTGTTCTGTCACTGCTGGCAAACACCAAGAGCAGGACTGCCAGGTGATTCCACTCTCCCTAGCATCTGTTTATGTAAGAGCTTGGTATGACAGCAGCTAGTAACAGCATGCTGTTTAACAGTTGGTGCCTCATACATGCACATATCTGATGATTCCACTTTGCCTCTCAATAACTATTATTCATGCATGCATGAGCATTCATTGCCTTCTCCCCTTATTCTTATCTTTTGCCCTTTCTGAACAGGCATAAGCAATACTTTCAGGCAGTATGTATGAAAACTTTTATACAGAGGAAAAAAAAAAATGTGACTTTTAAAATACAAAACAACACCCTGGGGACCTCAATTAGCATATCTCCCATAGACCAGTCTTCCCACACCATGCTTTGCATGTTGAATTCGCTGAAAGCTCTAAACTAAGTGGTAGAAAGAATACTTGTCCTTAAGGCACCTAGGTAATTTTGACCAATAAAATATTAAGAAACTAATTGCAATCTGTATTTTAATTTCCTATTTAGTTTAATTATTTGCAGAACATCTATTTAGGGTCTAAAACATACCTTCTGAATATTTTTTTAGAGATGAACACTGAATTTTATTTGTTTCTACAGAATTTCTACAGAATTCCTGGTATATAACAAGTCTGCTGTGAAAATGGTCCACAGAAGTTAAATAAAATCTACCTAAAAAGGAGACACTGTAATCTGCTATACTGGGGACACATCAACTTTGCCCTGTGCAGCTCACATTTCAGCTAATAGCATTCTCAGAGATGGGAATAAATAAATAAATAAATAAAATCCTAATTAAAATTAATAAATTGCCTTTCTTCCTTACTGAAATTTTGTACAATATCACAGAATCACAGAATGGTTGAGTTTGGAAGGCAACTCTGGAGACAGTCCAGTCTAAGACCCCTGTTGAAGCAGAGTCAGTTACAGCAAGTTGATCAGGGACATGTCCAGTTTGGTTTTGAGTATCTCCAAAGATGAAGACTGCACAACCTCTCTGGGCAACCTGTTCTAGTGTATGGTCACATACACACACAAAGAGGGAGAGGGGTGAGGGAAGTTCTTTTAAGGGGAATTCTTACATTTCAGTTAGTGTCAATTACTTCCAAGCATCACCAAGAGTCTGGTTCCCTCTTCTTTAGTCCATGCCATCAGGTATTTATATACGTGGATGAGATTCCTCTGGGCTTTCCCTGTTCCAGGTTGAATAGTCCCAGCTCTCAGCTTTCCTTATATGTTAGATGCTCCAAACCTTTAATCATCTTTGTGGCCCTTCACTTGTACTGGGGAGCCCAGAACCGGATCCAGCATTGCAGATATGCCTCTCTAGGGCTGAGAAAAGAGGAAAGATCACCTCTCACCTGCTGGCAGCCTAGGATGCTGTTGGCTTTCTTTGCAGCAGGGGCAAAGATTCATGATTTTTAAAAGGGCAAAGTGGTTACTAAAGCATTTTCTTATCTCAAATAGAAACCGTCCTGGCTGTGCATAAATGACTCCTCCATACAACTCTGTTCTCAGAAGGAGAAAAGCTGCTCCAAAGATAGAACTCTCAACAAACGCATAATCCAGTATCATTTTTATAAACATCCAATTCTTCTCTTTGAACTGGAGTCAATTCAGAGCCTATGAAAGGCTAGGAATTATATAGGCCTGACATACCTCAGGCTCTGTAAGTGTCTATATATAATTCCATTGATGCAGACACCTCTCAGCTGGCTTGTTGGTTTCAGAACAGAGACACTGTTAGGTAATAGCATTATTAAGTAAACAGTAAAGGATTAAGTAAACAGTAAAGGTTGGAAAGCTGCCTGGCCGAGAAGGACCTGGGAATACTGGTTGATAGGCAGCTGAATATGAGCCAGCAGTGTGCTCAGGTGGCCAAGAAAGCCAACAGCATCCTGGTCTGTATAAGAAGCAGTGTGGCCAGCAGGTCTAGGGAGGTGATTTTCCCCCTGTACTTGGCTCTGGTGAGGCCCCACCTCGAGTACTGTGTTCAGTTTTGGGCCCCTCGCTACAAGAAGGACATGGAGGTGCTCGAGAGAGTCCAGAGAAGGGCAACGAAGCTGGTGAGGGGTCTGGAGAACAAGTCTTACGAGGAGCGGCTGAGGGAGCTGGGGTTGTTCAGCCTGGAGAAGAGGAGGCTCAGGGGAGACCTCATCGCTCTCTATAGGTACCTTAAAGGAGGCTGTAGAGAGGTGGGGGTTGGTCTATTCTCCCCCGTGCCTGGTGACAGGACGAGGGGGATTGGGCTAAAGTTGCGCCAGGGGAGATTTAGGTTGGATGTTAGGAAGAACTTCTTTACTGAAAGGGTTGTTAGGCATTGGAATGGACTACCCAGGGAGGTGGTTGAGTTGCCATCCCCGGAGGTCTTTAAAAGACGTTTAGATGTAGCCCTAAGTGATATGGTTTAGTGTAGGACTTGTTAGTGTTAGGACAGAGGTTGGACTAGATGATCTTGGAGGTCTCTTCCAACCTAGACGATTCTGTGATTCTGTGATTCATAATATGGTACTCATTTTCATTAATTACATACATGGAAATTCAATTTCTCACTTGCAAAAATAGAAGACAAATGCATTGGGTCATAAAAACTTTGAATATTTCTTCAGAATTCAGTATTTAATTGGACTGATAGCATATAGGGTCTCAAGTGCAGAAATTTGCCCTTTGGCATGAAATTTCTGTCTTCTTTGGAGGAGATCAGTGAAACAGACTAGTCCCTGTAATCACAATTCTTATTAGTTTTGCCTCAAAAGAGGACAACAGACAGTTGGCTAATTCAGTGCCATGAGACAACACATGCCCTATACTGAAGATCAGCCAGCTGGCACAATCAACTACACCAGGCATGTTTCCAGTTTATGAAGTGGAATATTTAACGTATTGGTTCAAAACACTTGCCCTCTTTTCAACCATGTGAAAATGAAATTAGCTATGGGCAATTTAGTTACATACAGAACGTAGAAAGATAATCAGCCACCTTATTTAGAATTATTTCTTTGTCCCCAAGAGTGTACATATCCCATCCCTATTGAATTATAAAGGAGAAAATACATTTCATGAATACTTAACTGGAAGGCAGTAAATGGTCTTTATGAATTGGAACACCTCAAAGTGAGGATAAGAAAAGTTTAAGAATGCCTTGGTATGTGACCCTGGTGATGAAAATTCAGAAATAAATATTATTAATATTGCCAGAAAGTTTTAAAGTTCCTTTGCATTTTTTCTTTGGATATTTTGTTTCTTGAAGATATCTTGTTTAATGGTGCAGAAAATAGTTTCATTGAGGTAAATGGTCAAAAGTGTACTGAGTAGTTAGTCAACTAATTCCTATTGCTGTTCCCACTTCACTTTTGACAATGCTTCACTAAACACTTAAGTGAAATTATTTCCCAGAGACTTATTTTGTTTGTTTACTCGTGAATAGTCTTCTTTTATGGTTCTTTCACCAACATAATGTGAGATAATATTTCTATTTTGTATTAATTGGAATTCAGGTAGCCAGTTAATTTACATAATTTTATAATAATATTATAATATACATATAATATTTTTTATAGTTAAATTGAAGACAAGGGTTCTGACAAGCTAGGCAAAAAAGACAGTCCTAGGTCTTTCGACCTTCAGAAGAAACATAACAAAGAATTACAACAAATAGTCAATAAACTGTATAGTAATAGTAGGGTTATTAGTAACAGAGTAATGACTAGATGTCACAACCTACTCTATATCATATGCTCCATTTAAGCAAAGTTGAGGACAAAGAAAAATGTGTAGGAGGACATGAAGCTCATCAAGCTTAGATAAGGGACACATTTTTATGACCAAAATAGATAGAATTAAGTAAATTGTAATTAATCTCATGATTAGGTTTTATGATTAATAGGGAAAATCTTTTTTTTATTTCAGCAAAATAGTATTTTACAAAGGCATTCCTCGGAGTTATCATCACAAAAATAAATTACTTATAAATGTTACAGTGAAAAAATAGACCTAGAGTACTTACTGCATTTAAATCAAACAGTACTAATTATCCTTGAAATGTATTGCAAAATATGGGGAAATGGTGTCTCCAACAAGTAGCTTTACTCTGTATATTTTCCACATGAGTACATGGAAATCTCAGGGCATTCATGAACATGTAGAGTGCAAATTGCTTTCATTCAAAAAGAACTTACTGTTCTGCATCATAGCTTTCATTTCCTCATTAGCTGAGACATAGTGAACAAAATGAATACAGGTCTCATTATTTTTTTTTATGTATTATTTCTGAATAAAAGCTAGAACGGTGTTCTTCCTTTAAGTCCCTATAACTTTATTGTTAAAAGGGTTACGTGAGTTATGGAGAAGAAAATGTGGTTCTTGCTTTCAAATACTAGGATAATGGAGCAAAACCTCCTTTCTAAGATCTTGCTATTTGAATCTATTCAATGATCTGCGGTTTTTCATTTTCCTAACACTACCCGTTAGTGTCCCTGTGTTGTGTGCCTGTAGAAAGAGATGTCTCTTTCTAGCTAAGAGAAGACAGATAAAGTTTGGTCTGCTGTAGGCTTATTAAGCTGTTTAGACAAATCATCTAAGGTGTATCAGTTTCAGTTTTTTTTTTCCTGCTTTTTGCTACACCAATGCTTTATGCATCAAAAATAAGACAAGTCTTAGAAATCATGACTCTTCTAGATATGCAATTCAATAGACCAGATTGCATGTTTAACCATAAAGCATAAAATAACGATAGTGTTAATATAATGTATTATGTGATTTAAATCATATGCATGTAACTATTCATAGAGTTCATTTACTGAAATGGGATTTGAGTTCCTGATCAAATTTCTACTGAAGTGCATAGGAGTTTTTCAGCTGACTTTCAGATTTGCCTGGCAAATCTTTTGGCCTGTCATGATGGGGTTACAGCATTGCTGAACAGGAGAAGAGCAACTGACATCATCTATTTGGATTTGTGCAAAGCATGTGACACTGTTTCACATGATATCCTTGTGTCTAAATTGGAAAGACATGGATTTGATGGATGGACTACTCAGTGGGTAAGGAATTGGCTGGATGGTTACACTCAAAGAGCTGCGGTCGACAGCTCAATGTCCAGGTGGACACGAGTGGTGTTCCGCAGGGATCAGTATTGGGACTGGCACTGTTTAACATCTTTGTCAGCGGCATGGACAGTGAGATTAAGTGTGCCCTCAGAAAGTTTGCTGATGGCACCAAGCTGTGTGGTGCAGTCAACATACTGAAGGGAAGAGATGCCATCCAGTGGGACCTCGACAGGCTTGAGAGGTCCTGTGTGAACCTCATGAAGCTTAATAAGGCCAAGGGCAAGGTCCTGCATGTTGGCCATGGTAATGGCCACAGCCTGGAGAAGAGGAGGCTCCAGGGAGACCTTATAGCAGCCTCCCAGTACCTAAAGGGGGCCTACAGGAAAGCTGGGGAGGGACTCTTTGTCAGGTAGTGTAGGGACAGAACAAGGAGTAGTGTCTTTAAATTTAAAAAGGGTAGATTTGGTAGATTTAGTTTAGATATAAAAAAATATTTACTGTGAGGGTGGTGAGGCACTGGCACAGGTTGCCCAGAGAAGTTGTGGATGCCCCATCCCTGGAAGTGTTTAAGACCAGGTTGGATGAGGTCCTGTGCTACCTGGTCTAGTGGGTGGCATCCCTGCCCTTGGCAGGGGGCTTGGAGCTAGGTGATCTTTAAGGTCCCTTCCAACCCAAATCATTCTATGATTCTATGACTTGAAAAGACTTATATCAAACCCAGCTCTCAGTATTCTTTGCAGCTCAGAATATTCAATCTTCAGCAGTAGTACTTTTCCTACAAAGGAATCTGATAGGAGTTTAAATTAAATAAACCAACCAGTAACAAACACATAAATGAACAGAAGGCATGGGGAACATCAACCACCTTGTGCTGAAGTGGGGGTCACGGCATGGCTGGTCAGTGGAAGATCTAAGAGCATAGACATATAGAGTTTTTCTCATCTGTACAGCTGAGAGCAGATGTGGATATGTTTTGCTCATTGGTGCAACTTAAGTAGGTGTTGTGACTGCAGTTAGTTTGTGGTCTTTCTGGCTTGTAGTAGACCTTTGCAGCAGAATAGAGATAGCGAGAGGGGAACCTTCTGGAGAGGAAGCTTGTAGACAGAAGGATTGAACTGAGCAAATGGTGAGCATTCTGAACTGGGAAAGGAAGAAATGAAAGAAAAGTCTGTGCCTCAAGTCTGCAGACAATACAGACCTTGAGCAGGCTGGCAGCTGCCTTGGTCCTGACTCCTTCATGGAATATGAATAGGTTTAGCAGATTTTAAAAAGTTTAAAAATTCCAGTACTAATGATGACAAGTCACACAGAAACTGAGAGTTTGAAATTATAACCTTTCTAAGAGATAAGAATGAAGTCACTCTTGGTACAGTACCCAATGTTTCAGTGAATGAGTAAGCTACAATTTGCAAATATTCCCATCATTTTGATGCTGAAAAATATGGTGTATTGGTAAAGCCATAATTTGGCTTTTGGTGTGTGGCATTTGGCATTAGGTTTGTGGCAACTATCCATAGCTATGGATCTATAACTTGTTCAAAAATTGCAGTATTTTATTTTGTGCTGGTTTGCTATCTCTTGCTGCATATATATACTGCTGATTTAAACCTGCTATATTTCAAGTCCAACATCAGCAGGATGAGGTCCATCTTTCATGAGAAAGGATGGGTGCTACAAGAACTCTGCTATTGGAACAAGAATTAACATCAAAAATAATATTGCTGGTATAATTCCAACATTTAGCCACTTTATGCACATAAAGAACAAGAACATTGGGTAATATAAAATAAACAAAATTAAGTAACACAAATAACTTTGGTTATTAACTACATGAATGGCAATCATTATCTGAAAATTACATTATCACAACAAAAATAAAGATGGGGGTCTTGAACTTATGATTCACTTCTATGAGTCATTAAAATGGAGTTTGCTGTTCTGGCATTCATGTGCACCAAGAATTATGATGGCAGCTATAGTTGTCATTACAATAAAGAATTTTTCATTCCAAGATACACATAGAATTAAATAATAAAAAATAATTACAAGATTAGTAACATCTATTATTTAGTAAGGTTTAAACAATAAAAAAGTAATTGTCTGAGGGAGAGTGTAGAAAAGTATGGGAAAATAGGAAGAGAACACCGGCTTTTATGTATATTATACAGATGTCAAAAAATATGAATGTCAGAATATTTACAGTAAAGGAAAAGCAACAAATTATATTGGACAATAAATGTTATTCCTAGCTTTTAACTAGATTTGCTACCAGCTGAAATCTTGAAAGGGGATATATTTAAGTTAAAAAATAAATATTAAAGACTAAACAAAATATAAGCTTCATACAGGGGAAGCTCTCTTATTTGGAATTCTTATGAAGGGAAGCACATCTTAATTACAAGAATTACTACTTACAACTTTTAAGACCTATATTTTAAATGCTGAGACATATAAATAACTGTAATTCTAACAGTAGGTTTGCCTTTGCCTAGAGATATTAATCAAAACACAGTTACTTCATATAGCATATAGGATCTCAGAAAAAAGATACAGTCTTGATTAAAACATGTCCTATGACCCATTTTATGCATAAATGAGATGGGATATTGTAATGGGCTAATGGAATTAAAATTAATGTGAAAAATACTGTTTATTTATTTATTTATTTTTTCTCAAATGAAGTATCTCTTTCTGGCATTATAAGTCTTTCCTGGAAAAATTCTCTTTGAAGTCTACTTTAATATTACTCCTGCTGCTTAGAAGAGATGAAAAGATGCAATGGAAAAAACAAATGATGATTTGATAAAAATGCTTCTGTATAAGTTCTATAAATGAGCTTGTCATGAATGGGCGCATTTCAATGCAAATCACCCCATCCCACACTGCTTGTTGGCATAAATATAGCCATCACAGGCCAGAAGTCACCTTTGTATGTCTAGTCACCATGGAGAAAGAACCTCCCCTGAAGGGTCATCCAGTGGAGATTACACTGCTTCAGGCAAGTCTTGTCTCTTATAGAAGTCATCATTTACATAATGTATAGCATTTATGAGCATAATCTTTATGTCAATGATGTCTTGCTTTTGCACATGCTAACCACAAGTTCTTCTAGTACTCAGAGTGCAACACATCAGTCAACACTTTGCAGGAATTATTACCATGCTGCATTACCAATTTACCAGATACTTTTGTTTCTTTTTTGACACAACATGTACTCATCACTGTGCTTGACTTCTTTCATTCCTAAGAGTTTTGTTGGTTTTGCATTTATTGTTATTCTTCCATTTATGCCAGAAAACCTCTGAATGTCTTATTTCCCCCTTCCATTGCCCTGCCTCATTCCCAACCTGTAGCAGACTACCAAGGAATATACTGAATGTCTCAGAAGCTAAAACATCTGCATATATTCAGGCTTCAGACTAGGCCTACCCAACAGCCTCTTCCCAACCACAGAGTCAGCATTAAGGCTGACTCTGCCCTGGTTCACGGCAAATCAGAATGATCTGCTCTCAAAAGCAGCCATTGTGATTTGACCTCAGGGTGCCTCCACTGAGTTCTGAACATCCATGGGGTCCTCCTGGAGCGTGCATTTGGCTGGTGAATGCAACACTGTAACACCTGTGTGAGAACATTGGTGGACAGTACACATACAGAAATATTGCATCAAAATCTGACCTCCACCTTCTCCAATGCCTTGCCTGGTATAACCACTGCCATTGTACCTACCTCCAAAGAAAACAAGGTAATGTGAAAAAAATATCTGTATCAATCTAGCTATTTCCACCATATCCTTCAAAAACATTGGAGCAGCATTCCACTGATGCATCTGACCTTACACTGATAGCAGTCAAAAAATGGTTGCCCTTTCCCTGCAGACACTCTACACAGATAACCTCAACTTATGGCAATAAAGCCAATCTTACAAGATACAGTCACATTCATCTGACTCAGTCTAGTGCCTGCCCCAAGTAAGGCATGGGGTGAGTTTTGTATTACTGTCCCCTGGAACTCAGTTACTACTAACACAAGGTCAATTTCTCACACTCAGTAGTTAGATCTGATTCCTTACTTCACTCAATCATTTTCCCACACAGGGACCAGACTTAGCTATGTTTTTTCCAGCTATTACTCTCCCTTCAAGTGGATGGGAAGGAAAAGTTAATCAGGGAGACATGCTCATCTTTGACAGTGTCTAGAAACACACAATCAGAAGTACAAGACCAGTACTACTGCTGTCTACAATATCATCCTCAGAGACACCTGAAACCTATTTTGTGAGAAAGCCACTTGATAATGCTGTTTCCCTGCTGCCTTTTGAGTCTGCTCAGTATGGGACGGGGAGCAAGTATCACAGAATCACAGAATCATCTAGATTGGAAGAGACCTCCAAGATCACCGAGTCCAACCTCTGACCTAACACTATATGTCACTGTATGTCAGGAGCTACCTCAGCACCGAGGGAGCCTCAGAAAGGAGGAGCCTCTGCTGTGCACTGGCTGGAGATTTCCTTTCTTTTCTTGAATTTCCTTTGAGTCCCAGGACTTGAATTCCTTCAGTCCTGGGATTCAAAGGAAATGAGTGATTCCAAAATCGTTCCATATCTGGATTGTGACCAGATAGATCTTCCTTCTACAGTTTTCTAGCTTTGCCTTTATTTTGCTGAGACCAGACTGTGCTGACTATGGAGAAAGGAAACATAGGAGCACTGATGGAGAACATAGGATGATCTCACCTCTGTGGCTGTTATGAAAGAAAGGGGAGTACACTACCTTAGAACACCCCATGTGATTGGGTCTGAAAGGATGGCCTGGAATGAATGAAAATCAGAGAGATTGTGAAGATTTTGTGATTGCTATTTCACCCAAGAAAGGCCCATTTAGGGGCAATAAACTCCATTTTTTTCCAGTAGTGTTTGTGAGTTCTGAGAGCATATGGAAGTTTATGAGGATACTCAGCAGACCCACTCTCAGTCAGAGGATACACTTTTTGGATGTTTGTATTGAACTCTTTTCAGGCATTGCCTATACGGTTCTGTCCAGTCTGGTGGGAGTATGGAAACATACACAGGCCAGAGATGCCTGCTTTGCTGTTGCTGCCATTGCATGTGGAATCTCCCTCCATGGGAGCAGCAGGTCTCTGTTTCCACCTGAACTGTGGGGGGGTTCTTTTGCTCCCGTCACAGACTTCCACCTCGGGAGGATGAGTACCCTGAGGATAAGTGGTCTGGCTAGTAAAGACAGATGCAAAGAAGGCGCTAAGAACCTCAGCCTTTTTTGTATCCTCTGTAGTCATGTTCCTCCCTGCATCCAGTAAAGAATGGAGTTTCTCTTTGTCCCTCCTCTTTCCATTAATATATTTATAAAAACATTTTTTGTTATCCTTGACCATAGTGGCCAGGTTGAGCTCGTGCTGGGCTTTGGCCTTCCTGATTTTTTCTCTTCATATCCTGGCAACTTCCTTGTACTCTCCCCAAGTTGCCTGCCCCTTCTCCCACTGGTCATAAACTCACTTTGTCTCCCGAATACACAGTAGAAGTTCCCTCTTCATCCATGCTGGTCTTCTTCCCTGCTGGCTCATCCTATGGCATGCGGGGACAACCTGCTTCTGCACCTTGAGGACTTCCTTCTTGAGGAGCATCCGGCCTTCCTGGACCCCTCTGCCCTTCAGGACTGACTCCCAAGGGACCCTCCCTAACAGTGTCCTGAACAATTCAAAGTCTGCCCTCCGGAAGTACAAGGTAGCAGTTTAACTGACAACGCTCCTGACTTCACCAAGAATAGAGAACTCTACCATGTCATGGTCACTCTGCCCAAGACAGCTCCCTACCACCACATCTCCCACCAGTCTGTTAACATTCACAAAGACACATAATCCACAAAGTGATTATATGAAGGTGCTTTTATTAGGCGCCGGAAGTTAGGGGCATGCCTGCCCAAATCTAACTTCGTCCGATTTGGTCACTCACCTTCTCTTCTATCTCCTAAACTATTACACATACATTAAGTTTTACAACACATCTATGCATATTCATTTCCTAGCTCCGCCTAACCCCACTTTGTATGCTAATTATCTTAATCAGTCCTTCTGCGCTTGCGTAGTACTCTCTGGTGGTCATCAAGATGAAGTAAGATGTCTTCATCAGAGCTGAACTTTTTACCTTTTCTTCTTGCGCATGCTCTCTGAGCCCTTGGTCTCAGTCCAAACTGTAAGGTTGGTTTGACCCGGTTCTCGGGGTCCGAGGGGCCCCTGTTATCTGGATGTCTTGCAAGTTTGGCATTCTTTTAGTCCTCCTTCTTACTCCTCATCATGAATCTGTGCATTCTCTCATGCTATCTTTGCACGTATATTTTGTATTTTCCAAGTCCAGCACAAGCACAGTACGTCGCAAATGTAACACATATTAAGCAATATTCATTGGATAAATGTATATTTCATCTTCTATTACCAACAAGTCGTTCTCTGTTCTTGAACAGCAGGTCTAGTGGGGCAACCCCTCTGGTAGGCTCACTGACCAGCTGAGTCAGGAAGCTGTCTTCTACGCACTCCAGGAACCTTCTAGACTGCTTCCTCAGGGCTGTATTGTATTTCCAGCATATGTCTGAGAAGTTAAATTTGCCCATAAGGACAAGCGCTGGTGATTGAGCAATTTCCAAAAGCTGCTCATAGAACGCCTCATCCGTCTCTTCATCCTGGTTTGGCGGTCTATAACAGAGCCCCACCAGGATGTCTGCCTCGTTGGCCAACCCCCCGGTCATTTTCTACGAGGACTCTACCTTTTCATTCCCAACCCCAATCTCAACAGCACTGAAACGCTCTCTAATAGAGAGCCACAACAATGCCCCTCCTTATCTTCCTGTCCCTTCTGAAGAGCTTGTAGCCATCCATTGCAGGACTCCAGTCATGGGAGTGGTCCCACCACCACATTTCAGTGATGGTGACTAGGTCATAGCTTGCCTGCTAGATAATGGCTCCTCCTGTTTGTTGTGCATGCTGTGTGCATTTGTGTAGATGCATTTGAGTCACTCCATTGCCCTCATCCCCAACCCTGGGACTGCTCCCCCAGGCTCAACTCTATTGAGACTTATTTCCCCTCCTTCCCCCTTCATACCTAGTTTAAAGCCCTCTTGATGAGCCCCACCAGCTCCTGGGCTAGAGTCTGTTTCCCCCTTTGGGACAGGTGGGGCCCATCAGCAGCCATCAGGCCAGGTGCTGAGTAAACCTCCTCATGATCAAAAAAAAAATAAAAATAAATTACTGCCACAGCACCAGCCTCTCAGCCATGTATTAATCAGCTGGGCCTCCAAGGTCCGCTCAATATCCCTCCCCACCACTGAAGGGATAGAGGAAAACACCACCTGTGCACCCACTCCATCCAGTAACCGCCCCAATCCCTTGAAGTCCCTTTTGATAGCCCTCAGGCTTCTCTCAGCAAATTCATAAATGACAGCCTGAATTATCACTAATAGGTGGTCTCAAACCTGCTCTTCACTTACAGTGGGTAGGACTTTGCTCCCACAGCCTCTACTATGGGTTCAGGGAAACAAAAGACTTGGGAAGCTCATCTGTCAGTGAAAATAGGGGCAAAGAAGTTGTTGAGTACCTCAGCCTTCTCCATGTCTGTTGTTACCAATTACTCTGATTTAGAAGCTCAATCCTAATATAAGAAATTAGCCAGCTATAATTGCTTACACGCTAGTATTTTCACCCCTCAGTCTATTTTCACAAATGTTAAAGATGCATGGTGGCCCTCGGGGACTCCTCCTGTCACCCCAGCACAGCAGACTGAAGGGAGCTGGGTCCTCTCTTGTGCTCTTCCTCGAGGTCCTGTGCAGAAGAGATGCCATACAGTCCCACCCACTGTAAGTGACCTGGCATTACCATTGGCACCACAATGGTGTGGGGCACAGGCCGTCCCCTCAACAGTACAGTGCCTGGGTCCTGGGCCTTCCCATTGGCACAACGGTGGTGTGGGGTGAAGGCAGGAGTGTCAGCCGGACAGCCACATGGAGCAGAGGTGTGCCTCTTATCCGGAACACAGCGTGGGACCCAGGTATGACTGTAAACCAGATGGCAGCATCGGACCCATGCATGGAAATGAACCGGACATGGGCATGGGACTTAGGCATGGAAGTGGATGACCCCCTGCTTCGGCACCCTGGCCTGAAAACTTTCAGAGGCATCCCGAGCAGTCCCGAGCAAGGACTGGCTCATCCTTCTGCCAAACACCATGGAGCCAATGGAGGTGGATCCACCAGAAGATGTGGTGTAACTGATGGAAGTGGATCCACCTCGACCAGAGCAGACCTGGAACTACCCCAGCATGTCTTTGCTCCCTGCCATCAGAGCACAGCAACAGCATTGCAGGAGTGCCTGGCCAGCTCGCTACCTGGGGCTCAGCCTCTACGCCAAGCATTAGCTTGGAGCCACTAAACACCATGGACATACAGCAGGCTCACCTGCAAGATGTCCTGGCCATAAAGAACTCTGTTGCCAATTCAAAGGGGTTGCGTGAGTGCTTCTTTCTCATCCCCCAGCCCTTGTGCAAGAGGTTGCATCCCTTCTGCATAGAGCCTCAAGGAAGAGCACAAGAGGGGACCCAGCTCCCTTCAGGCTGCTGTGCTGGGGTGACAGGAGGAGTCTCAGAGGGCCACCATGCACCTTTAATATTTGTGAAAATAGACTGAGGGGTGAAAATACTAGCGTGTAAGCAATTATAGCTGGCTAATTTCTTATATTAGGAGTGAGTTGCTGTATCTGAGTAACTGTTAACGAAATACATGAAGAAGGCTGAGGTACTCAACAACTTCTTTGCCTCCGTCTTCACTGACAGACGTGTTTCCCAGTCTTTCATTTCCCTGAACCCATAGATAGAGGCTGGGGGAGCAAAGTCCCACCCACTGTAAGTGAAGAGCAGGTTTGAGACCACCTGATGAATCTAAAAGGGTACAAGTCTATGGGACCTGATGACAGGCATCCCAGGATCCTGAGGGAACTGGCTGATGTAGTTGCCAAGCCTCTCTCCATCATAGTTGAAAAGTCCTGGCAGTCAGTCAAAGTCCCTGGTGAGTGGAAAAAGAGAAACATCACGCCCCTGTTTAAATAGGAATGAGAAAGTCAGGTTGTTCAGAAAGCAGAGGAACTCCTACTCAGACTGGGGAGGAAGAAGAAGATGAGATAGGCTACTCCAAAGTGTCTGGGCCATCAGAGGAACAGGAAGATGAAGAGGAAGATATCACAAGAGCATCAATAACTACCCGAGGCCTACACCAGTGTGAGCCTAACTGGGAATGAGTGGCAGAAGCACCCTATTGTGACTGGCCTGGTTGCTCCATGCATCCTTGGCATAGACTATCTCAGGAGAGGATGTTACAAGGAACATTTTCTTCAGGGAGACAATCTATGAAGGGGACAGGGAGAGATGTTTTTCCCACTTGTACACTCTCCCTTTCTCCTTCACTCTCCTCTTCTCCTCCAGGCTAGTTACGACAGCTCTTCAGGTCTTTGAGTATCCTTGGGATGTTCAGACCAGCATGTTCTTATTTTTATGTCTCCTGAGTGCACTTCAGGTTTTGTTCAAGGTTAAACAACTACTTTGGAATGCCATCCAGAGATCTGTTTTGAGGCAGGATGGCTATCTGTTTTTCAGGCAGGGATTATGGGAGGATATGGGCAGGCATCTAGAGCAGTGGGCACATCCAGTGCTTTGGAAATTCACCCTTGAACAGGTGCAAAATCCTAAAAAACTGTCAGAATGTGTGAAAAAGTTGTGTCATCACCCTGACAATTCCAGGGAGACACAAATCACTGCAATATGCTGGGGCTTGGCCTATGCTTACTAAGCTGCAATCGATGCCACTATAATCCCAGTGACAGGCCCGGAGGCCACTCCAAGCCCTGTGACAGGCCCGGCGGCCACTCCAGCCCCAGTGGCCACTCCAAGCCCCACGTTGGGCGCCAAAAGGGCTGTTGTGGTTTAACCCGGCCAGCAGCTAAGAACCACACAGCTGTTCGCTCACCCTCCGCCCTTCCTCTCTGGGATGGGGGAGAGAATCAGGAAGAAAATGAAAGCCTGTGGGTTGAGATAAAGACAGTTTATTAGGACGGAAAAGAAAGGAAAAAAAAATAATAATGATAATAGTACCACTACTAATAATGTGTACAAAACAAGTGATGCACTATGCAATTTCTCAACACCTGCTGAGCAATGCCCAGCCTACCCCCGAGCAGCCAGTCCCCCCTGGAAAATGTGGCAGGAAAATGTGAGAAGCCAATAAGTCCTTGGCTTAGTGGAAGCACTGCCCTGCAGTAATTAAGACATCAGCGTGGTATCTACATTATTCTCATCCTAAATTCCAAACACAGCACTCTACCAGCTACTAGGAAGAAGATTAACTCTACCCTAGCCGAAACCAGTATACACCACATCACATGGTATGGAACATCACTTTGGCCAGCTGGGGTCAGCTGTCCTGCTTCTGTCCCCTTCTATCTCCTTCTCCACCCCCAGCCTCCTTGCTGGCAGGGCAGTGTGAGGAGCTGAAAAGTCCTTGAGTCAGTGTAAGCACTACTCTTCAACAATTAAAACAATTAGGAGACATCTCTTCTCAGAAAGAGCAGTCAGGCATTGGAACGGGTTGCCCAGGGAAGTGGTGGCGTCAACGTCCCTTGGGGTGTTCAAGGAAAGGTTAGAGCTGGTGCGTAGGGTCATGGTTTAGTGGGTGGCATTGGTAGCAGGGTGATGGTTGGACCAGATGATCTTGAAGGTCTTTTCCAGCCTTAATGATTCTACGTTCCCTGTCTGTGTTGACTGCTCTCAGTCACACAGCATTTGTCCACTTTTGTCTCTCCACAGATATGCTTTTTCAACATTTCCAACAGCTAGCTTCTATATTCAGCTTGAGTGCTTTCTGATATATCAAATAATTCATAGAAAAGTTGTTCTAGTAGTCATAGTACTTCAGTTTTCTATTATGTAATTATATAGATTTACAAATATGACGAGCAGAAAATATATGTTAAAAAAAAAAAAAGTACCCAGGAACTTTTCACTGTCCTTGGAAATGACCTTATAGTCTAGATTAGACTTTAACCAAATGCTCAAGTTTGAGCTCAGTTGCAATACTCTTATATGGTTGCCCAGGGAAGTGGTGGCATTACTGTCCCTGGGGGTGTTCAAGTGTAGGTTGGACGTGGTACTTAGGGACATAGTTGGAGTGATATTGGTTGTAGGGGGATAGTTGGAACAAATGATCTTGGAGGTGTTTTCCGACTTTAATGATTCTATGAATCTATGATTCTTCTTTTGTATTGACAAATATGTTTCTTGTTTTTCAACTGAAACAATATCATGCTCAGAAATTTGTGTTTGTTTAGCATTATATAGAGTTCCAAATTTTTCTTGAGTTGTTATGTCAAGTCAAAAGCAGTTTTAATTGAAAACTGAAACACCCCTACTATCAGTAGTTTTCCTCCTGTAGGATATGAACAAAATGTTCATCATTTCACTAAAGATATGTTTCATATAATGAATGCTTCTGTCATGAGAAAATTTATGCTCTCTTTAAGCTTTTTCATTTGTAATGGGATCTAAAGTCCATTGAGTCTTCTGATATTTGTCTTGTATGCTGAACATGTACATTCAGGCCAAACAGGAGCCTTATAATGTTCCAACAGATGACCCAACTATGCTCGATGACCCAACAGTACATCTGAATACCCAATGGCATCTCTTTATGGTCATACATAGTCAAAGAAAATAAGATTATGTTTTCAGATGTTCTAAAGTTTTATTGAAAAAGTAGACTTTGACTTATCAAAAGTTGGAGGAGACAAGGAGTTTCCACGGATATGTAGGAAGCATTCCATTATAGTCCTTGTCTTTTTTTTGACATGCTACAGACCTAAAGCATATTTGCTTGCTTTGACTTCAGAAATGGTGAATAAGGTTTATGTACCCAATGCTCCTGAGAATTTTCAAGTCCCTCTTTACTGAATTAAATGGGTATATTTACAAAATTTGCCTGTGCAAATTTTTATTCTCTTCTATGTTTTTAGCTCTCTCCTTGTCACCAAATATGCACACAATCTGGCACTCATGAAAATTATTCCAAAAACATTTTTCCACGTGTTACACAGTCTCACTGTTGTGGCTAGACTGTGTTATGCCCAAAGAGGTTCTGATTAATACATAGAGGTACTAATTTATTCTGCTGGTTTGGAAATACAATAGAAATTAAAGAGGTTGGAAAGGTTTTCTAGTTTTTGATTTGTAGTCCTTTGCAGGTGAAAGAGTTATAAATCAGAGTGCAAGGTTTCTCAACAGCTGTAATGTAAAATTATAACGTGGTCTGTGTACAGTTTTCCTGAATAGCTAATACATGTATGATTACTTAATGGTTGGAAGAAATTCAGATTTAATGCTTTAACCTTTTAACTGTAACAGAATTTAAAACACTTCATGAATTCCAATAGAAGGAAACACCACCAACTTTAGTGATCATATTTTTAGGAGATTTCTGTGCAGTTGAATCTATACTGGCATTTGTTTCCACATTAGTATTATAGTACTGTCTGCATGAAAATTAAGCAAATAGCTCTCTGCACTATGGATATCAAAAGCTCATTTAGAAAAAGATGAAGCAGTACTTTTGGTAGACAGCACTGAAAGGTGCTAAGGTACTACAGGGAGACTGAAGCATGGCAATTGCTGAAGGTGTAGAACTGGAAAAGCCATTCCCCAGTTTCACGGGGACTTAGGCTTGCCACATTTTGAAAGTGTTAAAAATTCTAAGAATCATAGAATCATTTAGGTTGGAAAAAAACCCTTAAGGTCATCAACTCTAACCCTCACCTAGCACTATCAAGTCCACCATTAAACCATGTCTACATCCTAGTCCACATGTCTATTAAATACCTCCAGGGATGGTTACTCCACTGCTTCCCTGTGCAGCCTGTTCCAATGCCTAACAACCTTTTCCATGAATAAATTCTTCCTAATATCTAAATGCTCTGATATAACCTATGAAGACAAATTGATTACACATGTTCTGTCTCAAACTGCAACTTTGAAAAGTGGATTTTACAGAAAGACCAGGTTATACCATGTGATTAATTGTGTTTTCCTGTGTCTGCTCAGATGCATCTCTATCACCACAGGTGTCAGCTAATGCAGGGCACCAGCTGTTCCAGAAATCGTTTCCACCCTCATGCCTGTGACTCTGGGCTGCCCAACTGGCAGCTCTGTCCAGAGCAGTGCTCCCTGAAAGCACCAGGTCCCTGTCCCTGAGGTAAAGTATATGCAGGAACAAGCTCAGACCTGCAGGTAAGGCTGCACACAAACACATAAACGTAAGGCTGGACACAAACACATAGACTGGCACGAACACTGGCATGAGCTCAGCAGAGTACTTCCTCTTTGTCATGAGAGATGGCAGCAATGGAACTGTCAAATTCTTCTGAAACTGGTGTTTCCTGGTAAAAACCTGTTCTCTTTCAGAGCTTTACCTTCAAGTTTTGCACTTCAGCACTTCAGTTTCTGCCCAGTGATTTAATCAGATATTTTTATTCTTTTGTGGACTGTCATATTAAATCAGTTTGGAACATGTTAGTATGTTTTTATTAGGAGCTGAAAACAGTCTAATAAAATTTTAGAGACATTTTCTTTACCTGGTCTTGCTTTAATCCATGTAAACTGTATTCCTCCACTTCTTCCCATGTTCCCATGTGTGCGTTATGTTATTGAATTATTATTATTATTTTTTTTAATATCTCTCCCTCCCTCCCTCCCTCCCTCCCTCTCTCTCTCTCTCTCTCTCTCTCTCCCATCAGCAATTGACCTAAGGCTTGACAGTCATTTTTCTCCCTCTTTTCAGTCCTACATTATGAAAGCTAAAATTATAACCAATAAAACTTCTGGGGAACATGGGAAAAAAAGCTAATAGTGTTTGCATAGGTTCCCACATCCCTGTCAGAAGCAATTATTAATATCATGATGTATAAGTGTTATAAATTATACATCACAATAAGGATTGTCTATGTTCCCTTGTTTAGTAAATTGTTTATATGTTTTTGATGATTTTTATCACTCTAGCCTGGGATCACTGCCTGATAAATTTACTTCTTGTGCCACAGGGGAACATATGACAGCTTGTTCATCATTGAAAACAGTGTGTCAATAACAATATCCGAATGACAAAAACATGTAATTTTTTTCCTCTTCTGTTTTTCTCATGACTCAGTTTCCTTCTTCTTTAGCCAGATTCAGGCTTGTGGGTTCAGTTTTCTTTCTAGAAAACTGTATTTTCCTTAAGATATTATTATGATGCTGTGTATATGCAGAAAATGATTTCTATTCCTAAACTCTGTAGTATTCAAACTTTTGTGATTTGTGGGCCACATTATATTTGACAATGGAATGTACAATGCCAATTTGTTGAGTTTAAAGTATCTGATAACAGGCTTGGTCTTTTCACATTATTCAGAAATAATATGAGTCCCCTTGAAAAGGCTTTTAGAAATTTGTGGGCCACTGAACTATGAGTTTAGAAGCAGTGTGGCAAGATTAAGCCCCCCAAAGTTCTTATTACTCTCTGTAGTCCTGCAAAGGTCAAGCTGTCCTTTGGGTTCCCATTCTGGCCTTAATGTGAAAGAAAGACACCAATTAAAATAATTTTTTAGGAATGTGAGGCAGAATCAAGCAGTAAAATGATATGAAGTGTAGTGGGAATACTGAGATTCTGATGATATAGAAGTGGAAAAAGATGATGTGTTAATGAGGTAGAAGGGAGAGCTGTGAAGTGGTTTGATTTTAATATTTCCTAAAAGTGCTCAAATAATTTAATTACATGAAAATCTGTGGCGTTACTTTGTAAGACGTTCATGTGGAAAAAAAAAAAAAAAAAAAAAAAAAAAAAAAAAAGGAGACCCTAAAGGTTCAAACATAAGAATGAATGACTCTTTTTATTTTTAATACCTTATAGTTCTAAGCCCACTTTTTTCATAATAGGAGGTAAAAACTGAATAGGTTTAGTGAACTAATGGCTTCTCAGCATCTGGTATACAGATGCTGAGAATTGTTTCTGTAGATTGTTCTGGACTCTCAAAATTCTGTGTATCTTGGCCTTACGTGATGATTAACTCCTTCCTTTCAGCTGAAGAAGGTCTTCAGCAATCTTGGAGGATCACATGGTGAAGAATATTTTCACTTATCCAGAGCAGTGTTAGCCAACAGGACTAAGAAGCAGGACAGGAAGGCAGCAGGCAGACTGCAAAACAGACTGTGCAAAGACTGCAGAGAGATCCCTGGAAAATGGCAGGTGTGTCAATGATAAAAATTTAAAGAGAAAATGTTGTTGGGTGACTGAAGCTAACAAACATAAAATCAAAAATATGTCAGTCTTAACAAAATAATAATGAAAAGAAAGACAGTTGAAAGAAAAAAAAAAAGACAATAAAACAGAACAGAGCCTGTAAAGCTGAATTACCTTCAATACAGGGAAAACGAAAATAAAGTAAGAGACATAGGTGGTACAGTGATTTAGACAAAACTGAGAAATAGATAACCAGTGGAGAAATACACCCACCTGAAACCATAAATAAGTACCTGTAAAATCATGTAAGAAACACAGGATAAGATAAGCTTGGACAATTTCTCAGTACCTCTTTACCTTGATTTAGTACATCATCTTTATTGAGAAAAGTTTTAAAATATAAATTATATTTCTAAAATTGACATCTACATATATCTATTGATGTTAATAACTTTCTTTGACATCTGTCATATACTTGTATTTATATCTACTATGTACATTTTTGAGAATATTTTCAACGTATTTCTTTTATCATTTGATTATATTTTGACAATTTTTTTTTATTCCAAATGAGAGTTTATAATAGAAACATACAGCATACGAAAAAGGAAATACAAGATCTGAAGATGTCAAATTTGGATTAAGTTGTCTTTATGAAGTGTTGTGTTTTAACCCTGCAGGCAGTTAAGCACCACACAGCTGTTTGCTCACTCCCCCATCAGAGGGAAGGGGGAGAGTATTGAGAAAAAAAAGTAAAACTCATGGGTTGAGATAAAGACAGCTTAATAGGACAGAATAGGAAGGGAAAATAATAACAACAACAACAACAATAATAATATGCAAAACAAGTGATGCACAGTGCAATTGCACACCACCAGCTGACCAATGCCCAGCCAGTCTCTGAGCAGTGGCTGCCTCTCCCTGTCCAACTCCCCACAATTTTTATTATTCTCCATGACATCATATGGAATCATATGAAATATTGTTTTGGTTAATTTGGATCAACTGTCCTGGTTGTGTCCCGTCCCATCTTCACGTGCACCGCCAGCCTCCTTGCTGTTAGGGCAGTATGAGAAGCTGAAAAGTCCTTGACCTAGTCAGCAAGAACTAAAAAACTGGTGTATTATCAACATTATTTTTCTCCTAAATCCAAAACATGGCACATATCAGACACTATGAAGAAAATTAACTCAGCCAAAAGCAGGACATAAAAGCAATGATACGTTATGTATGACTCAATCAATTACAAATGCTGAACAGTTGAAGATACTAAACATGAAGTGCATCTTTAATAACATTAATAGCCATAATAATGACAACAATGCCTATTTTCCAATGTATGGGCACTTTCATGAGTGCATATCAATGTATATATCAATATTCACATACTTCACTCTCACCTATAAAACCAAATTTCAAGACACAAGGAATTTTTAAATACACCTCCAAAAAGAAACTAAAGAAAATATATAATTTTATAAATTACACTTTTAAACCTAAACTGAGAACTTGATTGCATTATTTGTAGGTGTCATTAGTAAACGAAATTTCCTAATAGACAAATACTGTCATCTAGGCATTTTTACATTTCTGACAAGCATACATTAGTTTTGCCATGACATTTTTGATGATATCCATGTTAGATTACTGTGCTAGGCTGATGTAGTGCATTTTGTAAGCTACATGTTACATGCCATCAGTAGTTTATTACCGTGTTACCTTTATAAAGATTTTTGACTTATTGTCTTGGCCTCAGCAAATATCTGTCTTCAAATTTTGTTGACCTTTATTCCTTAGCTGTGAAGAAAGCTTATTTTCAGTATAATGAGCATAATAGCCACTAAATTTTAGAAAAAGCAGTCGTGACTGGATATAAGGTGTAGAGAAGCTGTCTATCAGTATGATCTCCAGTGTTGGTCCAATCCTCCTGATCAGAAAGCTGTGCAAAGTAAGCCATGCTTCTGTTCTGGCCTGTGAGCCTGAATTTCCTTCACTAGAAAACAAAGATGTAGGAATTAGGAATAATGTATACCTAGATGAGGATTTATAGTGCTGTCATTGTTCTGGAGTCCCGCCCGCATGTATTCTTTGATCTGGAAGTGGTCTTTGGTCCACTAGGTATTAGAGAGTCTTTGAGTCCCATATGAAATATTTCTTTGATGTAATAAAACCTTTCATTTTTCTAGGATGACTTTGCTCTAGGATGAAAAGTGAGGAACAGCTTTCTGAGTATGTGAGAAGATAGTTACCCATCCTACAAGTTATGTGCTGCTGCATTTTGATATTTTTGTTCATATGATAAAGGCATCCATGTTGATCTGTTCTTGAAATAAAATCAGTATTTCACAGGAAAGGAAATGTCTTAAAATTCAGTTTACAATTAGATCAGTTCATTTAAAATGATCCAACATCATTTTAAGTGACAGACCAGAATTCTTTTAAGTTACCCTGGCATAAAAGAATATCTCTAAATCAATTTCACGGCACAACTTCAATGAATTACCTTTATTAATATATATATATATATATATATGTATCACAGAATCACAGAATTGTAGGGGTTAGAAGGGACCTCTAAAGATCATTGGGTCCAACCCCCCTGCCAAAGCAGGTTCCTTAGAGCAGGCTGCCCAGGTAGGCGTCCAGACGGGCCTTGAATATCTCCAGAGAAGGAGACTCCACAACTTCCCTGGGCAGCCTGTTCCAGTGCTCTGTCACCCTCACTATGAAGAAGTTCTTTCTCGTGTTGGTGTGGAACTTCCTGTGCTCCATCTTGTGGCCATTGCCCCTTGTCCTGTCCCCACAAACCACTGAAAAGAAGTTGGCCAAATCCCTCTGTCTCCCACACCTCAGGTATTTATACACATTGATGAGATCCCCTCTCAGTCTTCTTTTCTCCAGGATGAACAGACCCAGGTCTCTCAGCCTTTCTTCATAGGGAAGATGCTCCAGGCCCCGTATCATCTTTGTGGCCCTCCGCTAGACTCTTTCCAGGAGATCCCTGTCTTTTTTTGTACCGGGGAGCCCAGAGCAGGACACAGAACTCCAGGTGAGGCCTGACCAGGGCAGAGTAGAGGGGGAGGATCACCTCCCTTGACCAGCTGGCCACGCTCCTTTTAATGCATGCCAGGATTCCATTAGCCTTCTTGGCCACCAGGGCACACTGCTGGCTCATGCTCAACCTGTCGTCCACCAGGACCCCCAGATCCTTCTCCTCAGAGCTCCTCTCCAGCAAGTCATGTCCCCCCCAGCCTGTACTGACACATGCGGTTGTTCCTTCCCAGGTGCAGGACTCTACACTTGCTCTTGTTAAACCTCATTTGGTTTCTTCCTGCCCATCTCTCCAGCCGGTCCAGGTCCTGCTGAATTGCAGCACAGCCTTCTGGTGTGTCAGCCACTCCTCCCAGCTTTCTGTCATCGGCGTACTTGCTGAGGGCAGACGCTATTCCCTCATCAAGGTCATCGATGAAGATGTTGGACAAGACCGGACCCAGCACCGACCTCTGGGGAACACCGCTAGTCACAGGTCTCCAGCCGGACTCTGCGCCACCAGTCACCACCCTCTGAGCTCAGCCAGTCAGCCAGTTCTCAGCCCACCTTACTGTCCACTCCTCTATCCCACACTGTCTCAGCTTTGTTATCAGGATGTCGTGGGAGACAGTATCAAAAGCCTCGCTAAAGTCAAGGTAGATGACATCCACTGCTCTCCCCATCTACCCAGCTGGTGATGCCATCACAGAAGGCAACGAGGTTGGTCGAGCACTACTTCCCCTTGGTGAATCCATGCTGACTACTCCTCATAACATTCTTCTCTTCCAATTGCTTGGAGATGGCATCCAGAACAAGCTGTTCCAACACTTTTCCAGGGACAGAGGTGAGACTGACTGGCCTGTAGTTTCCCGGATCCTCCTTCTTGCCCTTCTTGAAGACTGGAGTGACATTGGCTATCCTCCAGTCTTCAGGCACCTCTCCTGTTCTCCAGGATCTTTCAAAGATGATAGAGAGCGGTTCGGCGATCACCTCTGCCAACTCCCTTAGCACACATGGATGCATCCCATCGGGACCCATGGATTTGTGTGTGTTGAGCCCACTCAGACGCTCCTGAACCACTCCCTCATCAACCAGGGGGGAGCCCTCCATTTCCCAGACCCTTTTTCCTCCCGCCAGGGTCGAGGAGTCACGAGGGGGTAGTCCTTGAAGCAAAGACAGCATTCAGTATCTCCGCCTTCGTGGTGTCTCCCATTACCAGGACACCCCCCTCATTCAGCAAGGGACCCACATTATCCCTAGTCTTCCTTTTACTGTTTACATACTTAAAAAAACCCTTCTTGTTATCCTTTATCTCTTTTGCAAGCCTCGTCTCTAGGTGGGCCTTAGCCGTCGCATCCCTGCAGGCCCTGACAACACTTCTGTACTCCTCCCAAGAGGACAGGACCGTTTTCCACATTTCATAGACCTTCCTCTTCCTTTTGATCTTATTAATGAGCTCCTTGCTCATCCATGCAGGTTTCCCGCCCCCCTTTCCTGATTTCCTGCTCTTAGGGATGCACCGATCCTGAGCTTGGAAGAAGTGCTGTTTAAATGTTGCCCAGCTCTCACAAGCACCCTTGTCTTCTAGCAACCTAGCCCATGAGATACCCCCAAGCAGGTCCTGGAAGAGGTCGAAGTTGGCTCTCCGAAAGTCCAGGGTAGCAATCCTGCTTTTAGCCTTACTTCTTCCACCAAGTTCCTTCTTGAACTCCACCATCTCATGGTCGCTGCATCCCAAGCTGCCCCCAACCTTCACATCCCTAACAAGCCCATCCCTGTTGGTAAGGACAAGGTCCAGAAGCAAGCCCCACCTCGCCGGCTCCTCCACCATCTGCATCAGAAAATTATCTTCAAGGCTTTGTGGGAACCGTTTGGACTGCGCGTGCCTGGCCGAGTTGCTTACCCAACAGATGTCTGGATAATTGAAGTCCCCCATGAGAATCAGCGCCCGGGATCATGAGGCTACTATCAGCTGCTTGTAGAAGGCCATTGACCTCCTCCTCCTGATCTGGTGACCTGTAGTACACCCCCACAACAGTGTCCCCCATACCAGCCCACCCCTTAATTCTCACCCACAAGCTCTCCACTTGTCCTTCACCCTCCCCCAGGTGGAGCTGGGTACACCCTAATTGCTCCCTCACATAAAGGGCAACCCCACCCCCTCTCTTCCCCAGCCTGTCTTTCCTAAAAAGGACATAGCCCTCCATGACAGTGTTCCAGTCATGCGAGCTGTCCCACCACGTCTCTGTGATTGTAACGAGATTGTGGCCCTGCGACCGAACACAGATCTCGAGCTCATCCTGTTATTTTCCCATGTTCTGCGCATTGGTATACAGGCACTTTAGGGAAGCAGCAGGTGCAGTTACCCCTGGAGGGATGCAAGAAGAAGATTCCGGATGGGGTATTGGTATCATTACCTTCTCTGAGGAGCCCTCGGACAATCCTATGGGAAAACTCAGAGGTTTTTCCCTACTATCTTCAACAGTGACAACAGTGACAACTTCCCCCAGCCCTTCTCTGTCACTTTTAGCTCCCCTCCCTTCCCCTGTCAAACCTAGTTTAAAGCCCTGGTAAAAAAAAAAAATATATATATATATATATATAAATATATATATATATATATTTATATATATATATATAGAGAGAGAGAGAGAGAGAGAGAGAGAGAGAGAGAGAGATCTTAAGCAAAAGCATCAGAGAATAGTTCCAGAGAATACTTATCACAAAGCAGAATTCTTGTTTAATTTACTATAAATATGTATAAATACATGCCAAGTCCATTCCTTCAATATGAAACCAAGATAGAATCTGGACCATAATATTGTCTTACTGCAAATGAAATAGTTAAGCATAAAACAACCATTGCACAAATAGAAAGGCTGATCTGGACCTAAACCTAAACGAAAATTCTTAATTCAGTACACCACTAAGAATTTCACGATTATTAGCCTGAATGTTGAAAATTATTATCAACTTAGTCTCCATGTCTTTAAAAAGGGGAATATTTCAAACACAATTTTTAAAGTGTTACGCTTTTATAGAGAAAGGTTCATGATGATGGAGAAGGACTCTACTTTGGTAGATAATGATAGGACAAGGGGGGATGGTCTTAAAATAAAAGAGCAGAGATTTAGATTAGACTTTAGGATGAAATTCTTCACTCAGAGGGTAGGGAGGCACTAGAACAGGTTGCCTAGAGAAGCTGTGGATGCCCCATCTCTGGAGGTGTTCAAAGCCAGGTGGAATGGGGCCTTGGCCAGCCTGATCTAGTGGGTGGCATCCCTGTCTAGGGCAGGGGGGTTGGAATTAAATCTCTTTTAAGGATTCCTTAAGATCCCTTCCAACCCAAGCTGTTCTATGATTCTATGATTCTATGGTATTGATCTATGTGTTTAGCTCTATATTTCTCTTCGAGAGGCTTTTTCTTTGATGTGGAGTCTCAAATCTGTCAGTTTACCATCACAATTGGAATTTTGGGGTGTAGAGTTTAGTTCTATAAAACTGATCCTTACCCTAGATGCTCAGAAATTTTGGATTTAAAGCAGTAATGGCTTTACTCATTTTTAGCTTTCAAAAATTAATGCAAGATCCTTAAAGAGCCTGAATGTGTAATTTCTCATGTTTAGTAAGTGCTGTAGAGCATGTTGTACAGCTGCAGCCAGGATGAATGTTAGGCGTGTCCTCAGGCAGACTAGTTAATCTGGTTAAGAACCTGTCTGAAGAGATGGGTCTAAATTCTGATGCATACAGCAGGAAAATACTTTTTTTTTTTTTTTTTTTTGACACTATGGGCAGCCCTGTTTCCACATTAGATTAACATTTAATGACCATGGAAACGGAAGTCCCTATTTGCCTCAGTAAATAACTGTTTTAATATATCTGACAGCTAATCTCTATATTCTCTTCTTCTCCTTTTCTCCTCTCCCTCAACTTTCTGCTGTAGTGAAATGTGAAGTAGAAAGGATCTTGTGCAGTAGCTTTGATAATTTGCCCAATATCCATTGCTCAGTGCGAATCAGTGCAGAGCTCTTTCACAAGATAATTTATTACCTCACTGATAGAGGAAGCTCTACTGCAATTAATTTTAAATACAATCCTTAGCTTCCACTTTTTGATTTTAAAAAGATTAAGTTAAGTTTTTATCCATTTTGGCACATGGTAGATAATTTAATACTGTCTTCTAGTTAAAGTGTTTGAATGTTTTTCACTGGATTAAGAAGCAATGAGCTGAATTTCTGACTATTGTTCATGTTGAGACCAGGTGGATTATATTTGCATGAGATTTTTAGCTAAATGTATTTCTTATAATTAAAGTAAAACCCATGAACATAGTTTCATGTAGACTCTTAAAACTATTACAGAATCACTGTTGTCTGAATACTAGTTTTCCCCTTCCAGCACTTAGTAATTCATACCAAGGCTGTGCAAAGTAGCACATCCTCAAGGAAAAAAATAAACGCTTGTTAAATGTGGGAGGTCTGGGCAATCAAATATTAGTTTGGGGGTTTTCATGTTAAGGGTACTTTATGCTTTCAGACTGTCATAACTTGACAATGTAAATGAGACTCATGACTTTTCAAAAGATAAATGCAGCCATCTTTCAAAAAAATATTTTGGTCACCTACATTAGATATGAGCATATAGATATAGGAACTTTACTGTTCTGTCTATACTACAAAATGAGGACTACAGGAAAAAATATCCTTTTGTATCCTAAGATGAATTGTATTGTATCATCTTAGAATTTAAACAGTCCAAACTTTATTTGCTATTGCCAGAGGTAGTAATCTGAACATCTTGAACCATGCAGAGTTATACGTAAATGTACTTTAATGTTATCCTTCACATTAATATTAAGGATAAAGAAACTTCAATGTTATACTTTTTTTTTTTTTTTTACAACATTTTAACTTTTAACTTTAACATTTTACAATTTTTTAACAAGGGATACATTTCATAGAGAAGATAAAGGGTCTTCTGAAAATGTACCATTTGAAACTCAGTTTCATAGCATCAAGAAGTTCAAGCTCTACTGAGTAGAATTATCTGCAAACAGTATTAAAATTATTCAAAAACAATTGCTGGGTACTCTTAGAAGTTCACCTTTGAGTCTTTAAGATTCAATTTGGTTCAGTAATCTGAAATTTAAGTAATTTGATCAAATAAGTTATTTGAACTCTTTTGATTGAGAGACGGCAGAAATTTACTGCCAAATTTCAATTATTCACTGTTTTTAAAAGGCAAAAGAACTGTGATGATTATCTAGACAGACTTTTTAACAGGACACCAAGCACAGCATGTTTTTCAGATGCAGCAATTCATAGCTAGACTAGAACATGGTATTATAAAAATGTGAAATCTTTAAATATTTTATTTATACTAAAAAAAATATAATAACACATTAGCAGTGAAGCATACTAATCACAATCAAATGAAAGCTTAATAGCACATAACAGTAGCACTTATCCTGAAAAGACTGAAATTTCACATAGATCCTTATGTCAAAACTTTGATCCATGACTAGAGAAATACTACTAAGATAAGTCTGTTTTTCTTTTTTTTTTTTTTTTTTCCTTGAATATTTTCCCTAAACGTTGTATTTCTTTCTGGGATAACATTCTTTAAATAAATAAACATTCTTTAAATAAATAAATTCTTTAATAGTGATAGACAAGATCAAACTTTTTTTTTTTTTTTTGTCAAAGTATGTAGGCTATTCAAGCAGGAGAAGGGGCTATGGTTTCCTGTCTGTATACCAAACACGGTTACCACACATCATTCAATAAATGCTTCCATTAATGTCAGTGGAATTTGGATAGGAGTTCCATTCTTAATGCTAAGACTGGTACTGGAAATTCAGGGCTTTTGTCCAGAAGACTATATATAAATATATATTATATATATCATAAGATAATTTTAAGAAAAGCCTTTAGAAACATTTATTTAATAGCATTTTCCCATTGGTCTTATGTATTATTTACTCTCAAGTAGTAAGCTATGTAATACTGATAAATAGCTTAGTAGATCTGAAATTTTTATGAGTAAAGAAAAGTACTTGGACATGTTTTAATTTTTGCATATAGATAGAGAATGTTAGTAACAACTTATTTTTCACTACGCTTTTTAAAGTATTTTTTAGGGCCAATTCTCTTCAACGTTTTTATAAATGATTTGGATGTAGAACTCAAATGCATACCAAGTAAATTTGCAGATGACACTAAATTAGGAAGAGCTGTTGACTCTCTTCAGAGTAGAGAGGCCTTGCAGAGAAATCTTGACAAATTAGAGGCTGGGCAATCACCAATCATGAATTCCAACAAGAGCAAGTGCTAGATTCTGCACCTGGGAAGGGGCAACCCTAGATATATGTACAGACTGGGGGATAAGAACCTAGAGAGCAGCTACACAGAAAGGGATCTGGGGGTTTCTGGTCAATGGTAAGTTGCACATGAATCAATGGTGTGTGGGCCCTGGCAGCCAAAAGGAGCAGCCACATCCCAGGGTGCATGAAACACAGCATTGCTTGCAGGTCAAGAGAAGTGATCGTCCCCCTTTACTCTGCGCTGGTGCTGCCTCACCTCAAGTACTGTGTGCAATTTTGGGCACTGCCATATAAGAAAGACATAAAACTATTAGAGTGTCCAAAGGAGGGCAATGAAGATGGTGAAGGGTGTGGAGGGCAACATGTGGAACAGATGAGGTCACTTGGATTGTACAACCCAGAGAGGAAGAGACAGAGGGGAGGCCTCATTGTGGCCTGCAGCTTCCTCATGAGGGGGGCAGAGGAGCAGGTCCTGAGCTCTGCTCTCTGGGGACAACAACAGGACCCGAGGGAACGGCAAGGAGCTGCAACCGAGGAGGTTCAGGCTAGGTGTTAGGAAAGGGTGGCTGGGCACTGGAACAGGCTCTCCAAGCCTGCTAAGTTTGAGAAGCATTTGGACATTGCTCTCAGATATATGGTTTCATTTTTAGGTAGTCATCCAGGCAGGAATTGGACTTGATGATCCCGTTGGGTCCTTTCCAACTCGACATATTTTGTGAGTCTATGAAACCAGCTATCAAAATCATAGTATATAAACATAATAAGATATTTTCTACCAAAATATACACAAAAAATATAATTGTCATAAATCAAATGTCACAGAATTTTATACAGGAGAATTAAGATAACCTGTCGGTTTTAATTTTGGTATCCTGTTATTATAGCAGGATATTTATAGGTTTTGATGATACTCCTGCTGCATTCAGAGCAGGAGAAATTATTATTTTATTTATTTTATTTTATTTTATTTTATTTTATTTTATTTTATTTTATTTTATTTTATTTTATTTTATTTTATTTTATTTTATTATTTTGTTGAAATTTGTCACCAATTTGTTTGGCCTTAAACATGCATATTACAGAACACATGCATAAAATAATATCCCTTATTTAATTAAAGAGAAACAGACAACATTATAAGAAGGGCAAGGTTTGCAAATAGTTGCTTCTGAAAGCATGTGAGTATTCATAGAATCATAGGATAGTTTGGGTTGGAAGAAGCCTTAAAGATCATCTAATTACAACCCCCCTAGCATGGGGAGACCTTGTATTAGACCATGTTGCTCAAAGCCCCATCCAACATGACCTTGAACACTTTCAAGGATGTGATGTACACAGCTTCTCTGGGCAACCTGTTCTAGTGCCTCACCACCCTCACAGTAGAGAACTTCTTCCTAATATCTAACCTAAATCTACCCTTTTTCAGTTTAAATCCATTACTCCTTGTCCTATGACTACACTGCCTGACAAAGAGTCCCTCCCCACCTTGCCTATAGGCTAGTAATTAAAGGTACTGGAAGGCCACTATAAGGTCTCCTCAGAGTCTTCTACAGGCTGAACAACCCCAGCTCCCTCAGCCTGTCTTCATAGGAGAGGTGCTCCAGCCATTTGATCATCTTCTCTGGACTCATTCTAATACTTCCGTGTCCTTGTGCTGGGAACCCCAGAGCTGAATGCAGTGCTCCAGGTGGGGTCTTACAAGAGCAGAATAGAGGGGGAGAATTAGCTCCCTCAACCCGCTGGTGAAGTTTGTTTTGATGCAGCCCAGGATATGGTTGACTTTCTGTGCTACAAGCACACATTGCCAGCTTGTGCTGAGCTTCTCATCAACCAACACCCCCATATTTATTTTATATGTATATTTTTATGCTGAATTATGAAAAGAAAAAAAAAAAAAACTTTGCCCAAACAATGTTGCCTTTTGCTTTTTGTATGTAAATTTTCTTATGCTCATTTTTAGATAAGAAGACAAATAGAATCCAAAGGGTCCAAAGCAGTGTCAATTAAGTCCAAAAAGAGGCATTTTGGCTATAATTAGACTAAACCAACAATATATTTAATTGTTACAAATATTGATCACTCTGGTGTCCAAGAAGGATTTTTGTATTGCTCATGCTACTTCTAAGTACATTTACTTAGAAGCAGTTTAAGAGTCACTGTAATGTAAATTGAAAAGAGTATGGACACATTATAAATACTTTCTGTTTAAAAGTTTGGGTACAAGCTTGATTGATAAAATCTGATTGAAACCTTTTTATGATTAAGATGGTTCCAGACTTTAAAAAAAGCTTTCATGGATAATGAATTTAATATAACTTATACAGAGCATCCTTATATCACACTAGTAAAACTAATCACTTGGGAAACTATTTCTCACATGAAACGGAAATAAATAAATGTGTTTCAAATAAATGTTTAATTATTTTTTCCTAATTTCTTATTTTTTTTGCTGAGTTTTGATTATCTCCTATAATGTTCTTGACTTTTAAAAAATTGAACATGTACCACTACACTAAAAAATTCTCAAATCTATCTTATATACTTATTTAATTTTATCTATCAGATATAATTATGTAATCCTGAATGTACTTTCACAGGAAATATATTCACTGTTTTTAAAAATGTACTCTATTACTGCTTAGATGTCTTTCAGTATTATGATATTTTGACATGTGAAAGCATACTTTGGTTTATACATTGGTAGCCAAATCCTGTCACAAATGATATACCAGAATTGAACACTGCACACCTTGTTAAAAATAAAACAGTTCAGTGTGTGTAATATAATATCACTTTTCTTGTGGATTCTGAAACACATAAAAGATATATAATTTACAGTGTGGGTGGGATTTATTAAGCGAGGTAGATACTGACATAGATATAGTCATGTTAAATTTTGAAAGCAATAATTCATGTTTCTCTATTAGTTCACAGATTAAGATGTGATTCCAAGATTATCCAAGATGCCAAATGAAAAGGGTTGAAAGAAAAAAAAGAAAAAAAAAAGAGAAAATAACAAAACTGATAATATATTCAAAATATGAGCTGCAATTTAATTTCAGTTTTTAATTTAAATGTTTTTAGCCAAAGCTTCCTGTAACAAAGGTCTTCATTTCTTGATTTCAATTCACTCCAAAGATACTATATTTTAATATGATTTTTTTTTCATAAAAATAAGAAATAAAAATTAAAAGAACCTCAATAATTTGGTTGGTATTCATATGAATGCCACTATGTTATGTATTGCGTGCTGCAGGAAAGAAAGGCACAGTGAGTGCTAAGCATGGACTTTAACTTCTCATGAACATTAATTATACATGAAGGAGAGTGCTTAGCCAGACATTCAAAGAGAATTGCAGTCATGGCCTTGCATTGCTCTTACAGACTAATATATCAGAATGACAGCTGCTACCTATTCCCTACAGCATAGTCTTTATTCGTGTTGTAACCATGCAAAAGGGGTAGGAAATCTGCTTTCTTTGTCTACCCTAGGGAAAAAAATCTTTCATGGTAAATTTTTTTGTTGGTCTTGATTTTGGTTAAAAAAGCACAGGTTTTCAGGTGAAGAAAAAAATTATGGAGAAATTTCATTATAATAACCACTATCATGCTTTATTTTATGAAGTAATTATGTATTCTTTTTGTATGGATGCAAAATAATCTATGAACTACAGCTGTGCATTGTGAAAGCTCTAAGGAAAATAAAGTAACTTGTAAAAAGCTTCACCTTTAAAAGGATTTAGAGGATAAAGCTGACCCTCTGGTAATTAATTCTATTATTAATAGTGAAATAACTAGCAATAGTGAAATTCTAGTTTTTAAGAATTAGTACATACATGTGAATGCACTTGCATGAATTCAGGATGTTTCTGAATGTATCCAATATTTAAAGGAAAGAACAAAAATGTAAAATTGTTTCACTCTAATTGCCCAAGACATTGAAACACTGCAAATACTTCTATTGAATTAATGCATTGATTATTTCAGGACCAAAATCTATGACTAAATGAAAGAAAAAAATCCTTTCATTTTTCAAGAGATGTGTGAAGAAGATATTATTCCTGCCTTACATGAGGTTTTCTAATTGGAACATTTTACATATTGCTCTAAAAAGTAAGGCACTAATATTTTTAAATATTCATTCACTACTGTTTCCAGTTGCCCTTATTTTTGTGTTTGTTATAGAAAGATCACAGTAAATAGTAATGCATAAAATTAAGATACATAGTGTATAGCAAACATGAATGGAATGCAATAACTCAGTGTAGCTCTATGTGCTTGGAGTTATTGTCAAAGAGTAAACTCCATTTTATGTTGACACTCCAGTCATTTGACATTGGGCTTTGACACAAAGTATAAACACTCTGTAAGTAATGAAGATGTTTAATGAATGCACAAATGCTAGTGTATTTTGTTTAAAAACTTTGATGCCTTTTTTTTTTTTTTTTAAATATTATGGTCACAATCATAGAATCATAAAATATACAAGTTGGAAGGGACCCTCAAGGATCATCAAGTCCAACTATTGGGTTCCCAAAGGAACTTAAAAAAATACGAATAAAAATCATGTGTCTGAGAGCATTGTCCAAACTCTTCTTGAACTCTGGCAGTCTCAGTGCTGTGACCCATGTCACTGAGGAGCCTGTTCCAGTGCCTGACCACCCTCTTGGCAAAAAAAAAAAATTCTTTATATCCAGCCTGAACCTCCCGTCACAGCTTCAAGCTGTTTTTTCGGGTCCTATTGGTGGTCACCAGAGAGCAGAGACCAGCGCCTGCCCCTCCGCTTTCCCTTGTGAGGAAGTTGTAGACAGCGATGAGGTATACTGTCAGTCTTCTCTAAGCTGAACAATTCAAGTGACTTCAGCCACTCCTCATACTCCTCTAGACCCTTTACCATCTTTTTTGCCCTCCTTTGGATATTCTCTAAGAGTTGTATACCTGTCTTATATTGTGGCACCCAAAACTACACACAGTGCTCAAGATGAGGCCACACCAGCACAGAGCAGAGCAGGACAATCCCTTCCATTGACCTGCTAACAATGCCATTCTTGATGCAACCATAAGGTAATATGTATTTTGCAGTCATTGGATTGGTTTACGTGTTACATTCTTTTTGCCCTGTTACACTTGAGAATCAGAGCTCTCATCTGGGGAAATAGAACATTTCTAATCCTTATTAATATAAATATTAGATTAAAAATATGTATTAGAAGGTCATAGAAGGTCAGGAGTATGCAAAGAGACAGTAGGACATAAACTGCCTCATACTACCTTATTCGTAGATATTGATGCACTGTCAGCAAATTTGATGTTTCTCAGTATTTCAAAACAATACAGAAAATGTTGCTGCAAAATGCAGGCATTCGATGTGTTTTATGCTCATTATGAGAAGTGGGCAGTTCATTCAAACAGAATGAATTTTATGCTGCCAGTCTATATGACTCACTCACAAGACTCTCAAGCAAATACTCAGATGTGTTCTCTAACTCTGTCATTCATGTCCTGGGAATGGTCCAAACAGATGTTCACAAAGCCAGTGCTTCATGCTCTTCAAAATCTGTCATTAAAATGCTATTTTGCCAGTAAGTCATTAGAAAGTAGTTGGTACCTGTGAGACCTTGTCGGTTCAATGGGTACTTTCCACTGCATACCATGCATTACCCTAGAGGTATTTGGTTCATGAGTCTAAGGGCTCCTCCTTAGTTACCCCCCCCCCCCCAACCTGTTTTGGTAGCAGGTACACTGCAGTCATGGCCTTTATGAGAAGAGGCTGCCTCATGCTGGACACAGTTGGTTTCAGCCGGCTCCAAAATGGGCCCACTGCTGGCCAAAGCTCAGCCCATCTGTGAAGCTGGTGATGCCTCTGTGATAACATTTAAGAAAGGGTAAAAACTACCGTGCAGCCGGTGTTGCGAAAGAGAGGGGTGAGAAAATGTGAGAGAAACAGCCCTCTGAACACTCAAGGTCAGAGAAGAAGGACAAGGAGGACGTGCTCCAGGTGCTGGAGTTGAAATTCCCTTACAGCCCATAAGAGAGGACCGTGATGGAGCAGGCTGTCCCCCTGCAGCCCATGGTATACCACATTGGAGCAGATTTCCACAGGGCATCCCATGGAGAATCCCAAGCTGGAGCCTATGATGGAGGAGGCTCCTGGTAGGAACTACAGCCCATGGAGAAGAGCCCACACAGGAGCTACGTATTCTGTTCTGGTGGACTGCAGCCCATGGGAGATCATGCTGGAGAAGTTTGTGAAGTTTTATTTATTTATTTATTTATTTATTTATTTATCTATTTTTTGTGGGAGGGAAATCACACTGGAGCAGGTGAAGAGTGTGAGGAGTAAGGAGCAGCAGAGATGAAGTGTTATGGATTGACTGCAACACCCATTCCCTGTTCCCCTGTGCAACTCAGGGAGGTGGGAGGAGAAGACAGAGGAGTTGGGAATGAAAGAGTGAAGTTGAGCTGGGCAAGAGGAGGGGTATGTGGGTCAGGTGATTTTAGTTTTGCTTTAGCTTTTCACCATCCTAATCTGCTTTTAATTGGCAATAAATTAAATTAATTTAATTTTCTGCAAATCAAGTCTGTTTGGCCCATGATGGTAATTGGTAAGTGATCTTCCTGTCCATATCCTGACCTATGAGCTTTTCCATCTTCTCCCCCTGTCCTGCAGAGGAGTGAGAGCAAGAGAGTGACTGGGCAGGCTTCCTGCCAAGGTTAATTTACCACAGCATCTTTCTTATCATAGAATCACAGAATGGTTTGAGTTGGAAAGGACCTTAGAGATCATCTAATTTCAACACCCCTGCCATGGGTAGAGAGAGACACCTTCCACTAGATGAGGTTGCTCAAAGCTCCATCTAACCTGGCCTTCCAGCGATGGGGCAGCCACAGCCTCTCTGGGCAACCTGTTCCAGTGCCTCACCACGCTCGTAGTGAAGAACTTCTTCCTAATACCTAATCTAAATCTACCCTTTTGTAGTTTAAGATTATTATTCCTACACTTCCTGATAAAGAGTCCCTCTCCTGCTTCTTTGCAGGGCCCTTTTAGGTACTGGAAGGTCCCAGGGCCTTCTCTTCTCCAGTCTCAACATCCCCAACTCTCTCAGCCTGTCTTCATAGCAGCGGTGCTCCAGCCCTTTGCCCATTTTTGTGGCCCTCCTCTGGACTTGTTCTAATATGTTTGTGTCTTTCTTTTGCTGGGAGCCCCAGAGCTGATTGCAATACTCCAGGCGGGGTCTTACCAGAGCAGAGTAGAGGGGGGAATCACCTCCCTTAACCTGCTGGCCATGAAAGAAGCTGTTCATGCTTCTTCTGATGCAGCCCAGGATAGGGTTGGCTTTCTGGACTTTCTTCAAGAAAGAGAGTTTCTTGGAGTACTTTTCAAATGTCTTTAGCATTTATGGAAACAAACATGAGAGAAAACAAAGGGTATAGATCAATTTCACAGCCAAAAAGGTAAGGAAAATAAAGAACACATCAGAAGATATGAGATGATGGACTGGTGAGACTACCACTTCAGCTCTCAAGAACTCTTGAAAACAGGTAGGGAGATTCTGAACTCCAAGTAGATCACTATTGTGAGTTCTGAATCTCCCTAGAGTTGTTCTGTCTGACAAAACAATCCAATACAGGGAGTAATTGTGCAAAAGCTATAGAGTAAGATGTATCTTCAATCAGAAGTCACAGTAGTGTGGATATGAGAGAGACATGGAAGAGATTCCTGGAGACTGAGCGAATAAATACTGCAGCAGGATGGTGCCTTCTTCAGGATTTGTGTTATGTAATGAATAAAAGCATTAAAACACTAACTTATGAATTCCATTAGAGGAAAATGGTTAAAACTGAATATGATTTCAGGGGGATTTAGGTAGGGATTGTAATCTCATATTTTATTTTCTGTAAGGATTGTCTACTCTATTTTTCTTTCAGGAATTCAAAAAAATATATCTTTAAAAGATATTTTTAATATATGAATAATTTCCTCTGGATATTTAATATTTCTTTAACATGTTAAATATATAAAATTAAATAATGAAAAGACAGCACTTGTTCCCAAACTTAACCTTGTTTGCCTCCTGTGAGCCTTTCAGATAACTGCTGCTTCTTGTTTCCCAGCAGCAGCGGACATGTTGTTTTCCATATGTTTCTTCCTTGTGCAGATACGTTGCCCACTCTATATTCAGAATAACACTCTTTTGAAGGCTGAAAGCTTTGCCTATTTGCAACAGCTGTGTCCCGTCTCTGATTCCTCAGATGGCTATTCAATGATTCCCTGCCTATCACTTTTTCATGTACTGCTATTTCATGCCAGGCCAATTTGCTGATTATATTTTTTTTTCTTTCTTTCTTTCTTTCTTTCTTTCTTTCTTTCTTTCTTTCTTTCTTTCTTTCTTTCTTTCTTTCTTTCTTTCTTTCTTTCTTTCTTTCTTTCTTTCTTTCTTTCTTTCTTTCTTTCTTTCTTTCTTTCTTTCTTTTTCTTTCTTTCTTTCTTTCTTTCTTTCTTTCTCTCTCTCTCTCTCTCTTTCTTTTTCTTTCTTTCTTTCTTTCTTTCTTTCTTTCTTTCTTTCTTTCTTTCTTTCTTTCTTTCTTTCTTTCTTTCTTTCTTTCTTTCTTTCTTTCTTTCTTTCTTTTTCCAAACTTTATTATTATTATTATTTTAAGCTCTCTTTTCCACATGACACACATTGCTCCATTGTTTTTGCTTTCTTCTTTCAGCAATACCGTTCCAGATGAACTATTCAGGTGATAAGAACAAGAAAAACATTCATATTTAGTACTCTCTCATATTACATACAGATTATGCTGATTAGCCTTCAGAATCATAATTCACCAGTAACTTAATCCTATGCCAAGCCACTGATATAACAACTAAGTGCTCCTGAGAAGCTAGATATTCAGTTTCTGCAGAATTAATACCTGGGGATCAAATCTTTCTGCATTGTTTGAAACCAACTTGTAGCGGTGCATGTCTGATTTGACAATGAGATACAAAACAAATTGTCAAGACACTTTATCTTCAGGAGCTGAAAACAAAGTGTACTGAATTTTGCTCCTAGAGTATTTCATAACCCTTAGTAGTCCCAAAATATGAAAGAAGATATTCCTGTGGTATTAATGATACTGATTAGTACACCTGCCCCTGTGGTAGGCTTTTGGGCACATTTTAATACAACAGCTTTGCCTTTTTGTTATTAATCAATGACTGATTTGAAAAAAAAATAAATCTATTATTCTTCTTGTAATGCAAGAAGGGTCAATAATAGGTAGAAATATATTGAGTTCTTTATTTTCAGATTTTTAAACAAAGTTGGTAAATTTTTGTCATACATTTCAGTGTATTGAAGTCAGTAGAGAAGAGTTTAGGGAATGGAAGTGAAGTAACTACAACAAGCAGAAAGTGATGAAAAACAGAAAGGTTGTGCAAAAAAACAGAACTGAAAAAAGTGGAATGTAAATACTAGTTTTGCATAGCAAATATGTTTTATGATGCAAAAGTATTTCTTTGAACTTAATGTAGAGGGTGAAAATTCAGTAAGTCATCACAAAAAAGGCTTCTGTGGTAAACATTAATTATATGGTTGATGCAAGATAGGTTGCAGGATACATGCTTTACAATGAGAAATCAGACTATTGACAAGGCTTTAAAAACAAGTATTTTAGCTATAATAAGAATATATGGGCAACTAACTGCTCATTAATAATTTTAACAAGGAATTTGAAAAATAGAAATTTTAAAAGAATAAATTCTGAAAGAGTGGATTCCTAGTTTCTTTTGCAGTATTTGTAAACTGATTTGTTTCATTAACCCACCTTATATGGAAGGAATTTGCTAAGCAATTATTTTTGACTTTGAGGAACAAAAGCATAACATAATGACTTATAAATGAGAAACCTCACCATGGCAACCTAGAAATGAACCAGTTCTTCAGAACTGTCAGAGCTCCCACAGCTGCTGCTGTTGCTCAATAGAAACCTGCTGTCTCAACTTATTGTGCTTTTGGACTTGTTTCTGAAGGTCAGAATACAGTTTTGAGGGTCACAGTCAAGGATCTTTCTTCTTAAGAAGGGAATTAATTGCTACCCCTGGGAGGAGGTTAAAAAAATAAGCCAATATTTTTGCTCCTATTGGGGGATGCAGTTATAATATGAAGAATGATTAAAGTATAGAGTTCAGTACCCTGGGAGATGACAAAGAACTGGCAAAATCTCAATAAGTACTTGGAAAATGTAAAACTTTTTGGTCATAGCTTGATTCTTTGCATTTGGTCTAAGAGAGTGGTAGAATTAGTAGGTCTAAATGCAAGAAAAAATGGAATCTGGGCGCATTCAGAAAGTGTACATGTATGTGTATGTGAATGTGGTACATTCACAGGCTGAATGGCAGATGAAGCTTGTAGAACTCAATCCAAAAATGTTACTGAATGACTAAAAAAAAAAAAAAAAGACACTCATTTTTTATGAATGTCGTTACTGCTTATCGAGCTTTAGAAGAAAATGGTGTATGAAAATGTCCCCTATAAAAAATAAACAAAACTATGTTCAAAAAAGAACTTACTATAAAACACTTACACTGTCAACAATATCAATTACAACAATTACAATGTCAACAACAACAAAAACAAAAATAATTGTATTTTCCCAAGAGAAAAATTACATGCTTTTTTTTTTTTCTCTCTACAAGAGAAACACAAAGACTGTTCATACGCAGGAGGTGAAGGTTCCCAATCAGGTAACTCTGTATCTTATTTATACCAATGAAACTTGTGGAGGTCAGTATGAAAAAATGACATATTTGGAAAACAAAACCAAACAAAAAATTTACATTGCTTAGATGGTTTCTTACTGACAAATGTAGATATCCCAGCTGAGGGTTAATGACTAAAAATATAAAGAAAAAAAAGTAACTGGAAAAGTATTTTTCTCATTTTATTTATGGTGTGCTGAAATGTTTACATGTACAAATGAAATGGCTTATTCAATGTTAGAAATGAAGCCTGTGGTGTTTCCAGAGACTGAAATTTGATTTTACGTGTCTCACACCAGATCTAAATAAATAAATAAATAAATAGATAAATAGTGTAAAGTTCTGTAAATATCAGATCTTTCCAATCCCCAATGGACTTTCAGGTTTTAGCATTTTTAAAAAACAATTAAGCTTAGAAACAGGAAAAAGAACCCCACTGTTAATGAGGTATGTTATAAAAGTCAGCTCATGCTGCTACCCAATTTACTCATTACTTTAGGAATGGTCAAGAGTGTATCTTGTAGTTGAATTGCAAGTTACAATAGATGTATGGCCACTTCATATCACTCTTTTTTTTTTTTTTTTTTTTTGTCATCTTTTTATTCTCATTTATATCTTTCAGTAGCAGCCAGGAAGCAAAACAGAGTTCCCAAATCTACCTTGACTTTGTAGTTGCAGTAGATTCAAGTGACTCCAGTAATTTGATGTCACACATTGATTACAAACAGATCAAAAGGAGAATGAAACTCAGAGACAAAAATGTTTCTTTCATGGACTCCATGTAACTAAAATAGTGTATAAATCAGAAATAGGCATACAGAAGTTGGTTGCAGTATTGGCTATTGCTTATGTAATTGTACTGCATTGCTGTCAGATCTGTTAGACAAAGGCTGGAAATTGAATGCAATCATAACAAATAAATAGTTTTAGTGAAATAAGAATGGTAACTACATCCCTATTTCCCCTTTTCTGAAACAGAATAAACTCTGAGAGTAGCATAGTTACAAACCATGATTCTTTGGGAGTTTCAGAATAACTTGTCCAGCAGGAGCTGAGAAATCCCTCTTTTTTATATATTTACTTTTTCAATATTGCAGAGAAGAGATGTATGTATTTGTTTTCTGCAATGCTTGTAATAGGTATGTCAGTATTTCACCAAGCAATTAAAGACGTGAGAGTTTTGATATGATACAAAAATTTTCAGTCTCAAAATAGTATCCAGCAGTCATTGGAGTCTCCATAATGAAGAGGTTATTTTCCAGTGGTAAAACCCGTACTCATCACCAGGTAATATCCTACTCTGTAAGGCTTTAAAACTGAAGAGGTGAAGACAAATATTTGTGCATTTCAGAGACACCTTAAAATGTACTGGTTGCACTTTGTTTACTGTTTTGAATTACCGAGTCTCACATGGCAAAATTTATTAGTTACTCTAAAAAATACATGAAGAAATGTATGGCTGGAATATCTATATTCATCAAGATAAATTATATTTTTATAATTATCACAAATAATTTAAAAAAAAATCAGTGCATGTTTCATTGAAAGATTTTTTTTTTTTTAAATCCTTAGTGAATTAATGGAATAAGGAGAGCTGCCCTGTCCAAATTTCATGGCACGGTATGTCCTGCTTGGTAATCATATATTCTAAGTTTGCACGTTTTATTATATCCTCTTCAGAATGGCTATAGAAGACAAGATATATAACTGCAAATTTTATTTATTTATTTATTTTTTGTATGATGAGAAAATTGATTCCCATAACTGTGGAGATGATGTAATTCTTCTGTTCATATTTGTTTGCGTCTATTCCAAACTTTCAGTTTTATGCCCCTCTTGATCTGCATATATGTATGTATATATATAAATATATACCCTTCCTACTCTCAAATTGTCTCTCTCAAAATATCTAGGAGTCATTTCAGTTATGACTCATCCTAGCCTTGCTTCATTCAATCAGCTTCTAGTTTTGTATTCTAGTTTGCATATACCTTGTGACTTGGAGTAATTTCTATGTAACATTTCTGTCTTTTTTCCCTTTAAAACTTATCTGCCTGCTAGACTGATCTTGTCACCTTACATATGCTTGATATGAATGCTTAGGTAGTAAATCTTAATTATTGCAGTGCCACAAATATGAAAATAAAATATGGGTTTTATGAGAAAAGACAATGCTGTAATAATCTCTAGGATCTTGTTATATGACTGCATGATCTTGTTTATTCACCACAATACATAGGTAACCTGTGTAGTTTCCAAATAGGAGATAGCTTGTAAATCAGTATAATCAAGTCTTCAAATTTTGACACGTTGTTGGGGAGACATAACACATTTCATTCCTAAAAGAGCAATAACAACATTTAATACCTACAAATTGAGACATTTTTCATTGTGTTCTTAATGTTTCTATTTATTCCACTTCTGCTGGCCAATTTCTCACGTTCTCTTTAGTGAAGGGCCTGTATATGATCAAAAGAGTGGATGTGAAAATATACATATGCGATCATGTGATGCCACATGGCTGGTATGTAGATGGTTTTCAGCTTCATTCTCTGCATAAATTCATACCTGATGTTGTATATATTCAATTTAATTTTAAATCACAGGGCAGAATAATGTATCAATGAACAAATCTTTTATTACTATTGTGAGATTTAATACATGACAAACTGAAAAGAAGCAGCTTTTCAGTGTTCAATAAGACTCATATCTATTCCCTGAAAATTCTTGGTATTTTGGAAGAATAGGTATTTTCACATGTGGGCAAACTCCACAGAAGTGCAATAATACAGATTCATAGTTGGCTGGTGTGGTCCAACATCTCAACATATGGCCAGAGCAAATTAATCCTAGTTATGCTTTCCAGTTTACCCATGCGTACTTTCTACTACATAATAAGTATATAATGGGTATGCATGTTAGTGTTCACCGTATGGGCTTAGAATTAGAAGTGGAAGATGATAACACCATGCATCTCAGGTCTGTATTCCTGAAAGAGAAAGATTTTTTAACTAATAGACTATGCCTGACCTTAGCCAAGGAGGGCAGGAGGTGTTGGTGGAAAACTAGTTAATTCTAATTGCATCCAAATGTATCCCTGTTTACACCTTGTTCTAAGAGAAAATATGTTGTTAATCACCAATGGCCCAGCTTCACTACTTGAATTATCCTTGATGTGAAACTGCAGCTGTGGATTTTACTCTTCTGTTTAGGAAAATTAAAAGACAACTCACAGAATATACAAGATGTGAACAAAGATGGATGTTTGATCTGATCTGGTTTTACAATTCCTATTTTTTATACTATGAAGTATGAATTCTTTATTCACCAGCTCTGGACTGCATGGATCTTCTATAATGTCATACTGATTACTTCCTCTTAGCTTCTTTATAGCATCTCTGAGTTGAGTTTCTAGACAGACTTGACAACATGGCTTGGAGGCAATGGCCTATGTGTATTCAGCTCTTGGGGAGGATCTAGCTGCATCACATAGTTCTGGGGTAAAGAAACTCAGTCCGAATGGACTTATAAGTGATATATGTTACTTCAGCATGCAAATGATATTCTATTGTCTTACTTCAGTGCTTTCAGTGCATACATTTCAGGACTTTCTCTACTTCAGGGAGGAATGTGAATTCATTCCACTACAAGTGAAGTGTCACTATTGTCACACAGTCAAATCCCCTCTTGATCTCATCACACCACTGTATACCTTATTCAAAAGGCCTTTGAATGATGAAGATAACCTTCAGGTGAACCCCGAAGGGGCAGAAACCCTGCAAGGGATGGGATCTGCACTGCTCTGCTGGTCCTGCTAGTTAGGCAAATATTTTTCAACAGTTTCCACCTGTTTCACACAGGCCATGTTTCTCCTTCCCCTGTTCTCACTTGGCTATAAATTGGTTTGGTGTCTCTAAGAGTTGCTTAGAGGAGATATACAAAGAAGTTGTGTAAATGTGATGCCATATGACCACAGTTTCCCTCATATTCCTCAGAGGTTACAGTCACAGGGCATCAGGGTGGAGGAAGGGAAGCAAAGACTGCTGTCTGTATTAACTCTACCGAGCCTTAGCTTTTAATGGCTTTAGGTAATAGGAACAATTTTGCCAGCATTTTGATAAGTTTTCCATAGGTGTTTTTGTAGGAAATTGCTGCACTGTGGAGAATTTTGTACTGGCTTGCCACACCATTGTGATTTTTCACATTATAACCTGTTGCCTTTCCCAGAAGATAGCTGAAAAAGGTTCCAAAACTCACTGCTGTGCATTTGGTCTAGGGTACAATGTAAGCCTTCATTCCACTGTGTTTCTCTACAATCTCATACTATTCCTCATCTTAGTTTTCATCTTTAAGTTTCCTCCTTCTTTTACCCCTTCTAAGATTTTTTCGTTGTTCCAGTTACTGAATATCCAACATCTGTATAAGAAAATTTGGTTTTATCAACTATTTTTTGTTAAAATCTGACCACCTCATTGCCAGCTCTTTAAAATACACAATGCGATGCTGCCACTCTGAGACAGTCCCATCTGTGCAGTAGCTTGTGTAACCTGTAACTTCTGAGCCTGTGTTTGTATAAGCATAGTGTGCATATACATATAGATAAATACATGTGTACATGTTTTTCATGTGTGTGAGCTTGCTGATTCACAGTGAAAACTGAACATGGTGAGAAATACTACTTTAAATATTTACTTCTCACTGTGAAAGTAGGCAAATTATTCCCCAACTTTAAATACTTTGCACTTGCTTTGGTGTAACCTTCTTGGGTTTCACACAGCTTATATGCAGAAGAGATATTTTTTCATAAGTGTTTTAAATAACTTTTTCAGCCTTAACTTTTAAGAATTTCAAAATCAGCAGTTTTACTAAATTGCTTTAAATTCTCCAGAGATCTTCCAGATCTACCTTTTCCCCCTCTTCCCTCTTGTTGTCTCTGTTATCTCACATTTAACTGAGTGATAGCTTTAATAAACACTGAGCTCAGTCACAGGTTGAAATTGCACATGGAAAGGAAAAGGCATTAGTGAACTTCATTTTAAATGCCAGCCTTCAAATCATGGGTTGCACACATTCCTTTAATATTTCAATGCCTTGCTAGATCTAAATATCTATCAGTCTGCACTTTGCTGCCAATGACCTTCTTTCAAATAGTGATTTATCATGTAAGCCTCCACAGCATCCTGTAAACGCTTTTCCAGAGATATGTATAATGCTCTCTAAAGTGCAGGCCAGTCAATGATTTCATGACAGAAGGAGTGGCTTTAGACAGGGAAAATCAAGAAATGATTTAAAAGAATGACAATGAATTCTGCAGTACGTAGGCAAAATGGCCACATAACTTAGACAAAGGGAATAGCACTATTGAACTTTGTTAGTTCTGGCCTAGACAACACCTCTGAATGAAGCAGGTAACTTAGGGCATAACACACCTACTTAGTGAAGTAAGAAATGTTTTATTTCTGGTTTATTAATTTGAGAATCCATTGATTTTTTTCATAACACCAATACTAGCACAACCACTTCTGTCAAAGAGCACTTCAGAAGAGTAGTGACAACACATGGATCCTTTTGTCTATGTAATTTATGGTCTCCTCAGACCACACAGGCCTTTATCTTTCTTAAGCACTCATAACAGTAAAGCACTTCCTGATCTGTTTGACCACACCAAAAATGGAAAAGAGAGCTAAAGAGCGATTACTTCCATTTAAAATTTGCATGTGAAAGGCAGAGATGACTTTCAAAAAGTATAATGTTATTTTTTTCTCTGATTTATTCATTTTTAATAATATATTTTAAAGACTGAAGAAACACATATAAAGGAGTAAAAAATTCACAAAGGAAAACTCCTTTCCTTGAAAGATTTCTTTGTCTCAATTACAATACAAATTATATTTATGGAAGAAATAATGTATCCAAGCACTGGTGTTAAGAGTCCAATCAAAGGGAGCATATTTTCTCTGCTGGTGCTCTTCGCAAGATATGAGCAAGATCAGAACAAAGGTAAATTTCCTTTTTTATTATTATTTTTATAAAAATCATTCTAGAAATTTCTTCTAAAAGAGACTAATAGTTTCTTTAAAACAAATATGTCAAATGTGCAATGTATCTGTCATTTTGTATTGGCTTGGACAGGATAAAGCTGTTATTTATTTTATTGTTTCTATGCTTATTTGCTTATTTATTTATTTATTACCAATTGTATGACACTATGTTTTTGATTTGTGATGAAAATAGTGTTGATAAAACACCAGTGTTTTAGGTATTGCAGAGTCAAAGACTTTCCTGCTTCCCTGCCAGCGAGGAAGCTGGGGATGCACAAGAAACTGGGAGGGGACACAGCCAGGACAACTGACCCAGACTGGCCTAAGGGGTATTCCATACCATATGATGTTATGTTCAACCATAAAAGCTGGGGGAAAGGGTGAGGAGGGGTGACATTTCAGGTTATGGCATTTGTCTTCCTAAGAAACCATTGCACATGATGGAGTCCTGTTTATCCGGAAATGGCTGAACCTGCTGATGGGAATAACTGAATGAATTCCTTGTTTTGCTTTGTTTGTCTGTGCAGCTTTTTCTGCACCTATTAAGCTGTCTTTGTCTGAATCCATGAGCTTTCTCATTTTTACGTTCCCAATTCTCTCCCTCATCATTCTGGGGGGAAATGAGTGAGCAGTTGGGTGGTGCTGAGCTGCCTAAATGGGTGAAATCACACAACACCTTTGCAAATCATATTTCTAAATTTCAACAGATCCACTATTAACAAACAGCACTAACATATGTAATATAAATACTAAAAACTTTCCTTAGTAACTAGCACAATGAGGCAACATGGACTATTATTATACCATCTATTATTCAAAGTAATTCAGTTAATAAAATTCTTTTTAGTAGTTTTTCTGTTTTTCCACATGGATCTATGACAGTTCTGTTGTGATTTGTTGTGCATAAATCAATAATTTTTCTAAACTTGCAAAGTAGATGAAAGTTTCCATGAGTTAGTGCTATTTCTCTTACGTGTACTGAGAGTTTTCCTGCAAAATTAACCTTGTTTTACACATCACTGATGAATTAAGGAGATGGTATAACTATAAAAATTATATTCCCTGTCACATGAATTTCATCATCCTGATGGCACATATAATTGCATAGAAAGTAAAATAACAAATCTGTGAAACTATATTGTATACTGCAGTAAGAATTGTTTATAACTTCTTCACAGAATAATCAGTATAAGAAAGTCTACAGGTTACAGTTTCCCTCACTTCAGTAGAGAAAGTAAAAAGCCAGAGGATGTTTAAATGTGAAATTTTCTGATGTCATTATTACCCCCCCCCCCCCAGGCTTCACATTACAGCATCTTAAACATATGATTTGTTTCAAAAACAATTTGTCACTCACCAAGTGAATTGTTATATTTCTGGATCTTAAAAAAACAACACAGTTTCCCCACATGGGTGTTTAATCAATTTAACCAGTCAGCACTCTTGCTCTACCAGCAGGTGTTTGGCAGGCAGGAGCACAAAACGAGTCCCATTAATGCAGGGCATAATTTATCTTATTTAAGAGGCTTTTTGCATTTTCACATGGAATTCACACATGGAATATAATATAATTATTATTTGTACCACCTTTTTACTTTTTATTTTTTCTTTACACGTACAAATAATATTTGTGTCTTTCCTACAACAATGCAACATATTTTGATCAAGTTGCAAATAGTACAGAACTCTCTCACAAAAGTTGTTTCTTCTTGGCTTATAAATATATATATATATGTATATATTTGTGGAATCTTTCTGTTGTCACAGTATTTGCAATTTTCAATCAAAACCATTTTTCTAAACAGAACTTGAATTTCTAATATGAAAAGAAACTTTTTCCCCCAACATTAATTACTTCTCAGGAATGCTTGTAAGAATAATTTTTATAATGAACAATTTTTCTTTGTTGGATGACTTTAAGGTATGAACCAAATGAAGAAGAAAGTTCAGCATTTTATTTTTAAAAAACAACTGAAAAGTAATAAAAGTTTAAGATTCAGTGCCTCTCAAAGCTAGGATTGTACATATACAAGAATTTTTCATCCTTTTCCAAGAGTAATAACTCAGCCTTATATCTTTCCATTAGTCAGATAATTATCAAGAGTGCTTTCTGTTCTTGCTATGATTTCCTGTGGCATATGTAGTTGTAATTTTGATCACTCTATTTTTAATTTTCATTCATTACTAAGAGAAAAATTTCACCGTCAAAATATGTTTATAGAGAATGTATCTTTGGTCTTATCTACAGAAGAAAGTATTTTCAATACCACCCAAATATGGATTTCCATGTATGTAAGTATATTGCCATATGAATATCTACTGTGTAGGCAGTATTTGAGTAGAGGAGATTAGGGCAGTAGTGATCTTGTTTGCAACGCTTTGGGAAGTTTTATGCTTTGCTTTATAAGACTAATTAAGCTAGAACACCTAGAAAATCTTTTCTGTGTAACCACTTTTTTTTTTTTTTCTCCAAGAAGACCTGATGAAGACATGTTCAGAAAGACTTAGGTTCAGAAAGACTTAGTATGTGTTTCAGATGTCTTTTATTGCTCCTGTTTATTGTGGCAGTCCACAGTCCACTGGACAGTATAATGGAATAGACTGGCTTTCATGGTTGTGGCAGGTAAAGACATGGGATCCAGTTCTGTGTTGAACTGGGGGGATCCAGCCCTTGCAACAAACAACACAAATAGCAAAGGGGACTTTAAATAGCTTCTGAGATAGGTTTTTCAGTCTTGCACAGACCGCATTGTCAGTCCAGATACATTTGAATATGAGTTTACAGTCTGCTTCATGTGGAAAGAAAGAAATGGTCTGACCATGGTCTTGCTGCTGCCACATTCCCTCCATTTGCTAGGATCTAGACAGGTTTTGACCTAAAGCAATTCCAGCAACATGAGATGCAGCTAGAGACTGAGGTTCCTGAGCTGGAACAACATGGGTTGTTTTCATAATGACAAAACAATATAATTTATCCTTAACAAGACTGTCTTCTTTGGAGTCAAGCTAATGTGTTTTACAAGGGAAGAAGAATTAAACACCTAATTACTCCTATTTCTTCATCTTAAACCTAAATTCACTGAAAATGTCATATTTTCATGTTTTCCACATAGACTGATAATTTCAAATTGATATTTTTACTTTATTTATTTATTTATTTTACTGGAGCTCTCCCATCTTTTGAGTTGCTGCTGGCAGCCTTAGATTCTCCCCCCTTTCCCCTTGGCTTCTCTTCCCCTTTCCAACTGTTTAATTGTATACTTCCAATTTATTTGATGCTTAAAAAGTATGAATATTTTATTTCTTGAACATCTGTTAATTAGTCAATCTGTCTGCAAGACAACATAAATTAACTGCACACTGGAAATAGTCTGAACATGAAGTAAAATTATCAAATTTATACTGGCTAAAAGATTCTAAGATTCTAAGCTTGTTCACCAAATTCACAGGCACTTCAGGAATGCTGATCATACTGGTCACTCTTAATAGTGTATACACAAATCTTGAGCTTTAAGTTTCCTACTTTCCTGGAGGAAAATAATATATTTTATCTGGAAACTTATAATTTTGGAGGCATTCAAGTGTGCAAGAAATCCATCTTTCTCCATTATTACTGGGAAAGATAAATTCACTCGTGAATATTTTTGCATGCTTAATACTAAAATGTATCTGAAATATCCTGATGTAGAGCAGATTTGGAACCTTGCTTCTTCACCAAACTACTCTGCTAGATCTGTTGTTAGGACCTACAGATTTGTCCTCCTGGACGTGTTCCTACACTCTAATCAAGACATGTTTCAGTTCTTGTTTTTGATCCATTGAACAGACTGTAAACTTCTCTAGAAATTCCCATTGATATATTTTCTTCTCCAAAATCATTTAATTACTACAGGAAAGGATGGCAAAATGACTGTAGCCATAGTTTTATATGTATATTTTTTAAAAAGCTCTCTAGGCAAATTGAACGCTACATCTTGTGTTGCCATTAGATCTGACAGAATAATTTCATTAATTTATGTTGTCACCCATTGTGATATCATTGTTGTTGGATTTGATGTTAGTTACAAATCAATATCAATTAACCTGAGTATAGATTTCAGACCTTGAACTCAGTAAATCCTTCATCAGATTTACTTTAATATTAGAATTAAACAAATTTATCTGATACATACAAAATGTAACCGAAGGCTTTAACAGTAATGCATACTGATATCGTTAGTTGAGTGGTATATTCCATGCATTATTTAATTTTAGTGCAGTTCGAAATCACCTATATACTCCTATTTGTTAGATAAGGCGAATTACTACTGAGATCAGTGGGAATATTCCTCTGAGATACACAGAAATACAATTATTGTTGCAGAAGTTTAAACGTGCCCAGAAGCTCTTCTGCATTGCGTAGAATCAATACAGTAGAGGTAGGGCACTTAATTCAGTGATCTTGTAGCTACTGTTAAATTAAGACAAAACCAAATGTGCAAAAGTGTATTTTCCATCATGCAGGGGGAAAAAAGAGATATTTCCCTTCCATTTATTCTGATTTTATATTTCCTAAATGGAAAGTTACATTTAATAGCAGAAGTTTGTTTTAATTTCTGAATACCTTCAAACAATTCTTTCTTGGCTAATGTGCTCAGAACATTGCAATACAGAAATTTTGAAATATTGCTATATGATTTGTCTATGTCTGCTGTTAATAGAAATGGAGAAGCTTTTCCTGAGCCAATTCAGGTCCCTTTTAAGGTTGTGTCCTTACATTTTTTCTTATTTATTACAGATATTTGAGAAATAAATTATATATATATTTCCTTTTAAATCTGAGAAAAAAAAGACTTAATTGCTAGGTTGCAGGTAATGAAGGATGTAGGAGAAGTTCAGTGGCTCCTGCATACTCGATATTAAGGTTCAGTACTCCCCGTTCTTGCTTATTATGCATGTGTGATCTGTTTATTGTGCTATCCTCTTGTAATCAGAGTGAGAATATATTTACCTTTTGGTAAATAAATGCTGGTTAGTTTAGTTTATTTTCCTCTCTTTCCTTTATTTTGTTTTATTTTATTTTATTATTATTTATTATTATTATTATTATTATTATTATTATTATTATTATTATTATTATTATTATTTTCTTTCTGAAGCACAATGATTAGGTCAGATGTGATATTGGTACTGCAGATAGCTAGCTGATCAATGTTAAGTACGTATTGGGAAACAAAGTGGAGGAAAGACTTCATTCAAGAAAGAAGAAGTCCTCATTTCTGGTATGGGTAGGAAACAAGGTTTTCCAGCTTACAGCTACGAGAGATGGGTTGCGTGTTTGGAAATGAAAAATGCTAAGGGAAGTTTTCTACTTGTTGGTACAGACTTCAGGCAGAAGAATAAACTCAGCAAGCTGGGCTGCTTACATTGAAACTACAGCATATCTTGACTATGTTTCATCCATTTTATCTTTCCTTCAACAGTATCTCGAGCGGAAGAGGAATGTTTTCTCCCAAAAATCTTTAAATTCTATGTCTGTGTACACATTCACTAGTAAGCCAATACTCAGAATTGGCTCATGCCTGTGCTCCAGCAAAAGTTTGTCTGTGTGAGATAGATCCTAAATAATAGGATTTATCTTAGTTATAAGTTTATTCAGAATGCTTAAACTGGGATATTTTCTGTTTCCCCCAATATACTCAAACTAGTAGATGTGTCCATTTTTGTGGGCTTAAATCTGTCCCAACTGCAGATGTAATTGAGTCTAGATCTCTCTTCTCCTTGTTAATTTGAGATGAATGCCCTACTGCATCATTTTAAATGCTATGTCCTCAGCCCCTTTGAGGAATTCCAGACTGCATTCTGACCTGCCACTGGTCTGCATGGAAGTGCATAGCCTGAAGGCTCAGGGGAGCATGATTTAAATTACAACTGCTCTTCATTATTCCCACTGACTGGATTTGTTAGTACTACTCTTCTCTGTGTACTAGTAGCCATCAATTGTATCATCAGACACGTAACTCTTTCCACGTATCACACAGGGAGTTCTGGTGCTGGACTCAGGGCTGCTACAGGAACAGGGGATTTAAACACTGCATTCAGTGTTGCTGAATGTGCTAACTTAAGCCTTTACTGTGCTGGTCCTAACTTGCTAGGTCCACTGTCTGCCTTGTCCTCTCCAAAATCTTCCTTCATATTAACCTACTTAAGATATACCTCTTTCTTTTGAGTGGGGACAGAGACCTTTGGAACAAAATAAAATACAGACCTATGCAATAAAAGCTTTTGAGACTGTCAGACTGTCAGATAGTATATTATCTGGAAGTGGTTTTTTTTTTTTTTTTTTTTTTTTTTTTTTTTTTTTTTTTTTAACACAGAAATAAACCAGAAAGATGAACTGGAAAGGAAAGACCTTTTGAGTGTCAATTAGGTTTAAGGTCCATTGACAAGATGTAATATAAGTCACTTTGTGCACAAATGTTACCATTGATTTTCTGTTTAACTGTACTATCTTCATCCTCCAGCAATTACTGTGCCTGCTGCTAAGATTTTTCTCTTTAATAGCATCTACAGGTACAGCTTTTATCCTCAAAGTTTTACCTTTCTGTGCTTATAGGCCAGGTTTTCATATAGAAATATAGTGATGTGTCACCTAATTTTAGATTATCTTTCTATATCCCTCATATTTCAGTAAGTTAAAGGGCTAACTCATAAATCAAGAGTGTCACTGGAACACATCTTTATATTTCAGGAAAGTAGCTAACTTGCATTAGAGTGAAAGACAATCTTCAGTCTCTCTGTGAAATATCCCATTTTATTTCAGAATTTATACAGAAAATTATAAATATATATATATATGTCTTTTTCTTATTACTATCATTATTTAATTCGGACATCTTAATGCACTTTGCCAGGAAATAACACTGTTCTTCTTTCCCACCAAAATTCAATCTGTTTTAGCACAAACTTTTTAAAGTGTATGTAAAGTTTCCCACACCTAAATAGTATTCTAAATTAAAGTGGGCTTGCTGTGTTCAGTCATATGTACTTCATTATTTAAATTCATTTACTACATACAGCTGTACAAATTTCATCTTGTAATGAGGAAATACACATGCATTAGACAGTGTACTGAAGAACTTGTCTAATATAAAACTCAGAGATCTGTATTACAAAGAAACACAGATGACTATAGGATTGATGGGGGTGCTCTAGAATAAACATCCTTGTTGACATTGGAAGCTCAAGTGCTACAATGGGAAAATACTTAAACTTTGAGCTCTTTGCACTCTACCAATTTCAATGATAATTAGTAATTTCATTGAATTCATCTTCCTACTCTAAAACAGATTTCAAAGACACAGCTACAAGAGTGTTTTTTGTTTTGTTTTGTTTGTTTGTTTTTCTCTTTTCCTTTTTAATATATGTCTTAGTCACAAGTTTTCTACATGTTTTATATTTTGAACCTCTATGAGGTTCAAGAGATCCACGGTGTGCTCAGTGGTCTTCTGATGCTTCCTGGAAATATTTTAATTACGTATAGTGCTCTTCATGTCATGTAGGCAGAATAGTAGCCAATAATATCCTGTGTCCCTGTTGAGCTTTAAAATTGAAACCACGCTTTCAGAACCCTGCCCTAAATTAGCTTTCACACCAGTAAAATTGCACTGCACAGGCAACCTCAGCTCTGCTGTCTGAGCTATATCTAATATATCTAATAACGCATACATCATAAAATGCCTGTAATTGCCCACAATCTGCTTTTCTGCTAGCTCTTTCATATCTGGAAAATTGGTAACATTCATAAAACTTCCATTTATCTCTGAGCTTTTGTAGCATACCTGAAATATTAACTTTAATGAAAATGTCATTTTTCTGTTGAGATTAGTATATGTATAGTTATCTTAGACCATCAGTTTGTTGTTCTGAGATGAAATTAAAATTGTACATATGTGTAATGTGAGTTACAATGGAGTTAGAGATAAAAAGCTGAGAAGAAAGAATTTCCTAACAGCTTCTACAGATGTATTCAACTTTTCACTTATGTTAAAAACACAGTGATAATAAGCCTTAACACCTTACTTTCTCTGAGTATATTTCTAGCTTTAAACTGTTTCCCATTACTTTTTTTTTTTTTTTTGTGAGTAGGATTATGTGGAGTCATGGCTTAACAAACACTAATGTTTCTATTTTCTCTCTACCTCATCCCCTCCATCCCCCTCTGTCTCTATCTTGAGAGAATTCAACAAAGAGAAGGGAGTCATCAGTACTTAACAGAATATTTCCAAGTCTTAAGTTGTGTCTCTTTTGCCAGTGTCACATCATTTATTTACCCACCTTGCTTTCTTTACATGCCCATCTGAAATCCGCTCTGCCCTGGGATTTCCCATTTGATTCATAACTTCACCATCACTGAAACCTGTTTTAGCTGGTTCTCTCATCTATGGCCTCTCTGCCTATAATGTGGAAGTTCAAGCAGTTGACTTTTAGGAGTCTTCTGGTTTGTTGCTTCCTCTTCCTCCCAGAGGAGAAGCCAGAGGACTTCTTCCATAGCCCAGCTGCTCCTGTCAAGGTAGATACAGCCTGACACTTATTCTTGTGAATGAACTATAAATACCAGTTTCAGGAAATAAAAAATGTTCTCCTTGGGAAATTATTTAAAATGGAAATGAAACAATCATTGAACTTTTTTTTTTTTTAATTTCATCCTGCTCTGTTTGTGTTGAATACATGTTTAAGTCTGTGACCCATAGGAATGTTTGTGAAAATGAGACAGACTTGTGCTCGTAAATGATTACTATCTTTGAGAACCTGTTGAAAGGATCCATATGTGGTGTCATTAATATAAATGATTTAAGAGTATGGAATAAAATTTTTAATTTTTCAAAAATACTAAGTATTACTTAGTTTTCAATGTCAGTTTGAAAAAGCGGAGAGAAAGAAGGTTCTCTGTCATTCTCTTCATCAGGGAATGTAGTGATAGGACAAGTGGTAATGGCTTTAAACTAAAAGAGGGTAGGTTTCAATTAGATACAAGGAAATTATTATGAGGGTTGTGAGGCACTGGCACAGGCTGCCCAGGGAAGCTGTGGATGCCCCATCCCTGGAAGTGTTCAAGGCTAGGTTGGATGGGGTTTTGAGCAACCTGGTCTGGTGGGAGGTGTCCCTGCCCACAGCAGGGAAGGTTGGAACGGGATGATTTTTAAGGTCCCTTTAAGATCCCCTTTTTTAAGATCTTTAAGGTCCCTTCCAACCCAAACAATTCTATGATTCTATGAAGATGTTACTATCTTGTAAGTGTATTTTATATTCAAGAAAGCTGCTCAAAGTTAGTCAATACTTTATTGTCATTATTTCTTTAATATATTCTTGGAAGTATTTGTATATTTTCCTTTTACAACTCATGACAAAAGCTTCCAAGTTTGGTCTTTATTTTGTTTTGTTTATTTGATGCTATGTTACATAATCCCTAATCCATGAAATCATGACATGAAAACAATTGATAAACTTACATGTCCTCTATGTTGCCTTAGTTATCCAGACAGGAAAGACATAAGTCACTCTGTTACCAGGTAAAAATCATCTTTCTTTCTACCTACAGACTCCATAGGAATACTTTAGTCTTGTTTTGTATTTTGTGCTGTAGCAATTCTTTACTTCAGACATCTTTCCTTTCACAGGTCTCCTCTGTACCCTTTCTTGCTACCTAAGGTGAATATTGAAATCTTAAATTAATAAGAAGATAGAGTTACAACTCATCTACTCACAAGTACAGTAATGGCTGTAAATGACAAACTCCACTTTGATGTATTATTTAGAAATGTAGTGTTGCTGCCATGCAGCTATTCTCTTGAGAGATGACAGTCTATGACAATATATGATAATAATCCAGGAAGGAGGGGCTATTTAAACGTACTGTCTACTGAGAAATTTTTGTGTGTGTTTTTAAATGTCAAAACAGAGGATAACTAGAATGATTTATAACTCTTAGTTCTGCTCCTGATAATTATAGCTAGGTGGAAGGAGATAGTTAATTATTGCTTTGTCTATTTGTCAGTAAGATTTCACTATGTATTTGTTAGCCTTTTTCCAGTCTTTGTTTGAATGAGTGTTTTACAATGGCTCTACCATAGTTCAGTCATATTGGTCTATGGACATTTCAGTCTGATTACAAATATGCAAATAGTCTGATTTGCTACCAAGTGGAATTTGGGATCAGAAACAGCAGATAGACTAAAAGATAGAGAAGCAATCACCTCACTAGAACTAACATATGAAAGTAAGAGCCTGTGTACAGAAGAAATCTCTCTCTTGGCAGATTAATAATTAATGGCTAAATCTAACTGACATTTTTTCATTGAAGTTTAACTTCTGTAGCATGGGAAAGAGCTGGGACAACATACATTGCATAGCTGAAATTAGAGCTGAAAGGCAACAGGGTATGATTTGAATGAAAGCAGCACCAAGCAAGTCTTCAACCCACAGATTTCCCCAAAACAGGGTGAACTGCTGGGGATATTGGTCTAAACCTAGATAAGGAGTAGAAGGATGGTTTCTGATAAGAACAGGTCTGTGGAATTATAAGACCTGGGCTGTCCTCCAGAAATCTATTTCATGGTCTTAGGCACATCATTTAATCGTTAAATCACGTAAGTCAATGAGGTAGAGACATACCCTTTAGAAGAGAAAGGGAAAAACTGCTTTCTGTCTGAAGACAGATGAATCATTCTCTTCGATCTTTGTGTTGGATAATCGTAATCAGATACTGAAGGTTGTTTTGCCATATAATAATCTTGTTCAACATGCATATTAATAAATTAGATTAGTAGGTAATTTAGAATATTACATTTATCAGTACATTAGATTAAGACAAAAATGTCCTGGACTTATATCCTCTAATTCATCTTACAGCAAGGAAATAATTTACTTCTTGAGACCACTTATCTGAAATTTCAGGAAATAATTATGACAGCTTCTAATACTGGTTACTTAAAAAAGCTGATGATATATTCAGCTTCTGTTTTTCTGCATAGAACTAGGTCCCATTTTCTTTTGTGTTTCACTTTTACAGGAATTGATGGTTTCATTGCACAGAAAGAGAAGTCTGAATGTTTCCATGAATCTTCTGTTTTTGCTTGATTTCATACTGTTGCATATCAGATGACTTTCACATAAGGTCATAAAGTAGATCTCTTTTTAGTCAAAATTATATTTAAGTTTTGCAATTAAATTTTATAGAATAAACACAGAATTGTTGATATATAATAAATGTGAAATCAGTATTAATAATACAATTACATGTATTACAGAAAAGTCTTTGATAGAATTTAACCCCCCCTTTTGCTAGTTATAGTTCATGTATATCTGCCATATAAGATAGCTAGCATACAAGCATTATTTTTTTTTTGTTTTTATTTTTATTTTATTTATTTTATTTTATTTTATTTTTTTTTTTAATTCTGACAATTTATTCTGAACATTTAAAAAGAATGTGAGCATTATCACAAATATTCCCTTTCACAATATATCTTCAATAGACATACTTCTGAGGGATTGCAGAAATCAGCATTTTGAATTCTGCAGATCATAAGAAAAAGGAATAATGGGACTATTAATTACTTCTGCTAACCTATGCAAGAGACAGAAGACTGTTCCTATGTGTTTCTGTATACTTAACAACTCAGAGACAAATTTTCAGAAAGGTAGAATGATTGAGAAAAACAAGAGTTAAGAACAAATTTCGTGATAACAGAGGTAGATATTCCCCAAGAATGCTGCAAAAATGCTCAGGAAGTAAAAACACACTGATCCCACTGAGAATACTGACCTTTGACAAAATTTGACATTCAGAAGGTGTTCTAGCAGTAACGTAACTATTCAAAGATACTTTTTACTTTGTTAATTACAAGAAGATCAGAATTTTATTTTTTAACTGGCATCTTTGAAATGTGTCTGAATATTGCAGAATGATAATAGTTCAAAATGATTTGTTGACTGTTTCTCAAGGTTACAGCTCTTCTATATTAGCTAAAATGCTTGTAATTATTACTGACTCAATAGCCTCAATATAGTTCAAACCAACCCAAGAAATGTTTGGGTGGGAAAATTGCTTCTTTTCATCACAATAGTGATAGAAAAGTGAGTACAGTGAAGTTTCTTCAGTTATCTTGCTAGAAATTCCAGTGTGCAACAATGGGAGTCGGACAAATATGTATGGTAGTACTGTGGAGTGCATTAAAAATCAACTAGCTAATATCCAAAAAGGAAGTATATCAACAAATCATTAAAACTCACATTAAAAAAATTATTTTACACTGGTACAACTAAATCATCTGAGATGCCCAGGACTCAGAGGTTTGGAAGTCATAACATTAGACTTGGCTGCTATGTTCAGTTGAAGAAGTTTATTACCTTAGAACAAACACAGACTTGTTCTAAACATAAGGCTCTTAAAGGAAAAAATAGTAAGAGTTGCCACTATGACACTCGATGGCTCTGTGTCCAGGTGGAGGCTAGTGATGAGTGGTATCACTCAGGGGTCTGCGTTTGGACCAATACTGTTCAATTTCTTTATCAATGACATAGAAAATGGGATCAAGTGCATCCTCAGCAAGTTTGCAGATGACACTAAGCTGAGTGGTGCAGTTGATACAACAGAAGGAACGGATGCCATCCAAAGGGACCTGGGCAAGCTTGAGAAGTGGGCCCACATGGACTGAATGAGGTTCAACAAGTCAAAGTGCAAGGTGCTGCACCTGGGTCGGGACAATCCCAGACATGAGTACATACTGGGAGAAGAACTCTTTGAGAGAAGCAGAGAAAGACTTGGGAGTTCCAGTGGGCAAAAAGCTTGACATGAGCCAGTGGTGTGCTCTTGCAGCACAGAAGGCCAACTGCATCCTGGGCTGCATCAAAAGAGGAGTGACCAGCAGGTGGAGGGATGTGATTCTCTCCCTCTACTCTGCCCTTGTGAGGCCCCACATGGAGTATGGAGTACTGTGTACAGGTCTGGGGCCCCCAGCACAAGAAGGATGTGGCACTGTTAGAACAGGTTCAGAGGAGGGCCAAGAAGTTGATCAGATGGCTGGAGCACCTCTCCTATGAAGAAAGACTGAGAGAGCTGTGGCTGTTCTGCCTAAAGAAGAGAAGTCTCCAGGGTGACTTTATTGTAGCTTTTCAATACATAAAAGGGTCTTATAAAAAAGGTGGAGAACAACTTTTTGCTCAGTCAGATAATGGCAGGAGAGGGGGAATGGTTTCAAACTAAAAGAGGGAATATTTAGATTAAAGGTTAGGAGGAAATTATTCATTCAGAGGGTAGGGAGACATTGGAACAGGTTGCCCAGGGAAGCTGTGGATGTCCCATTCCTGGAGGTTTTCAAGACCAGGTTGGACAAGGCCCTGGTCAACCTGATCTAGTGGGTGGCATCCCTGCCCATGGCAGGGAGTTTGGAACTGCATGATCTTTAAGGTCCCTTACAACTAGAGTCATTCTATGATTCTATAATTCTATGATGTGGAAAGTTATTCAGATATCTAAATTGCATTAGCACAGTTAAAGAAAAAGACAGAACTTAGAATTATATTAATAATCATGTGGACTCATGTTTTCTTATGACAATTTACACATATTTATCTACATCTCTCTCTATATATACCTATATGCAAGTCCACAGAATACTCCACAGAAAAACATTCCAGGCAGAATATAATCCCTTTACTTCCCTTGTTTCAGTCCCTCCTTTGATTCACAGCAAGCAGAAAATAAATAAATAAATAAATAAATAAATAAATAAATGGTTCTATTTGGATTTCATCAAGATTTTTCTTCATCCGTCTACTGAACCGGCACATCAACATCATGAAATAGAGCAAAGTGCCAAATGTCTTCAGACTACTGTCACCTATAGCTGGTAAAACCATGGAAAACAGCACAGCACAACCTGTTTGGCAGACTTAGTCAACAAATTTTTGGCTTCAACATGTACCCGACTCTACTGTTCTTGGAACTGAACTTGCCTATGCATTTGCATGAATTTTTTAATAACGAAACAGAATATAATTAGATGGAGGATAGATTTTTCCAGTGAGGAAGTCTGTGCTGTGTTACAGTCACCATGTTATTTAGACAGAGAATCTCCTTGAAATTATGATGTTATCTCAAACTGGAGTATGGAAAAAACACCAAGAATGGTACATGGAATGTTTTGCACCCTGTATCTTGCCCACTCACTTCTTTAAGACCAAGATATTGCAACACTTTCCAGACAATTCTGGATGTAACTGTAACAAAACAAACAAACAAACAACAACAACAAAAAAAACACGTACTACTAACCAAACAAAAAAGGAATAATTCCTTTAATCTCCAAAAATTGTTCGTCTTCTGTGGCTTCTCTTACTAATGAAGTGATTTATCTGTGTGTTTTTATTACAGAAGTCTTGAAAAATGACTGGGTGCCATAATATTTAGTTTGTTTTCATTTATGGATTGATGTATTATGTGATATATAAATTTTAGCTGAATTTTGCAAGCTAAGAATATTTCCGTTCTAAAACTATATTTCTTTAGAAATTCATTTCTTTGATGTTAACTCTGATAGTTTTACATTTTTTCAGACCCCTAAAATGCCCACAAAGTATTTTTCAGTTTGCTGTATCCAGGTATGTACCAGCTCCAAACCAGAAGACACGTTTTCATTTGTTATACAAACCCAGACTAACACTGTTGAGGTATACCCCTGGCAGGCATCTAAGCACCGCACATCCACTCACTCACTCTCCCCAGGTGGGATGGGGGAGGGAATCAAAAAGGTAAAAGTTTGAGAATGCATGTGTTGAGATAAAGACTGTTTACCAGGCAAAGCAAAAAATATGCACACACAAGCAAAGCAAAACAAGGATTTAATTTGCTACTTCCCACCAGTAGGCAGATGTTCAGCCACACCCCCAGGAAAGCAGGGCTCATCACGTGTAACATTTTCTTGGTTAGACAAACATCATCACTCTAAATGTCCCCCCCAGTCCTCCTCCTTTCCCCCAGGTTTTATTGCTGAGCATGATGCCACATGGTGTGGGACAGCCCTTCGGCCAGCCTGGGCCAGCTGTCCTGTCTGCGTGTCTCCTCATAGCTCCTGGTGCACTCCCAGCCTCCTCACTATCAGAGAAGCACAAGGAGCAGGAAAAGCCTTGGCTCTGTGTAAGCACTGCTCGGCAACAACTAAAACATTTGTATGTTATCACCAGTATTTTCATCAAAAATACAAAACACAGCATTATATGAGCCTCTACAAAGAAAATTAGCTTTATTCCAGGCAAAACCATGACAATACACTTAGCAAAGCTTGGTAGGTAAGGGTCAAAGTTGAATTACCAACATACAAGTTCTTATTTCTAGTTTACATGTGGACAGCTTGGAGCTTTGTCACAGTCCATTGTGTCTGTTGAAATTTCATATTGTCACTTATATAAAAACATCAATTATCATTAAACAGCTGATGAGCATAAAGAGTTAAAAAAATAGCAGAAGGAAGATGGCACAAAAACAGCTTTAAAATTAACCTGCCACAACTATGGGCATTGATTGTCTGTATGGCAAACAAAGTGCTGGAAGAGCATAGCAACTGACTGGTGCTCTCAGCTATCCTCTTTAGTGATATCTTCTGCTGGAATTAGGAACAGTTAAGCACAAATTATGTTACACAGTGATGTACTCTGAGCAATCTGGTCTGAGATGAAGAATGGCCTGTGTCAGATTTGCTGCCTGTGAATAACAGAAAGGTATGTCCAATATGTCTCATGTTATATAAATTTGTATATATTAAATAATTTGTACTATTAATATTTGTGGACTTATAATATTACATGAAATATGCATATTAATACAATTTATATAATGAGAGGCTCCAACCAATAAAAAAAATGTAGTGAGTGAGTACTGCAAAAACACCTAATGCAACATACATTTGCATACTTCTCTGATGAGAACTCACCCAGAAAGTTCTCCAATATTGTTGAAGCTCATATAGTAATACATATGGAATCCATAAGCACTGGCAATTCTTATACAATAAGAAAAGAGGACAGGTCTTTTCCTCTGCTATACTTAATTTAAAATTAAGTTGAATCCACAAGTTTAGTAATGAAGTGTATCTTAACATCAGATATCACACAGGTTTATTCACAGGTTTGGGGGGTTTATCAGATTAGATTACTTTAATAGGATGCTGCAATGTCTTCTGGGAGGTGAGATGCTGTGAATTTATATTGTGTCTTCAAGTGGACAGATAAGGTGTTTCTTGTGAAAACATTGTAGGATATATCAATACCCATACTGAGAGAAGGCAAATTTAATCAGAGGTAAAAGCATGTTCGAGTGTTGAGAGGAAAAGTGGATTTTTTTATGCAGTTGATACTAGAAGAGAAATCACCACTGAAGTCACTATGTGATGTTTGAGTTATGTGGGAGTTTTTATTATTATTATTTATTATTATTATTATTATTATTATTATAGATAACATTTTTTCTCAGTAGAAATTTATATGGATATCTTAACTGTTTAGATAAAATCCCCAAATGTTAAATAAAAGTATATATTTTTTGTTGTAATATATATATACACTTAATATTTCAGTAGAAACAATGTATGTGCTTTCTAACTAACCGTGTTTTTTCTTTTAAAACATATAAATGTTTTTGTTGTTTTTTTTTTTTTTTAAACATATATTTAAGTTTTATATCACTACATCAGCTGAGTATTACACATCACTTGACAAACAATGTTGTTCAGTAAGATAGGTTACTCCACCACTTTTCCTGTTCTGGGAGATAATGCCTTACTTCATATAATTACAGATCCACAACAGAAGTGGAAGCTCTCAGACAGAAATCTCTGCTAATGCTGCAAAAATATCTATGAGATTGATTTGGAAAATGAATTTACTGTAATTGTGTTTACACTAATTTTGTGTTTGCTTTCTGATGTGAATAAATACTCCATAAAGGTCTTTATGTAAATCAGTGATGCAGACTCATTTGGAATCCTGCCTGCAATATCGGCTACCGATAAAATTAGTCTACTTGTCTAAAATTAGACAAGTTTAGGGAAAGACAATAAGAAAGTAAATAAGCATTAAAAAATCAAAGCTTTTTGTAAGAATAGAAAATTTAAAATTATTTGAATTACTTAATTTAAAAATGGACCAGGACATAAAAATCTCTTGACATAAAAATGACAAGAACATGGTATTATAATTGTCTAAAAAAATGTGTTTAATTTAGGGGAAAAAAAAAAAAAGAAAAAAAGAAGAAGGAATGTTATCCAGGCTAAGAAAGTTATCCCATGAAATGAAAAGTTAAGGAATTCAAAAGGAAATATGTTTTCTTACAATATATAAAATTGGTCAAATTATATCGAACATTTGTGAAACATGTATGCTAATTATTTCAGATGAATAATACAGTAACAGACAGATTTGCAGTCTGATTATATATAAATGCATATCAAAGCTTTAGAATGAGTAAGCTCACTAAACTACATCACTTTTAAAGCAAAAAACATAATGAATATTGAAATATTAAACTCTCATATGCCACAATATTTTAAGAATATACCTGCCCAACTGAAATAAAAGAATCATTTCTAGATTGCTTAGATTGCTGGCCTTTTTTATTTTTATTTTTTTAATATTGTTATTATTTTGAGCAGTATCTTCAAGGCTTCCATTTCAGAGTCTATGACTTTGAAAATATAAATAATTTAGACTGAAATTTGCCACTGCATTCTTAAAATACACGGATTTTCTTCACTTGTCTTCAACAAAAGTTTTAACAAAGACAACGTTTGAAAAGATATCTATCTAATCATAGCATTTTTTTTTTGTATTAGTATTAAAAGCATTCACAAAAATGCAAATTGGATTTTGAGTCACCCTGTTGTAAAGAATATCTTGAAAATATTTGGATTTAAAATTGTAGCACATGTCCATTTCTTTCTCGAGTTGCATAGCCATCTAAATTTTGCTAGATTTTTACTGATCTCAGTAGCTTTTTAATTTCAATAAGAGACCTCTCTGAGTCATAACAAGACTAATTTGCTGACACTGTAGAGGGAGAGGCTGCTCAGCAGAAATGGTGAATACAAGTCAAGGGAGGAAGTAACCTCTAAGACTCATAGTTTCTGATAGTAAAAAGCCTGGCAGTGTAGGTTTTTCTCTGACATTTTCACCCATCCATGTACTTCATCTCTTGTAGCAGGAACAACTCAATCCTGTTCTCTCTTCCTAGGGCAGCAACATCTCATGTTGTATATGATGATGGAAAAGTCAGGTTTGGCTCATAGTTCTTCTAGATGGAAAAGTAATACTGAGCAAGTTATGGAAATTTTTAGTTTGTTGTAATTTGCAACCAGTGTTTCTTTAATGCACATTGAGTTATCTATTAAGCTGATTTTTTTTTTCCCCTGGCTATTTCACCTTAATAGATAACTCAATGTGCATGAAATGTCCATGTTTCCTATGTATGTATATGTATGTAGGTCTTACATAAATACTGACCCCATTTGGGAAACTTCCCATTTTTGTGCTATCTCACCAATTTGGGATTCGGGAGAACTAATACTGATCTGCTTCTTTGCATAGACTGAAGAAGATCATCTAGTTTAAGAAGATCATCTAGTTTTTATTTTGTATTTTTTAATGTTTTTCAATATATTGAAATATATGAATATTTTTGTTGTTGTTGTCACAATGACAGAGATGTTTATTCATGGGAATAAAAAAATCCCATGGAAACTTCTTATTCATATGAATGTATAATTTTCAATACTGAAGCCGTCTGCTTGAAGAATGTTGAATAGCTTTAATCTTATTAAGTATTTTAATGGAAAAATACTTTAGTTTATCCACACAGTAACTTTTGGCTATTTTTTTTCTTTGTCCTTTAAGATATAAACTGTCTCCAACACTAAGGAAAACTTTTAATTGATATTTGGGGATTACTCATTTTAAATAAGATATTAGTGCTTGTCATATAATTAATTTACTCCTTTGGTTTGTGAGCAGTCCTCACAGTTTGCTGTCTGAAATGAGTTGAAGGTGTGCCCATGAGAAAACTACATCCAGGTTTCTCAAGTGTTTGTGAAATGTGAGCAGTACCATGCTGAGGGCAATTTCTTGTTTCCTTTGCAGCTCTCTGACAGAATTCTACAAGGAATTGTGAAGGTCAGAAGATTTTGATGTAGCTACAGCAGAAAGGAACAATCTTTTTTCTTCCTTTTTTTTTTTTTTAATATTTTATTTTTTTCCTTCCCAGATAAAACTAAATTAATATATTTGGAGCTTCTGTTAGAAAGAAAGGGTTTGAGGATAGCCTGCTGACAGGAGAATTAAATCACTGAATTTAAGAAGGTACTGGCAACCCAGTAAACTAAACTTCTGCAGATTTAGTTAGGGAAAAAACATTGGGCCTATCTGAGTTTGCAGTTATTTTTATATTTTTTAAACTATACTCATTATTTGAAAATTATTTTTAGTTAACAAACACAGTCTGTTTCAGACTGTGCTTGTTTGATAAACAGTGATCTGTAATTCAGTTTCGATTTTTCTTCTGGACTTCCTTATGTGAGACCAAATGAAAGCTCCTAGCTAAAAGGTTGTTAGGTACACACACACACACACAAGCCTGACATTTGTTGTACAAATACTTATCAAAACTTCTACTAAGAATTTGCAGACCTGTCATCTGCTTAGCTTAGTTTTGAGTTAAAAGAGTTTACATTGTTATAACTACTTCCACTGTTTTCCAGCTGGTGAACAAAAATAGAAACCAGTAGGAGCATCTGGATTTTTACAAGACCACCTGTAGTACAGGAGAAATGCAATATAATTTTGCAGTGAAATATTGAATTGTGTGACCATTATGCTGTCATCAGTCTGTTGCATATCTTCGCTCAACTTGTTCAGGGAAGCATTTCTAATACTTCTATGAGCTGCAATTTTATGGAATATTTGTTCAAATTTATTTTCTGAATGCAGTAGTATGTAGAAATCCATTTGTTCAGGAAATAAGAAGAAACTAAGTATATGAGACAGGCTCTACCAATGTTAAAATCTGTATTTCTTAAGGCTTATATTCTGTCTAACATACTCACTTCATACCAAGTATTACTTATTTTCAAAGTGATTTGAATATGAACATAAAATATTACCACTGGATAACTGTAAAATTATGATTTTGTTGTCTTTCATTCCAACTCTGTCTTATTTTTCCATGGATTAAAGTGATTATGCAGGAGAGACTTTTTATTTTTCTTTGCTTTGTTTTCTCAACTAATTCAAACTGCAAATGATATAAATATAGAATTTTATTTTGTTCTTCATTCAATATCTCATCCCTCCTACCCAAAGTATCAACTAGCTAGTAAATAACCAACAATCTCTTTCTAAAAGAAAATCAAAATGAGCTCTGGTATCAGGAATGGAATATCTGGAAAAGAAATGTATTAAAGCCTAGTTGTTTTTTTCATTGTGGTTCGTTTATGATCGACACCTTAAACACCAAAACTACTTCCCATAACTACAGAACAACAAGCTACCTCACAACCTACATCTTTCTCTCTTCACAATTTTTGGCCCTAACACTTGGTCAGATTTAGCAATACCATGTATGGACTAGGGGTTTTATAGTCCATGTGCTATGCAGAGGAACAGATATTCACTCTGGACAAATCAGTTCAGGCAGCAAGAAAACTAGATAGCCATTGTGAGGAAATATGACAAAAGGCTTTTTTGGTTCTTTACATCCTATGTAAATGTCACTAATGAGAGCCAGGAGGTAAACAATGTCAGGGATCTGATCCAGCTAAAAGTCATTTTCTGGTTAACTTTTGGACTGGATTGATTTATTTTATCTGGTAGTCTGTTTGCTCCGTTTCATGAATGCTTGGGCCAATTGGCAATGTGAGGGCTGAAACAAGCGGCCAGGGTATTTTGGGAGCAGGTGGCCATTAACGAAACTAGATTAAAATTTGCTGATACTGACTGAATCATCGTGACCTTAGCTGTCAGAAAAGTCTTAACATTCATTGTCTTTTGTCTATCTGGGGTAGTTACACTACTGCTTATTTTCTGCTGCTTACTAAAGCCAAATTTAAAACAAGTGAAAAAGTTTACTTTTTAGTGCTTTAGCATGTCGTTTCATTTTCCCTGTAGTATCAGGAGAGTGAGGGTGAGTTGAGATTTGAGTGTTGGACAAGGGTAAATTTTCCTAGGTTTTGATATAGGGAAATTCTTCATCAAAAGAAATCTTGAATAAACAAAGAACACTTCTATATGAAATAAACTAGTCCTTAGGCTGTCTATTCTATGCACAGTTAAAATCATTTAATAGCTCCTTTTTTTTTACCCATGAGCTTTCCAATGCTTCTTCTTTCTCACTTTTCTCTCTGTCCTCTCCTAGTCCCAGATTGGTGATTTTGTCACCTTTCTTGTGGTAAAGACCAGTGTTTGTTTCACACTAAAACTCATGAACTGGGAAGTCCATTATCTACTTTTTACCTTCTGGCTTATTTCTATAAAATTCATAATTATTTCCATTGGTGGCCAGAGGTACTACAGGTGAGTTATGAGAGTACTTAGCCAAGACTGGAGAAAAATGGGGAGTGATTTGCCTTTTTAGGGACCAGTAAACTGTTAAGGCAGCTCATTGAACTTGTTGAAAACATGACACAGCCTTAGATTTTTTTTTTTTTTTGTATAAAATTCACTAGCATAAATGAACACAAAGTCACACCAAAATACTGACAAATATCTGTCTTTATATGAGAGAGTAGATTTTGCCTCACAGCACAATATAAACATTTGAGCAGAACAAGCATACACTGGGACTAGTGTTGAAACCACAGATTTTGAGTTAGATTGCACACAGTGGGAAGCATATCCTCAACGGCCTTGCATGGAGTCATCATGCAAGTAACTGCATGAGCAGCAATGACAAGTTGTGGGACAAACAGCAACATTTCTGTACACCCAGCAATTCAAGATATTAGATATTTACAGTAGCACTCCATTGCTGTGGGGAATCCACAAAATGCATCTTTTATAGACGTGTTACTATATCACTGAGTAGACTATTAAATCCTTTACTATGGCAGTCTAATATATTTCAGAAGGACTTTAAAACTGAGAGCATTACTGATGATTAAGCCTCTTACCCAGAGGCTACACAGGAAAACAAGCAAACAAACAAACAAACAAACAATCAGGCTTGATTCCATGATACTAGTGTACTCTTCATCTGAAGAACTAAATTACTTTATTTCCACTGAGGTAGAGAGGAAAAGGTGGGTATGTCTTTGGCCAGTTCCAGTGCTTGTGCTGCATTCTATGTCACAGCCAGTAAATTTAGAGTGAAAACTCTTGCCTCAATTGCAATGAAAGGGAAAAATGTGTGTATTTTTATACTAGGCTTTAAAGGCCCATAGGTCCTATTCTCTAGGAAGGTAATCATTTTGATGGAATTTTATATCAGGTGAATGAAGTTCAAACGCTTCATTTTTCATTGATGTAAATATTCTCATTTGGCTGATCTACTAAGGGCCATCATGAGAATTTTTGTTCCGTTTTCTGTATCTTTAACACAGGTGTATTTTCTGTTTGCATTGCTGTGCTTGAAGAAGATACATGATTCAGCTGGCATCAATAAATCAGGCTAATGTAGAGAGCAAGTTTTTTTCCAAGAAACCCATCCCTCATCCTCTCCAGCTTTATGTTACTCATTCTATTAAACTTTTCTGTACTCTGTCATTTTCTAACTATGAAAATTTCCAAACACATTTTCTACATGCCAGTTATTTTCTTAAATCTATTGGTTATCAATTGGTTACAATAAATTTCTTTTTACTCTTATCTCTCTTTCACGTGTGTCAGAAAATGAAGGGACCTGGAAAGATGTCTTTGTATGTCTGGAGTCTATAATGACATCGGTGTTAGTATCAAATGCCATTTATCATAGGTGGAGACTAATAGCAGCTTCTGAGTGATTCATATGACCTCTTTAAATATCCATCTTCAGATGAGATGAAGCAGTTCATAGTGTGTCTAAAGTGCAATGTTTGTGAGAGTTGTATTCCAAAAAGAGGAAAAAATAGTATTTAGAAATGGATTCTCGTGTCACTCAGATGTGATGCAAGGCAGATAAAATCAGTATTTCTGAAAGTTATTTTAATCTACTGCTATATGTAATTAGTCAGTGTGAGATTTACAGGAAAGCCTTCACATGAAAAGAAAGAAAAGAGAAACAGTCATGTTCAGGCAAGCTACAATCAATTTTAATTTGTGGCAGCCTCCAATAAATTTGTTGTAGTGATGGTGATGTTAACAGACTATATATATATATATCTTTTTTTTCCCCTCCTTTTTAATATTTTTGCTCAGAGTTTTTAAACTCACTTAGAACAGATAAATTTTTCTTCAAGTAAATGTTGTAGGTCAAGAAGTCAGTTGCCTGAAGAGGGAAGAGGTGATTAAAAGGTTTATGCTGTGGTGCTCTGAGCTTAAATGTTTTTCTGAACTTCACAGCTGACTATTTGTATTTTTAGGACTTGCAGTCCTTACATTCTACACTACATTATCAGTCATTTTTGTTTAACTGTTTGATTTACATCTGTGAAGAGTTTGCCTCTTGTTTCAAAATAAGCAGGAGCTGGATAATCAGAGTATCTTGACTGGACTTGTACAAAACATTAGATAGTGGGAAAGGACTTATGAACATTTTTTCCTCCAATACGAATTCTAACAGCTATCTCATGGTTGTGCAGAGAATTTTATGAACAGTTTACCTATAAAACTTATACAAAGAAAATATTTGCTGTTTATCATCTTTATTTCATGAATTCATGATTTTTTTTTCATGAATTAAAAATATGTTTAAATACATCATTTCTATAAAACATTTTTAAGTCCTATAGGAGCAAAATTTTCCTCATGCAGAGGTAATGAATTAATTGCAAAACAGTCATTAGCCTTTCTCACTGTAAAAAATATCAGCTTATTAGAAAGTGCTCTCCTAATAAATATATTGAATGCAAAATGTTGTTTACCTCATAAATTGTAAGCATCTTCATTGCTAACAAAAACATTAAGACTTTAATTTACTAACTAGCTAATTACGATTTTTTCCAGGACAGAAACTTAAAGGAATTTATCCAGAGCCTGTTTACACTAATTGTCTTTGTCTCTGAGCTTAAATATAAACAAACAAAATAAAATAAAACGAAAAGTTAGAATTAATTCATATTTTCTATTTGCATGTTTTCATTGTTTTCCTTAAATATTCAATTGATTTCCAGAAAGGGAGTATTTATTGAACTATATAAATGAATAGACCTAAGCACTTCAGCTGAATCAGAAATCCAGGACCTTATGATGAAACAAAAATTAATAACCAATGTAATGCAAAATAACTTTATTATTTGAATTGCATTTAAGAGGATTTATATTTGCTGCACATCTGAGCTCTAAGAAGGGAGTACAAATTTGCAGGCATGAAAACTAGACTTCCTTTAAGCCCAAGCGTGAAAACATTGCTTTCAAATTTAAATATTTAAGAAAGGTCTAAATTTATCATGACTTCGGGTTCTTGTTTTATGTGAAACAATGCTATCATTGGTGGTAAAATACAAAATTGGATTGTTCTAAACTGATAATGAAAAGTCCCAACAATTACTTTTCTGTAACTAATATTTAATTTTCAACCAAGAAAAAATAGAAATGCATACAAATGAACACTTTTTTGTTTTTGGAAACAAATGTATTGGGAATCTGTGGCTAAGATTCAGCCTGAAATGAAACGATTATGTTCTGAATGAAAAAAAATAATAAAATAATGAAATGAAATGAAATGAAATGAAATGAAAACAACAACAAATAACAAACCCTGCATAATGTGATGACTCAGTATATATTTTGATGACTTAATATATATCTAAAAAAAAATCTGGACCAAATCCTTTTATGCTTAGAAACTGAAAATGTATTTTTTCCACTGCTAGTCAGCCAATTTGGAATTACAAAAAATAAGCTGTAAATGCAGTAAATGCCTTGTGTTTTGAGAGAGAGGTAGTCATTGTCACAGTTTTCAAAGAAAGTTTTATTTTATCATTTTTTGCCATTTATGAGGTATTCCTGAAAAAAAGATAAATAGCACTTTTCTCAAAGTAATTGAATATTTGAAGCTGTTTGCTGAATAACCCCTGTGAAGAAATGCAGCTAATTCATAAGCACATTGTTGTAAATATTTAGTAATCATAATTTGAATTCCAAAGTTTTTTGATGGACTATGCACCTGGTGCACTACATACCCAAAGTAATAGGAACCATTTCCCTGGCACTTGTGAGCATTGTAGCGTGGGTAGTTTTATATGACTTTTCTATTTTTAAAGAAAGTGAGATTTTAATGTCATGTCACTGATATATACCTTGTTTGACAACCTATATATACACTTACATCAACAAAATTCTGGTGTGTTTGCTTTACAAGCTACAGGGAAGAATATTGTTGCCAACAATACTGTTGCCAACAGTGTTAATTCTTCTTAATTCCATGTTGTAGACTGCTGCTGAAATCTAAGTACATAATCAGGTAGGTTTACTTTAAATGAATATTCATAAATGCATATTTATTTATCTATGTATTATTTATCTATCTTGCTGTACTTGTAAAGATCAACATTTCACTTGTGATTTGAGGATGCTACTGAGAAAATTATTGGAATTAGTTTGCCATCATTATGTGAAGTCTGTGCTGCTACTGCCGTTCATCACCACCTAGGGATGCCGCTGTATTTAATGGGATAAATTGACAAAAATGTTAATAAACCTCTGCAGAGAAATTCATCCATCAGCTGAATTTACCTTTCTAAAATGCCCTTTTGTGAAAATACCTGGGGGCATACCATACAATTAATATAAAACATAGGCACCAATAAAACTTTAATAGGCTTAATCCTATGGAATAGCTTTTTTAAATGAAGTCTTAAATATGGACTGTCCTATGATTCAAAGTGAATAAATAAATTGGGTTCCAGCGTCAAAGTCTGAAAAGGCAGTCTCTAAGTTTTTTTTTTCATGTTTATAAGCATATTTTTATAAATAGCATTTTGATGAATGAAAGGAATATGGAAAATTAAAATCACTATGACACCATTTTGATGTTGCTAAAAGCTTTAATTAGGAGACTCATGACCTAAATGCAATTTAAACAGAACTGCAGAACTGTTTGTGGCATGACATATCTTCACAATTGAATTGTACAGCAATTGAGAAACCAAGAGCAGAAAATTGCAGTGCACAAGTTAAGGCAGGGATAAATAGACTCCTCCTCCTCCAACAGTATGAACTAGTAGCTCTGTAGTGGCTCTCAGGAACACAGATCTCAAGTGCTCTATTTCAGAATTGGTAACAGACCATCTCAACTGTATGACTGATCTGTACTTCTACATAAATCTCAAAGTTGCTCTGGCTACAAGGTTAGAGAGTTACCTGCAACATAAATTAAAACTGCTTCCTGATTTTAACACCCACACCACCCCCCAAATAAGAAAATTATATTTCACAAAAGAATTACAATGACAGCATTACAGGAAAGGTTTTTGTGGCTGGAAACTTGAAACTCCTCAAGTTTCATCACTAGTGCTGTGAATATCAGTGTTCCCCTTTGAGGTCTCAGGGTGGTACTGATAAAGAACTGTTGCCCCCAGCTCCTCTGTATGATGACAGACAGAGCTGGCTTTCTCCAGACAGCTATGACTGTTTTACTGAAAAAATGCGTTCTCACTATATTGGAAAATTCTTATGTTAACTACTGCATTTGATTACATAAAATATCCACAGGGATGTTGGAAGTGAATAGAGGACTTTTATAAAGAAAAAAAAAATAGGCTACTCTAAATGGCAATGAAAAATGGCCATACAATAGAGTTTAGTTTCACATTTGTAAACAAATAAGAAAATTGAGCCAACAGCACAGCCGGGATGCTAGGCCTGAAATATGCATGCAGAATCAGATCTATTAAGCCAAGTAAATCCAAGGAGTGGGAGTATTCAAGGGCACTGTGCTGACAGGGACCGATGTGCTCCACCTGCTTCCCAGTGTATGTATGTGAACACACCATCCACACCAGAGCACCTTAAATATGTTCAAACGAAACATGAAAAATTAAAATGTAATTAAATAGCCAATTGTTATGTCAAAAAACATTTGAAAGACACAAATAATGTAGATAAGTGCTTTTACATAACCTGGGAGAGAGGGAGGGAGAGAGAGAGAGGAAGATGTTTATCACGATTTTATTTTCCTATGTTTGTTTTCCTTCTCAGCAAATGGCAAGGTTTCGAAAAATGATTTCAACAGAGGTTTTAAACACAGAAGTTCAGCTTACAAATTACAGTCCTAACAGCAGAAGCACCCTCTTCTAAAAAGGACTTCTTCCCTGGTTCTGAGACAGGAGAGTGAAGTCCACAAGCTGTTCTAATCTCTGCCAGCTGGCTAAAGGCAGAGTCACCAAATGGGAGAGAGGACTTTTGGGTAGGCAGATGTGTACAGTCAAAGACTATTGTGATCCCTTTCTCAACTTCCAAGTGCTATCAACAGTTAGTGGCACAAAACTTATTTCAAGTTTTGTGTTTTGTTATTTTTTGTGAACAGAATATGAATAAAATTAATTAAAGTAAGGGAATGGAGGAAAACTGACACAACACATTTATGTGTATATGTATATATTTTCCTTCTTGCCATTTTACATTCTGTGTCTGCTGATGTGCCTTCTCAAAAGAGGGGAATAGAGCCAGAGTGAAAATATTTTCTACTTTGTACAACTTTTGGTAATAATTATGGACTCCTAGTACTCAGCTCTGAATAGCTCGATGACTTCATTTCCAGTGACTACACTTAGTAGGCATCTCCTTACCTTAGGAGAGAAGAATGAAACGAACAGATAAACAAACAAAATCACTACTGTGATAGGGGGGACCTAGTGGGTTTACATAGTAAGGTTTTGGTAGTTGGGGGCTGGAAGGGTGGCTTCTGTGAGAAGAATCCAGCAGCTGCCCCATGTTAGATAAGGGCCAGTTTCTGCTGGCTCCAAAGGGACCTGCTGCTGAGCCAATAAACGATGTTGTTTGCGTCTCTGTGAGAACACTTAAGACAGAGAAAACAACCTGCTGCACTACAGCAGCTGGGAGAGTGAGGAGTGAGAAACAGCCCTGCACACCCCAAGGTCAGTGAAGAAGGAGGGGGAGGAGGTGCTTGCATTCCAGGCGCCAAAGCTAAAGTTCCCCTGTGGCCTGTGGGGAGGACCATGGTGAAGCAAATTGTCCCCTGGCAGCCCATGGTGTACCACTGCAGAGCAGGTTTCCACACTGCAGCCTGTGGAGAAGCCCCCAGTGGAGCAGGTGGATCTGCCCTGAAAGAGGCTGCGGCCTGTGGAGCAGGCCCCGGGCCAGAGCTGCAGCCTGTGGAAAGGGAACCACACAGGAGCAGGTGACCTGGCAGGAAATGCTGCCCATGAGGGACCCAAGTTAGAGCAGTTTGCTCCTGATGGATGGACCCTGTGGTACAGACCCATATTATAGCAGCTCTTGAAGAGCTGCAGCCTGTGGGAAGCCCAAGCAGGATCAGTTCGGGAAGGACGGCATCCTGTGGGAGGGACCCCATGTTTGAGCAGGGGCAAAGAGTGACTGTGAAGGAGCAGAAGAGGGAAACTGCTATAGACTGACTGCAACCCCCAGTTACCCCGGTTCCCCTGTGCCGCTTGGGGTGAGGAGGTGGAAGAGGGTGGATGGAGGGAAGGTGTTTTTGGTGTCTTTCATTTGTTTCTCACTTCTCTAGCTTATTAATAATAGGCAATAAATTTTACTGTCTCCCTACTCTGTGTCTGTTTTGCCCATCATGATAATTGTTGAGTGATGTCACTGTCGTTATCTTAACTCTTGAGCCCTTTGCATCATATTTTCTCCTTCTTTTCCTTTGAGGAGGGGGAGTGAGAGAGTGGTTGCGGTAGAGCTTGGCTGCCTACTCAAGTAAAACCAATCTACTGGAACAGGGGAATAAAAAGGCCTAAGTATTTATCCTTTTACCCCCTTTCCCTCTAGGTTGTCTATACTCTTTGTCAATTATACACAGGCCATTTTAACTTCTCCCCTGTGACTCTATACACTCCTTGAGTGTTCGTCGATAGTTACTACATCAAAAACATGGCAAATTATTCTATAATTCAGTTTGCAGTTTCTGCAAAAACCTGCACACACAAAACAACACAACAACAGCAAAAAAAAAAGGCTTAATGTCTTGAAGAATGCAAACTTATATCATGTTAAGTTATTAACATCTTTGTTTGTAAAGGAAGTTTTTTTTTTTTTAAGGTTTATGAAACAAAGTTTTGCTGAGATTGATAAAAATGTTTAAATTGTGCTCCCTCTGTGCTCAACACCTGATTTCATCTGCTGCCCTGCAAGAGGTGACATCTCCTAGGTTGTCTTGCAAGAACTGCAAGGCTCAGCTGAAACTGAGCTGAGTTGCTTTGAAACTGAACATCTGGCGAAGTGTTTATGTGTTTTATTGCTCCTTTGAATAAAATTAAAATATCACAAAGCTCAATAACATTTGTTTTCCAGCTATCAATGACTAAAGCTTCTTTGATAATCTACTCATCATATCATATCATATCATATCATATCATATCATATCATATCATAGTATGTTATTTTATAAGTTGTTATAAGAGAGGAAAGATATTGTCTGGGTCTTTCAAAAAATCATTTGACATAATTATACTTTGATATTTTCCAGGCTTAGTTCACAATCAGAAAAAAATCACTGTTAATAAAGACTGCACTTCTGACATTAGGGTCAAAATACATGTTCCTTCTAATAGATTGGTTTGGGACAATATTTTATTTTATTTTATTTTATTTTATTTTATTTTATTTTATTTTATTTTATTTTATTTTATTTTATTTTATTTTATTTTATTTTATTTTATTTATTTTAATTTCCTGATAGAATAAAAATAATAGAAGAAAATATTTATTCTTCTAAGAGAAGAAAACATTTACACACCTGCTTGGAGACCGTCTGGTTAGAAAATTAATTTGTATATGCCAGTGTGTCATGCACTGTGGCTGCATATAAGTTCTACTCCACTAGAATATATGCTTTCCTGAGCAGCAAGGAAGTATTTCTTCTCTTAAGTCAAGTGGAAGATACATTTTTCCTGTAAGGATTAAAAGAAAGTGTGATTTTGTAGCTCAGGAGTTGCACTGAAAAATGTTAAATGTATCATTTGACAGAAGATAATATTTTTGTCACTGCATGAAAAAAAAAAAAGTATACCAATTTTTATACATTATATTTTTCCCCCATGGTGACAGTGCTAAATTGTTTTTAGGCTTGGGGTACAATTTCTTCTCTGTCAAAAATTACTCTTGAATTTATTTTTCTTCAGGGAAAGATAACTGAAAGTGTTACAAAGAACAGTCTTTTATCCTTCTGGAAACTTATTCAATAATGGTTTCAGTGAGATAAGAGGAAGGAAAATGGGAAAATGACTCTTCTTTGGAGGTGGGTTAATTCTGACAAATTGAGTTAGAGAGAATGTGAACTATAATGTAATTAGTGTGATACTAATGTGGTTCATGTCAGGTACCATGAAGAAAATTAGAGGTGTTATGCAAAAGGAACACATACCACCTTCTCTTCTGTAGTGAATTAAGATAAAAATGTTTTGAAACTAATGTTTGATCTTGTTGCATTATGGGGTTGTATTTTTGCAGATGCTGAAATCTAAGTTCAGTTCAATGTGCCTGAGAGCAGTATTTTCTCAGAGTTGTACTGGCCTCATGTTGGGACATCATTTTCTAAGACTAGCTTCATTTAAGTAATGTTCATCAACCATTATATGGGATTCCATTACCAATTTCATTTCTTATCAGCTGTAATTTAGAGCAGATGTTGGCCCCCAGTCTTCAACCTGCTTTTATTTTTCTAGCTATATCCAATCATCCTCAGCTGAGATCGCATTTCCTTGGCAAAATATTTGTTAAAAAAGAAAAAAAAATCTCAAGGAAAATATTCATTAAAGGATTGATAACAGTGTTCCATTGTTGTTATGGCATTATATACATGCATTAAATCTGTCCTTCTGCTTATAATGTAGGATATTACTTTTTCTGTTATAGGCTATTTTATTTCACAGAAATGGTATGAATGAACAATGGACGTACATTTGTTTAAAATCACTTGGGACTTGAATCTTGAAGAAAGAGAACCATGCTTGCTGAGTATGAGCCAAAGTTAGTCCTTTTAACTTAGGTGAAGCATTGCAGTACCATTTTCACCATTGTGAAAGTTAGCAACCTTTACAGTTATTTCATAAGAATTCAGATGACTTGTGATTCCTCCCCCCACCCCAACCTCTTTTTTTTTTTTTTTTTTTTCCCCTTGGGACTAAAGTCAAATACAATACAAATTGCTATGACGGAGAGAAAAAGTTATGCTGATGTCTTGTTAAATATGTTTTTGATTTTGAGTAATCTGTAGTTTCTTTCATGGTGCTTTTATGAGGACATAATGTGTACATGCAAGATATAATATTGGAAAGGATAATGCAATAAAAACTAATTATTATCTAACATTTAACTACAGGCATTTAAAAACTGCCTACACTTTACTGTGACTTGATTAATCTCAGTTTGAGGGTTTATAGATCTACTTCGATAAATATGTTGCTACTTCTAAACCCAAGAAAACTCACAGGTTTTGGATTCTTCTTTTCTTTATACTAAGTTAAATATTACTTGCTTTAAAATGTATAAACGAGTAATGACTGTGTAAGCAGTGTCACACAGACACACAGAGCAAGAAAGCAAAATCAAACAAGACTGTTAAGGAGAAACCTGTGTATATTTTAGATCAGATCAATTACAGTAAAGGATAAAAATGAATGGGACTTGCTAATGCATTTAAGTATGTGGATACATTCATTTTTAATTATAGTAACCTATTCTTGGCTTCTTTTCTTGTATTTTCTCCCAAGAAGAAAAGAAGCAATGAAAATTTACTCTTGATGTTCCACAGTTCCTATTTAATTTACTGTTAAAGTATGTATCAGAATTCTTCCTTTTTGTATGGAAACACCAAGATTTACAGAGAAAAACGATTGCCTGCTTTATTTACTCACTCTGCTTCAATCATACATTTTCATGTGACAGTCTCTATTAAGCACAATTCCTATGGAAAATATTTTTCAGCCTGTCAGCCTCCCAAGCAATTGGCAATGAATTGGTTTTATCTTGCTGGAATGTCTTATAAATAATTTGTGTACGTAGTGACAACAAGGCATTCTGAAGCGTTCTATTGGCAAATACAATGCCATTATGTTTGCTAATGCTGTCAGACAACATTCTCATTGATGTGTAAATAAAATCTTAAAATTAATGGAGAATTTTGTTTAAACTTCAATGGCATAAAATAATCCTAAGTGATCAAAGTAAATTTATTATTAAATAATAATAAATAAATAAAGAATCTGGAGAGTCTCCTTTTTGGCATAAATGAGAGAAAAAAATATTTCTGCCTGTAAAGGCAAAGAATTTAAAGATTGTTCGTGTTATAATAGCAGCATAAATTTGTCATCATATGACAAAATGTATCAGCTGAGTGAGAGGAATTATTTATGTAAAGTTTTAAAGAATATCCTCACAGAATTAATAAATTGAAGAAAAATCAGAAAAAGTGCCTCAGGATTGAAAAATAAATTCAATTATAAACTTTTAATTACAGATTTCATTATCCTTTCTTCATACGTTTTAAGACCATTTTTACAAAGGTTATTCATCACCACATTTCATCTGAGGAAACTAAGGCACAGATCAGTGAATTAATTAAATTTGCAGTTGCCATGCTGAAAGCTAAAACAGCAATAGAAGCAGAGCCTTCCTTCTCAGTAGCAGTGTCTATTCTAATAAGCTTCTTAGTCTTTTTAGCTGTGACTTTAGCTGTGTCAAGAAAAAAATGAAAATCTGAGGCAGAGGAAAATGAAATCCTTTATCACCTTTATTCAGAGTAAGCATTATATTCATTAAAAAGCCTGGTGTGTGTCCAGGTATATACCAGAGACACGTCTGGGTGCACTCCATAGAATTCGGTCATCGATCACTTTGTTCTAGTGGTTGTATGAGTGCTAGTCAGAAGTCAGCTGAGGAAAAAAAAAAAAAAAGGAAAGGAAATCATATTTAGCTAGCCCACAGATGATGTTAGTGGGCATCATAGACAATTCATCAGAGTGGAATTACACCTGTTGAAAGATATACATTAACAACGAAGGATGAAAATTTGGACAGGCACAAGACCTTTTCAGCTCCAAAGGATGATACTTTTCTTAAATTTGCACAAAAATATACACTGCACTTTATATACCTAAAAATAAGAAAGGCTAAGGTTTGTATTAAGTAAGATTTTGGACTAAATCACCATAATACACTGCCTTATAAATGCACAAATACAGGAAATGTCAGATAAGCGTGTTAACTATTTTGCTCATTTAAATGAGATAGTCTGACCTCACTTTGCACCAGTCTAAACTTTTATTACAGCAGTCTCTGAAATACTTTGTGAATTGCATCAAAACTCAGAAAGAAGGATATCATTGATTATTCCCATTCCCTTAACTGTTTTGTAAAGTTTATTATTGTTATTCCTAGACATAAATATATAAACTAGCATAGCCTTCTTTATGTAGAATCTAATCTGAATAGAATGTCTGTTCTTAACACTCTAACTCAAAGTGAAGGTATTTTCTCTTTTAAAGACATAATTGTAATGATAACAATACTAAAGCAACAAATCTCAACTTTGTTCAGTTGAAAAATAATAATACAAATTTCCTCAGACACAATTCTGGGATAACAAATCCTGTTCACTGCATACAAATTAAAAAGGCATGAAACAAGATGACTATATTTGTTCTGAAGAATAAGACATGCTAAAGTTGCCAGGCTGTTTTATTCACATATGTGTATCTATGTATGTACTTTGTTCATACAGCTTCTTTATTTAACTGTGTTATTTGAAGTGTAACTTTATATTTAATAATGCATGAATTACTATCAGTGCGGAAGTCAAGGAAAATGCTCTTTATGCAATTGTCTGATGACTCAAATTTAGTAGTTTAGTGAAAGCTAATGATGAAGAAGGATTTACCTCCTTAAACAGGTAGTTCCTGGTTATTAAATTCAACTAACTGCTTTATTAGAAGCTTGATGACCTCCATCACTTATTTCTTTGATCTCTAGACAGTTTAAGATTTACTTTAATTTTTGTTCATATCCTAAGATTGCAGGCTAAGAGGAGAAATTTAACTCCTTTATGGAGAAGAAATTATAGAATCCAATGGCCCAGGTCCTGAATCACTTGCATGGGGCTATTCAAGAACCCCAGGTTGTCTGAGATTGTCTGAAATTCATGTAATAGTGTTTCTGGAGGCTGGCTTCCCCTGTGCTCACTTATATTCATTTTTCTTCTGCAGTTTAATATCACTGACACCAATGAATTTATGCCATTTTATACATTGGTACTCTGCCTCATTTTTATAATTGAAATGATGTGGTTTAGTCTATAATTTTGTTAAAAGAATATAATAATCAAATATTTCTAATTTGAAAAACAGTTCTGCACTTTCTGGGAAACAACAACAATAACAACAAAACATTTACAGTTGTGTGAGGCTTGCCTCTGATTTGTGTTAGTGACTCACTGTGATGTACTGTACATATTGCCATTGAAGCACATGCTACAAGTTACAGTTAATTGTAACAATGTAATATATTGGAAAAATTGTTATATATAAAATTTCTAAATAATGTAGATAGCACAGATAATGGAGACAAAGAATGAAATCCTGAACTCTTAAAAATTAGTTCTGCCACTGTCTTCAGGGGAACTAGTATTTTACTCAAAGATTTTTTTTCCCCACTATTTAGGGGCTTTCTAATTTGGTGAAGGTAAACTTGCATCCAGGTTTCTAGATGGGTGCATTTAAGTGGACAATAATCAACACATTTTTAAGTTAGATTTTGAAATGGGGGTACAAATGCATATAGCACAAGTAAATGAATATGCACACATTCATACAAGAGCTTTCATTCCAAATTCTTGGGTTTTACTATAAATGTTTAATTTACATTTATTATTGAAATACTAAATAATTATTTTCTAGTTTTAAATGATACAGAACTATCAGTTAAGAAGCTAGTAGAGCAAGGTCTTTCTCAGTAACTCTGGAGGAAATTGTGTGAGCCACAGTACACCTTACTCTGAAAGGGAAAACAGGGATGACCTCATTTTAATGATCTGTGCTCAAAACAATAATAATAATAAAAAAGTTTGCAAACTTAGCTGCATTTTGAAAATGAGGAAGACAAAATACTCTCTCTGCACAGTAGGAAGTTCCTCTGCCTTTCATATTTCTAATTCCAGGCAGCATGCTGTCTGCTCCAAAGAGCAAGAAAACAAATGCCAAGCTTTAATCAGAATCATATTGGCTGTGTAGGGACTTCCAGATCATTTGCCCATTCGTAACAATGTCATGCAGATTCCCTTCAGAATATCAATGCAGAGACCTTTGCCCTTGCTGTGAAGAAAAGGTTGCAAAATACTGACGATAAGCAGCAAGTCCGTTTGAGGTTAACATTCCTTTTTGTGATGGGGAGAGGAGGAAAGGGTAAAAGTTTCACTCTAATTTAATTCTTTAATGAAACTAAGAATTAGAATCCCTGCAGTGTAGAGCTAACCTTTTCTCTAGTGTCAAGCAATTTTTTTCTTCAAATACATCTTGGATAATGCTGTGGGCTTATGGCTATCTGAGGATTGGCTTAGAGGCCATTAATACTATACTGAATTTGGCAGATCTTAAAGAAAAATCTTTTTTCCTGAAAGTGCAGAACTATATTTCAAATAAGAAATGTTTGATCATTACAACATTTATTCGTTGCTTTAGAGAAAATGATAGATTTTGGCTACACCAGTTCATTTTTAAAAATGGAGCACAGTATCATTGGGTAAAATGGAAAAACTTCACTGACATCAATGAAATTAAATTGATTTACCTCAGTTTAGCAACCTATTCAAAATATTATTTGTAACGGTAATTTTGCTGAGGGAAAGCACTGAAACCAAGGAGGTATATTTAATATATATATATGTCAATGTTTGCTGCATCTTTTCAAATGATTGATCAATTGATTCATCTATTTTTTTTTCAATATTGAAGAATATGTTGTTTTTAGTTAACCATGGGTTTTCCCACAAAATGAAAACCACTACTTATATTTACAATGAAAGCTTCAGAATTGCCCAGTCTTCATTTTTATGAAGAATAAAGCTGTATTCAAAGTAAATTAGCATCTACCAATAGCATAACCTACCTGGATTTGTGCAAGGCATTTGACACTGTCCTGCATGACTCTGTCTTTGCATCCTTGTCTCTAAATTGGAGAGACAAAGATTTGATGGATGGACCACTTTGTGGATAAAGAATTGCCTGGATGGTTGCACTCAAAGTATTGCAGTCAATGGTGTAATGTTCAAGTGGAGACCAGTGACAAGTGGCATTCCTCAGGGGCTGGTACTGGGACTGGCTCTACGTAACATCCTTGTTGGTGACATGAACAGTGGGACTGAGTGCACCCACAGCAAGTTTGAGGATGACACCAAGCTGTGCGGTGCAGTCAATATACCGAAGGTAATGGATGTCATCTAAACCTTGACAGGGACCTTGACAGACTTGAAAAGTGGACCTGTGTGAACCTCATGAAGTTCATCAAGGCCAAGGGTGAGGTCCTGAATCTGGGCTGGGGCAATCCCAAGCACAAATACGGGCTGAATGGAGAATGAATTGAGAGCATCCCTGAGGAGAGCCCTGAAGAGCTCAGCATGACCTGGCAATGTGCACTAGCAGCCCAGAAAGCCAACCATATCCTGGGATGCATCAAAAGAAGTGTGGCTAGCAGGTCAAGGGAGGTGATTTTCCCCCTTTGCTCTGCTCTCGTGACACCCCACCTGGAGTATTGCATTCATCTCTATGGGCCCCCAACGTAAGAAAGACATGGACCTGTTGGAGCAAGTCCAGAGGAGGGCCATGAAGATGATCAGAGGGCTGGAGCTCCTCTCTTATGAAGGCAGGTTGAGAGAGTTGGGGTTGTTCAGCCTGGAGAAGAGAAAGCTCTGGAGAGACCTAATAGCACTTTAACTTGAAAGACATGTACTCTACACCATGGTTTAGCTTGCATGACATTGCCAGAGCTTCTCCCATTTTGAGTTTGTCTTTCCTGGACATGACTGATCAGGTCTGCAAATTCTAGGTAAACTTACCTCAGGATCTTTTCTAGCGATATTCATTGTAATATGTCTTTACTGCAAATAATACACTAGAAACACCTTTTAGGAAGCACATAATACTATGGCTTATAATTCGTATATTGTCAAGTAATCAATCAGTCTCTCATTATTAATTTTAAACAAAGATTTTTTAATGTTTTGATATCCATGCAGCACTGTACTTGATTGTACTTGTAATCTTCTTTTCTATTATTTTCCTGATCCATCCAAGAAAATATAGTCTTGATTGAATACTAAGGCTGAACTCTCTTTTGGTAAATTTCACTTCTTCCATTTTATTTCCTTGGAGCAACAAAGTGACTCGCTGTTTAAAATACTAACTTTTGTAAGAGGTTGACAAGATGACATTTTGCAGGATATTACTAGAAATGATAATAACTGGGATTAATTTTTTGAGTGTGTAGTGATATAATTGTTAGTATTTCTCATCATCAGCTAGGAATGTTAGAAGGAAATTTCAGATCAAGTTTTCTATCTGTTGCTGGTTCTTCTGTCATGCTGGTGTACGCTAGTAACCAATTACTCTAAATTGTTCTGAAGGTGAAAACTGTCTGCACATCCCTGCCCACAGCAGGGGGGTTAGAACTATATGATCTTTAAGGTCTCTTCCAACCCATGTCTTTCTATGATTCTGTGATCTATCTAAACTATGTAACCATGCTTTTACATGAAGCATCTAACCAAACATCTAAGATTTCATTGTCTTTTTCTTACCACTTTTTATAATGCATTCAGCTTTCCATTTATATTGCCTACTTAAGGGTGAGGAAATGATAATCCATGGCAGAAAAAGGCATAATATCACTCTAGGAACCACCAAAGCTAGAAGTGATGTGTGCTAGCACCATCTCTCTTCTGTCCCTACCACCTGGATTGAAGTAAAAGCAAAATACAGAGGAAGTACACCAGGTCAATGTAACACAGGTTGGGGCTGAAAGCTACAGCTGTATTATGGATATCACCTTCTTGCTGAATTAATGGCTATTTTATATTAAAGACTCTTCTACAGATGTGCTATCTTCTTTATTTTTTGTATTTCTATTTTTATTTCTTTTCTGAGTCATCCTGCATTTCTATGTCTCTACTGGTCTAACACTCCCTAAAATAATATCAAATTATTTTTTTCTCCTTTTATCCTGCAAAGCTTCAGTGCTCAGGAGACTAATATGCACCTTTTATCTGTGTCAACTTCACCAACACATAGGTACCACTTGCCCAGTATTTTTGCACATAGGTCATGCAGAGAAGAAGGAAAACATTAAGTCCAGCTGCACATAGAGACTTTCCATAAATTTATTTTTATACTCAACTTTACAAAGTATTTTGTATGTCAAAGCAAATGTGTATCACAGCAAATGTGTATGTAAATATTTTGTATGTAACAAAATGTGTGTGAAGGATGGTTCAAAGGATGTGAAAGTCCTTAAAGACTGTGCAGAAAACTAGTCTGCAATTTCAGGGTTCCAAACATAGGATATTTGATCTTTGGCAAAATTTTACTTCAGAGGCATTATAGAAATTGCCCTTAATTTTCAGGAAAAACAAACTAACAAAACAAACAAACAAACAAAAAAGTCATTTTCCTTTTCAGGGTTTACAAACTAAAAACATGCACAGAACATTCTGTTCTTGTGGAAACATGTATGTGATCTGTTTGGGTAATATTTTGGAACAGGAAATCCTTATAATATGAATGAGAGAAAGAAAAAAAAAAAAGCGCCTTACTATTTTGTTGGAAAAGGTGTCAGTTTTCCATTCATCCAACATCTAATTATTCACTGTTCTTTTGATTCACAAATAATTCAGAGCTGCATTTCACAAGTAACTATTTGTGCTTTTATAAGTCATGAAAAGTGTTTTTTTTTTCCTAAATACAACAGTATTTTCTTATTTCTATCAAACAATGCATAATTACACTCAGTTATTCAGACTATTTGAAGTATGTAGTTTATACTTATTCTGCTTTCTATTCTTTTCTTAGCTTGCACTATCAGGATTTTCTCTAATGTATGATATGTGACACAGAAATGCCTAAGCTAGCAGGGACCAGACTGCCTTGGGAAATGAAAAGCTGTGTTGGGAAAGTGGTTTGCGTGAAGTAATTGGCTTTAGCTATGCTCTCCTTAGATGGCTAGACTTAGATAGCTAGACTTTCCCTAGAAATATTTCCATCAGACACCATTGCACCATAGAGATATAGATATCATGTATTCATTGAAAATGATAGAGGCAAGGCTTATTGTCACAGCAATCATATCTAAGTGCTTCTCAAGGGGAATTAAGCCTTTAAATAAGAACTTACATGCCTAAATATCTTTGCGGACTTGGACTTTGGCCTGCTAAATTAGTTTTCTAATTACAGTTTCACTGAGGATACTTGGCACGAGGCATAAACAGATTAAGTACTATGACAAAAGCCTCCCAAACATACCTCTGATTGATCAGGTAAGAAACTAAAGGAGTTGTAAGAAAATTGGATAAAACTTCATGCTAGAATACACAATGTTCCTGATAATATAGTCTTAAAGGTTATCTGTCTGAATGTTCTTTGCATACGTGTGTATTGGTTTTATGTGGCAAAGGTTTTGTAGTGGGGGGCTGTAGGGCTGACTTCTGTGAGCAGAGCCCAGCAGCTGCCACACGTAAGACCAGAGCCAGCTCCAACCGGCTCCAAAAGGGACCCGCTGCTGGCCAGAGCTGAGCCACTGAGAAACGCTGGATATGCCTCTGTGAGAGCAGGTTTAAGAAAGGCAATAATCTGCTGTGCAATAGCATCTGGGAGAGAGAGGTGTGAGAAAATCTGTGAGAGAACCAGCCCTGCAGCCTCCAAGGTCAGCACAGAAGGAGGAGAGGAGGTGCTCCAGGCATGGAGCAGCAGTTCCCCTGCAGCCTGTGGAGAGGCCCTTGGTGGAGCAGCCTGTCCCCCTGCAGCCCATGGGTCCCACATGGAGCAGATCTCCACGCTGCAGCCCATGGAGGAGCCCCCGGTGGAGCAGGTGGATGTGGCCTGGAGGAGGCTGCAGCCCATGGAGAGCCCCAGCAGGAGCAGGCCCCGGGCCGGAGCTGCAGCCCGTGGAGAGGAGCCCCCGCAGGAGCAGGGGGTCTGGGGGGAGCTGCCACCCGTGGGGGACCCGTGCTGGAGCAGTTTGCTCCTGGGGGATGGGCCCCGTGGTACGGAGCCATGTGGGAGCAGTTCTTGAAGGGTTGCTGCCTGTGGGAGGCCTGCACAGGATCAGTTTGGGAAGGACGGCATCCCGTGGGAGGGACCCAATGCTAGGCCAGGGAAAGAGAGTGATTGTGAAGGAGAGACGCTGTGTTAGGGACTGACTACAGTCCCCATTCACTGTTCCCCTGTGCCACTCTGGGGGGAGGAGGAAGAAGAGGGTGGATGGGAAGAAGGTGTTTTTAGTTTGCTTTTAGTTTCTCACTGTTACAGTGTAGTAGTCATAAACAATAAATTGTATTAATCTCCCTATGCTGTGTCTGTTTTGCCAGTGACGATAACTGGTAAGTGATCTCCCTGTCCTTATCTCAGCCCTTGAGCCCTTTCTGCTATATTTTCTCCCTATTCTACTTTGAGGAGGTGAAGTGAAAGAACAGTTGTGGAGTTCGTCTGTTGAGCAGGGTAAAGCCACATGTTGCCCTGAATCTTACATCACTCTGTTTTTTTTCTATCAAATGCAGTAAATGTAATTACCAAAGTAGAGAAAATGAGCTGCTCATGATTAGTTAGATTTTATTGTTTTACAAGAGAGAACTTTCCTGTGTTACACATCTCAGAAAGCCTAAACCTGCAATTTTTTATTACTTTCCATGGGTGATTCCATTATTTTCAAAGAAAAATAAAAGTAAAATTACATGTAAAATTACTCACTGGTACAAAAGCTAGTATAGTGTCCTGTATCAATTTATTTTTTATTTTACTTAAAATTTAAATTATTACCTTTTCAAACTGGTGTACAACATACTCTCATTTTACATTTCCAGTACTAACTTTTCTGCTGCCCATGACCAGAGCTCATGAAATTCAGTTATTTATTTTATTGCAGTAGACCATAGTAGGCATCATGTTGCATTCTGTCCTTTGTTCTGCTTGTTTCCTGATAGAGCAGTGCTAGATGTCTGCCACAAATATTTGCTATGTTGTTTTCCCATCATCTGCACAGCTAGATTTTTATTATGTAGCCATCTATCAGGCCAAAGAGCATAGTTTCTGTCAAAGGAAAGAACTTCATCTGGCACACGCATCCAAACTGCTGGAGCGCTCTCTTCTTTCTCACGTCAGTGAGACAATGAGCTTTCTTTTCTTTCTTCTTATCTAATCTCTTTGAATGCTTGTTGTATTTCAGAAATTGTCTTAACAACAGGTTACATATAGCTAGTGTGGTGACTGCTGAGGATTTAGACTAAAAGTATAGTCTTCAGTTGTTTTTCCATCTTTATTGTCTGAAATCTCTCATTAGAGATTCTCATCTCTCACAAGTCTGCTGCAGAACTGTGCATTTTGCATATACAGGGCATATTATGGCTATCCATCAGAAGTCCAGCCAGTGATTCCTTAGCTTCAACAGATCTCTGTTAACTAGCATAAAACTTCCCTGTGATTCAATGAAAACCTTCTCCAAGACAGAGATTACTCTCTCTTAGACCTGGAACTACACAGAATTTATATTAAATACCGAAGGTAATGGAATAAGAATTTTCTTATATATAGTAGAGGAAGACCCAAATGTTCCAGAAGGATAAACTTTAAATTAAGAATGAATGTTATAAATGATGATATAGCCTGAAATTAACATGCCAAAAGGACAAGTACTATTTTTGAAGACAACCTACCTTCTTGCCCCCAGCATATACACAAATTTAAAATAGGGAGAAAAATCCTGCTAGGAGAGAGGAATAATTGATCTGAGGGATTTTAACTGTTCATGTAGTTTATTTGAGCCAAAAAGATATTGTTGTAGATAATGCAGACATCACCTGGGATCTAACCAGTGCCATACTTAAGAGAAGTAATATATTTTTAATATTTAGTAGTTGTGTGGCCGAAAATAATAATAAAAAAATCACATCGACATCTGCAAACTTTCTTTAATAAAAATTTTTACAAGGTATTCTTCCATAGATGACAGAACAAGACAAAGAGAAATAGGAAGACTGAGAGGAAACATAATCTTCAGGCAGTAAAATGTGTTAGGAATATTTTTTTTCTTATCATCAAGAAATAATTAACTTGATTTGCCATAGAAATGATTACTTTCAGAAATCGTGGGGAAAATCTTGCAAGGATAACTAACCAATAGAACAGAGATTTTAAAAGACAGTACATGACCATCTGTTACAACGAGGCTGCATGAACAAGAACAGAGGAATGGTTGTCTTACTTTGTAAGGTATCCTCAAACCTTATGCATATACAGTTTTTATAAATAGTCCATTAATATGAATCTTAATTTAATCACCAGTTTCAATGAGAAATTAATCTAAATGCAATTAGAAGTCTCCTCTGTATGCCAGTGAGGTACATACAGCAGCTATGTATCATTATCTTCCTTTAATGGATGAGAAATTGAAGCAAAGGATAAATGACCTGCAATCAATATCTTCAAGACAGTAAGATATGGTTTTCCAGAACTCAGAATTTAGTCACTTTACTTCTACATGTAAGTGGGTTGCTCCTTAACAATGGGACTCAAGAAACTTCTTGCTATAACCGTAGATTTTACTATAGATTCTCTTAACCATAGAGAAGGTTAAAAGATATGAAGATAATGAGGTAATAGCACTGGTGTCATTAAACCTCTGGTCTGGTCTGAGGGTTTTTGGAAGCCCTGTCTGATAGCAACTGAAGATTGGATAGCAACTTTTTAAACAGGCAGATAGTGATAGGACAAGGGGGAATGGCTTTAAACTAAAAGAAGGAAGATTTAGATTAGAGGTTAGGAGGAAATTATTTACTCTTGAGAGTGGTGAGGCATTGGAACAGGTTGCCCAGAGAAGTTGTGGGTGCCCCATCCCTGGGGGTGTTCATGGCCAGGTTGGATGAGGCCCTGGACAATCTGATCTAGCGGGAGGTGTCCCGGCCCATGGAAGGGCAGGTGGAACTATATGTCTTTAAGCTCCCTTCCAACCCAAGCCGTTCTATGATTCTGTGATTACAGTAATGTGTTTTAAATGAATAGTATGAAAAATGACTTCCAGTGTATGTAGCACAAGTCCATATTTTTAAAAGCTGTTGGGTATGCAAAGGAACAGGTTGGATGACATCTCTTGTCCACATTTGAAAGTGCAAATGTAAAATATACTGCTTTGCCAAAGATAGTGTTAAGTGGAAAAAAATTTGCTTTCCACTTGGAAAACTGATGATTTGACTGAAATAACAAGATACACAAATAATGCCTCCACAATTTACAGCTGTTTGTCTTGTTTTGATGAATGTGAAACAACGCAGATTAAGAATTACCAGGTGTAATGCAGGAATGCATTACATGCACTCTATTTTCCTTATTCTTCCTGCCTACATCACTTTTTAAATCAGATTTATCAAGAAGATTTCTTTTTATTTTTTTTGAAGAAACCTGACAAAAGTGTTCACAGATTCACTCACTCCAATAATTATGCATCATTGTAAATTCTTCAGCCATCCTTCCTTCATTTTACTCCTTTAAATTACTTGTTAAAAATACCTCTTCCTCGGTGTGACTGCAAAGAACACAATACTCTGTTTTGTCTCTACTGAAGAACTAATAATGAGAAAATATTATGTCTGTCTTTGGCAACCAGAAGTCACTAGAGGAATCTGAAAAGCTGTTTCCAGAAACGTCTCATTACTGGTGGGAAACTTCAACATTTTTAACATAATCTACAGTTTTTATTTCTTTTGTGTATGTTTGTATGTGTGTGTATAACCTTACTTTTTAAAGGCCAAATTAAGTTTGAAACATTAGTTTTTAAGTATAGCATCAAAGAAAGGCCCAGTGTTAGAACCTCCAACAGAAACCAACAACGTGTATCTTCATGTGGTGGTTTAACACTGCTGGGCATTGAAGCACCACGACACTCTCTCACTCCCCATCTTCAGAAGGACAAAAGGAAGGCTGCACTTCCAGACCAGAGTCTGCTCCAACATGGGCTGCAGCCTACTTCAGGCCATATCCACCCACTTCCCTGTAAGGACCTCGATAAGCTGCAGCATAGAGGTGTGGTACTCCATGGGCTACAGGGGATGGCCAGCTCCACTATGGTCCTCTCCACAGGCCACAGGGGAACTTCTGCTCCAGCACTTGGAGCACCTCCTCTTTCTCCATCACTGACCTTGGTGTCTGCAGGGTTGTTTCTTTACACATTTTTTTCACTTCTCTCTCCCATATGGTGTTGCACAGCTTTATTTTCTTTATTAAATATACTCTCACAGAGGCTTAACCAGGATGGCTCATTGTTTCAGCTTTGGCCAGTTGCAGGTCTCTTTTGGAGCTGGCTGGAACTGGCTCTTACTTTACATGGAGCAGCTTCTGGAATCTTCTCGCAGAAGCCACCCTGAAGCTCTCCCCTACTACCAAAAGCTAATACATGTCAACCTAATACATTTTACAGTATTAAAGATCTATTTTCTGCCTGGTATCAGCAGTTTGTGTCTGTGGGAACGGTTTTCCATCACAGAATCATGGAATGGCTGATGTTGGAAGGGACCTCTGGAGGTCATCAGGTCCAACCCCCCAGTTCAAGCAGAGCTATACAGAGCAAGGTTGCTCCGGGGCGTGTCCTGATGGCTTTTGAAATCTCCAAGGAGGGAGACTCCACAACCTCTCTGGGCAACCTGTGCCATTGCTTCATCACCCTCACAATAAAGAAGTGTTTCCTGATATTCAGAGGGAACCTCTTATCTTCCAGTTTGTGCACACTGTCTTGTGTCCTGTCACTGGGCACCACTAAAAAAAGCCTGGCTATGTCCTCCATGCACCCTCCCTTCAAGTATTTATATACATTGAGATCCCCTTGAACCTTCACTAAACTGAAGATTCCCAGTTCACTCTTTCTCATAGGAAAGTTGCTCCAGTCCTTTCCTCAGCTTTGTGGCCCTTCACTGGACTCTCTCCAGTATATCTATGTCTCTCTTGTTCTAGAAGGCCCAGAACTGGAAACAATACTACAGGTCCACTTGTGGCCTCACAAGTGCCGAGCAGAGAGAAGGGATCACCTCCTTCAATCTGCTGGCTATACATTGCCTAATGCAGCCCAGGATATCATCAGCTTTCTTTGTGGCAAGGGCACAGTGCAGGCTCATACTCAACTCAGTATCCACCAGGACCCCCAGGTCTTCTTCTGCACGGCTACCTTTCTGTCATTTTTGCCTGACTTCCTATTTATTGAGATGGATCTTTTTTTAAGCTTGGAAGAAGTGATCCTTGAATATTAACAAGTTTTCTTGGGGTATTTTCCCTCCAGGGTCCTATACCACAAGACTCTTTCAAGCAGATCCTTGAAGAGGCCACAGTTTAGTCTCAGAAAGTCTAGGGCTTGCTTTTCAGGGTGGCTGGAGCAACCCCCCACTGTAACGTTCCCCCTGTCCCTGTCATCCCTTTTATCCTAGTCCATAGACACTCAGATGGCTCTTCTGCAATCCCCAGGCAGAGTTGCATGTATTCCACCTGCTCTCTCCCAAAAAGGTCAGCATTCCCTGCTCATCTTCCCAGCCTGTCCTTCCTAAAGAGCTTGCAGCGGTGTTGGAAAGTGTGGGAGAAAACCTAATCACAAAGTAATTCCTGTCCATTAATAACTGAATAAATGCACAGGTATTAAATACATCTACGATGGTATCTGCACAAGCAGAGGTTGCTGACCACAGAAACCAAGAGGCAGTTTATTTAATATTTATGCCAAGAAAATATAATATGCAAATACGTAAATTTCTCATCAAACTAAGACAGGAAATTATGTACTTATAACTTGGGAAACCCTGACTATAACATGAAGGCTATGTGGACTCGAAGGGCTTAAGTTGATTTGGTATCTCATCGCAGCACCAATAGCCTCCCCATTTGCAGCAAAAGTAATCAAAATAATCCACAGTTGACATTTGCAAGGGATGGCAACAGCAACAAGTAGAGCTTCTATTGCTACAGTAGAAGGAGAAGATTGAACAAGGAAAATGAGGACCTGTTTATAATGAGTGGTTGGTTTAGTGACAGTGGCCACAGACAAGGCTGAAGCACTCAGTGGCTGCTTTGCCTGACTTTTGCTGGCTAGGTTTCACAGTCATCTAGGATTATAAACAGGGCTTAAGAAGAAGAAAGATCTGCAATAGAGTGATGATGCTGTAATAGTAACTGAGACCAAGAGAAGTACATAGCAACTGGAGAAAAACAAATGTTGCACTCTGTCACTTTAAGGGTATGTGGCTGAGGGAGGTCCTCCCATTGAGTCATTGAGTCTTTATCAATGTATATAAATATCTGAAGGGAGGGTGTCAAGAGGATCGAACCAGACTCTTTTCAGTTGTGCCCAGTGAGAGGATGAGAGGCAACAGGCACAAACTGAAGCACAGCAAGTTCCATCTGAATATAAGAGGGCACTTCTTTGCTGTGAGGGTGACAGAGCACTGGAACAGGTTGCCCAGAGAAGTTGTGGAGTCTCCTTCTCTGGAGATATTCAAAACCCACTTGGATGCCATCCTGCGCAATGTGCTTTAGGTGATCCCGGTTGGCAGGGGGGTTGGACTAGATGATCTTCAGAGGTTCCTTCCAACCTCAGACATTCTGTGACTCTGTGATTCTGTGATGAGGTTCAGAAAGGACTGTCTTGCTTTCTAAACTCCTCAGAGAGGAGCCTAGGTTCAGCTAGATCCAATCCTAGTCCCAGACTTGGTCAGCAGTTTATCTCTAAAGGATTGCATGTATAACAGTTTATCAGAGTCAATGTTTCAGAGCCCTAACAAAGACTTTCACAGAGACAGTTTTTCAAAGTTGAAAAGATGAGTAGTTTATAAGGTGACAGATATAACAGATTCAGAATTGCTGCTTGGTAAATTCACTTACTGCAATAATCGAGCTCAAGTTAATAGTTTAGTGCTTTAATTATCCATATTTTCCTGGGTAATGTCCAACAGTCAGGCAAGAGTCTAACCAAAGAGGCATCCCTGCTTAGGGAGGAGATAGGTCCAGGCCATTCGACCTGTCCAATAATTGGAGTACTCATCCTCAGATTGGAAGTTTCTAAATGCCAAATTTATACTTTTTGTGAGGTGGGACTAAGTCATTTATTGTGTGCTGATTGGCTCTTAGCAAGGCTTGTTGCATTGTCAGTCAAGAAGAAAAGAGGGGGAGGCAGTGACACTAATTTTCAGTACAGAGGCATGGTTGCTTTCCTGGCTTCACTTGAAACAACATCAGTCTGTGAGGTTTCTGTCTCAACCTAGCTGTCCCTTAGTTGCTACGGTTGCCGGGCCTCACACATGACGAATGTTCAACTGCAAACCTCCAACATCTATCCTGTACTTTGGACAGATGAGCAAGATAAGCATGTCAGTCAACTCACATTCCTGCATGTTAATCAACTTACACAATTCCTGCATATTAATTAATTCACATTCCTGCTCAAGACTGGTCTCAGCAATTCTTTCCTGACTTATGGTCACTCAGTATTTTGAAACCAACAAGCCTGATTAACATTCCACATACTCGTATTCATAAAATGATGATTCAAGGAACTACAGACTGGTCAGCATTGCTTTTTTTCTTAGGAAAGTCACAAACTAAGTCCTGTGGGAACAATTTTATGGGCACATGCAGGAGAAGAAAGTGATTAGGAAGGGTCAGCTTGGATTAACTGAGGGTAAATCAAGCCTGACTGAGTTTACTGCCTTCTATGATAAAATCACTGGATGTCATTTACTTCAACTTTGACAAGGTTTTTGACACTGTCACCCACAATATTCTTATATCAAAGCTGAGACATTATGGTCTAGATAGCTGGACTTCTAAATGGTAAAAAGGTGGTTGGATGGTCATATCCAGGAGGTCATGGTTAATGAGTCATGCTTGACTTGGAGTTTTGTAAGAAGTGGAAAACTGCAGGGGGCTGTACTGCGACCTGTCCTTGTAAACATCTTTATCACTGAGCTGGAGGATGTAATAGAACACATATGTATCAAGTGAAGCCAAACTGTAGGATATCAGTTGATAAGGTTTACGGCAGGGTCCCGTTCAGAGAGACCTGGACAAGCTGGAGGAATGGGCTGATAGGAACCTTATGAAACTGAGCAAGGACAAATCCTAAGAGCTGCCCTTGGGATGGAGGAGCCCCTGCAGAGGCAACTGGCTGTGGATGTACAAGCTGGAAGCAACTCCATGGGAGCATCCATACAAGAAAGGCAGCGGGGCCTGGTGGGCAGTAAGCTGAGCCTGAGCCAGCCAAGGTGACCAGAACCTCCCTGGTCTGCATGAACAGATGCATGGCCAGCAGCTACTGGGAGTGATTATCCTCTTCTACTTGGCACTCATTGGACCACATCCACAATACTTTGTCTAGTTGTAGACCCCTGATACAAGAAAGACATCAACAAATTGGAATAAATTCAGCAGAGGACCCCCAGGATGCTGAGGAGCTGGAGCACTTGACCTGTGGAGAGAGGCTGAGGGACCAGCTCCATCCTGAAACTAGGGTGTCTTCAGGAGCACCTAACACCCGCCACAGAGGGACAGCAGGGAGGTTACTGAGGAGATGGAGTCAGGCCTTTCACAGCTGTGCATGGTGGGAGGAAGAGGGAGAATGGGCCTAAGTTGAAACAGATGTTCAGGCTGGATATAAGGAGAAACTTCCTCCCCTTGAAGAGGGGGAGGAAAAGAGACTGTGTAGTTTCCAACCCTGGAGGTTTTCAAGCCCTGAAAAACCAGACTGGACCTCAGAAATGGCTCCGCTGTAAGCAGGAGGTTGGACTGGAGAGCTCCTGACCTCCTTTCCAGCCTGAGTTCTCTGTGATTGCATGATTCTATGAGGATCCTGTTTACTGACCAAAACAATACAGATGCTGTACATAAATGTGAAATACATGTTTGTGTGTATTTTGTCCAGTAAGGTGCACAAGGATTGAGAATCAAACCTTGAAAGACTTCCTTTTTCACCTTTGAAGGAAAAAAAAAAAAGAGCATTACATGATTGACTGAAAACATTTATGAAGAGATCTTTTTGTTTGTTTATTTTTCATTTTTATGAAATATGAGAAAAAGGACTATGGCCTGTGGTGGGTCTCCTATTAGCAAGTTTCTGCTGTTATTTTTCTTAAGGATCATAAGCAGGAGGTAACAACACTAAGGATCAAAGTCACAGTTAACTATATAACAAAGCAAAAATCCAGGGAAAGGATACTAAAATAGCTAAACTTTAAGACAACTGTCTTCAGCCTTTGTTTGAAAATGTGGCAGATGGTTTCCTTCTTTTCCTTTCCTGTGTCAGCTATCTGTAATGAGAAAGATTTAGTACCTGATCATGCTGTCAGGTTGTGGTGTAACAATACAAAAACTTTCTCTCTCTCTCTTTATACTAAAATAATTTATTTAATTCTGTTCTGTTTTGTAGTTTCAAAACTACAATACCTTAACAATTCTTTTCAGAAAGAGACTACTCCTGACTGAGGTCTCATCACATTTGTTTATGTGTCTTTTTCCAGTATTTTTGTGCCAGGAGACTAAGAACTATGCCTAGAGGTGAAAACGTTAATGGTGACTGCAAAGGCTCTTTGCTGGTCAGGCAGACATTGTAGGCTTTTGTTTTGGCAAGTACATTCCACTAACCTAATTCTCTCTCTCTCTTTTTTTTTTCTTTATTGTTTAACCAACCACAGCAAAGTCTCTTAGGAGGTATCATTGAGTCTGATACTGGACAAGCATCTGTTTTCTTTTCTTTTATGCTGGCAGACACTGTAGGCAGCTTGGGTCTGACAGAACTGAACGTACAGAGTTCTGACAGTTCTTCTCCAGCTTTTCTTCCTTTCCTGAGGGCAACAAGGCTCACTGCAGATTCCTTGTCCTAAACTGTCCACAGAATGTTGTCCATCTGCACTGAGATAGAAGGCAAATAAATATAATAACTCATATAATTCATTTAACTTTTATTTAGAAATTGCTTTACAAAACTATTCTTGCTTTGAGGTTTACTTTTCTAAAGTGCAGGCAATGCGTCCTTAAAACCAAAGTGCCAAATTCCATTTCAATTGACTACAGGAGAAAAACTAATGTGCTTCTGTTTCACCCCAAATCTAATTAATGTACCCCAGTACATTTGCTCTCTTACTGATTTGGTTGAAGGTGGGTTATCCTGCAGAGACCATTAGACCATTTTATAGACAAATGACAGACAGACATATTCACATTTTTTTTTTCCTTCAGTTTATAACCTTTGACTTGTGAGTCAGATGTTTTGGCAAGATGCTCGTGAAACTGTTAAACTGACAAAAAGATTTCTGAACATAGAAGTTGAAATAATAAAGATTCATTAGTAAGATCACCTTATTGAGAATTTCTTAATCTTGAAGAATTGTATAACACACACAAAAAAAAGGCATAACTATTACATTTTCAGTATAATCATACCCAAGAAAGTGATCGTGTGTTGATCACAAAATGACAAAAAAAGGCTATTTTCATTAACTTGGGTAATTTCAGTTTCTTTTTACAGTTGTTAGCAGCTGTTGGAGTAATATGATTGAACCAAATGCATGTCAGGAAATGCTTGAGAAATTGGTATTTAAAGTAGATACAACCAAACGTAAAAGATATATTTTGGTTTGTTTTGGGGTTGTATCTTGTCAGCCATCCCTATTGACCACATTGGAGGTAAATATGGTAAATAAGATAAAGGCTAGATTTTTTACTTTCTAATTGGAGATTGGTGATTAATAAAAATAAGTGCTAACTGGAGATATTTAATTTCAATATAATCTGATACTCAATAGATATTTTTGTAGCCTTGTTAAGACTTGTTAGCCTTAAAGACAGTGAATCAGTAGGAAGTCTAAACTTCATTATTCTGGTCTGGCCTATAACGACAACCTAAATTCTCTATGATTTATGTATTGACAGTGCTTTATCCCACAGGAACAAGGATAGGTTTCATCATAATATAAACTGTGTTCCGTGTGCTCAAAGTGTCTTTTGCTCTATCTTTCCACATATGCCCATGTAGAATGTAATATTGGAATACTAGCTAAGGATACAAGGTTCCCAGAGCTGGTAGGGATTTTCAGTTCTGGCACAGCTAACCAGTATACTTATAGGGGTTATGTCTACCTTGCTGTAACAGCATGCTGGATAAACATATCTGAGTTAGCTTAAACTAGTTTAAATCTGAGCAATTACCCAGCTTCTTGAGAAGTTTGTAAAACCAGCTCTGAACTCCAGACAGGTGTTTGGGTTAGGGCATATTTGTTTAATCTTCAGTAAACATAGATCCACAGCAGTTTTTGTCAGGTACTTTACTGACAATTTTGAAAATGACATCTTTGGAATCTGGGGATTTCGTATCATAAACAATGTAGCTCTGCCACCTGCAAATACGTTACACCCTATTTCCATCGGTGTAAGATGTATATAATAACATGTACATACATGTTATTTATATAACATGTATATAAAGGCACAGGTTGAGATTACTTTCAGACACCAAGTAAATTTTTAGATTTTTACCACAGTTAATTTATCACCTTAAGTCCTTTGGGAGAGAAACCAACATAAATCACAGCAATGAAGAGATTTGAGTTTAGAAGTAAAAATCAGATTAAAATATCAGGTTTTATGAAAAGTTCAGATACAACCCCTTTTATTTAAGAAAAATGAAAATCAAAACCTTTTGGAAAAGGTAAGGAAAAAACAAAACAAAAGTAAGGAAAAAACAAAACAAAAGCATTGTCTCACCTTTTTTTCCTCAAGACTAACAAAATTATATATACTTCTCACTAGTAAATCTTTATTAATTTAAACCATATTCCCTGGAGATTCCAGCCTGAAAAATATTTCATCATAAGTACCTATAAATTTTCATGTCGAGCACACAACATAATGCTTATAGAGTAAATCTAGAATTCTAATGGAGCAGTGGCCATCTATCCATCCCACATAGTGATGTTATTAAGCTGAAAAATAAGTAATAAAAAGTTATTCTATTTCAAGTACCATTTTTGGAGGAAAATCATGTAAATGTTGATGCATGGTGAATTAAAGTAAATTAATCTGATAATATGAGTGAATTGAACAAGCTGTGCAATATAAATATTTTAATCACTTCTTGATCGAGAAGTACCTCATCTACAAATGAGCAATTACTTTCTACCTCATGGGAGTTGTCACTAATTATGAGGCAGTCAAGTTGGTGCTGTACAAAAAGTACATGTAAATATCAAGCATCAGGCCCTTGAAATTGTCATTTGTAATATGGACAGCATTTTACATCCCCTTTTGCAACCCTGTATTTTACACTAGTGATTTTATTTGTTGGTGATTTTAACCTGAGCAGACCTGTCATTCTCAATCTTTCATTTAATCTGTGGACATTGAAACACCTCCCAGTAGAAGAATAGAAGTATGTGTATTAAATTTAAGCATAGGCTTGCTTGTTTCAGTTCCTTATAGATCACTTAAGAATAGCCTGTGATGCTTTTGGCCTGAAGTTAAAAACAGTTTTAGATTTAAAACAGAATATATGTAGATCTAAAACTGTTGTATGTTGGTTCTCATACTTGGGATATGTATATTACTAGTCTTACCAAACACTTGAACAGCCTATTGTGCACTGAGTTCCCATAAATTCAGCACAAGATATTTGAATATATGAATGGAATAATGTATGCAAAAGGAGAACTAATAATAATTGTAGCACAAACGTTTGTGATTTTGTACAGTGCTGGGCATCTATTATTTGTGGAGAAGGAAATCATGTCTTTTCTTCCCCTATTTTTCCACAGCTGCAGCAGTGGCAGTGTAGGTGTTTTTCATTGGCTTCATTTATGCATTGTACGTCTTACTGAAGAAATTAAGGATTTGTGTTCACTTGCTTCTGATTCTTTCACTTCTGTGCAGCCTGCTCCAGAAACACAAAGAGTGGGTTGAGAAATTTGTGACAGAATCCATCACAATTTCTAATGTCTCCTTAAAAAGGCAGACTTTCTAGTGTGACATTTACAAAACACTGTTTTTATATACCCTACAAGTGAAACTCATACTGACTTTTTCAGAAAAACCCTACTCCACATCCTATTTCCACTAGTATTTTAACTGCAATATTCAAACAGTACTTATGCTTTAGGCAACGAGAAACAAGCAAACAAAATATCCCTGGGTTATTTCAAAGAAGTGCCAGTCATCCTATGGCTCACTGTTGTAATAAAAAATGAAACAGAAGAAACTGATTGATCTATTAAAAGATAGGACATGCTGGGAAATATGTTCTGGTTTTGCTATCTTTTCAGCAAATATCAGTTAAACATAAAAAAAAAAAAAATTGTTTCCAAATATCACCATAGTACATTATTATCTATCTAGTATCCAATTCTATGATTTACAAATTCTAAATTTCCATAATATACCCTTACTAACAATGACAGGAGTGTGATATATAGAGTCATTCTGTGTCAAGAATTCGTGTCAAGAAGATGGTTGATGTTAATAAAGAAGGGGGAGATGTGGGAGTGTGGCCATGGGGGTCGACAAGCCCCATGGTTTGGTGATAACATCAGAGTCTTAACGATGAGGCCATCAGGAATGTAAAGAGTTTAGAGGGAACAAAGAAGGGTGATTCAGGAGACGCCATGGCGTCTCGGGTTGCTTGTTCTCCAGCCGTTAAGGCATGGAAGTTGCTGGGTGTTTGCAGTTGCCGGGCAAAGTTGTTGACCACTGAATAGTTAGTGGAAAAGGACTGCTGTGGGGCAAATTGTACAAAAAGGGAGCCTGTCCTCGATGATGAAAAACAAACAGGGACATGAGCAACAGGCACAGCGACAGGCTAACAGAACAGGGACTAGGACAGGAACAGGGACATTGATCGCCTAATGAAGATAGGTTCGGCCAAACTGAACAAACCGCTCAAAGAAGCTCGTATAGAAAGTCGCTGGGAACAGGCGCACCGGAGCTGGAAGGAAGCTCAAGCTGAGAGAAGCGGACCCGTGCACACAACTGCCCCTCGCTGGCCGAAGGTAAGCAGTTGCGCGTTATGGGGAATCGTACGTCCTTAGAAACAAAGACTGTCCTGGTACCCTTACACCTTATTCCCTTTATTAACAGTCAGAGGGTTTATGATCCTGAAACATGGGACCAAACTGAGGTCAAGGTGTGGGACACTGCTAGCAAAAACGACAAGGTTGCGGTGGGATTGCTCGGGACCTGGCGAGCAATCTCTGAGGCCTTAAAGAGCCATGTGCGGCCACAAGCAGAGACGTGTGGTGTGCCAGATAGTGAGGGAGCTGCGGGCTCGTCCACTGACCCACCTGCTACACCATCGGGCCCCCCGCCGCTACCGCCATCGCAGGCCTTTGCTGTTATACCCCTGGTGACCTGGGCGTTCCTTTTGATCCAGGCCCTAAAGGCCCTGAAAAGGAGCCGGATCTGTTTCCCTTCGATCCGGGACGAATAGGATACATAAGGCCCGAAGGCCGAGTTGCTTAACAACTTAAAGCGAGACGTATTGTTCCCACGACTAGCCCTGGAACTCTCCGGTGTTTGTAATCAAGAAAAGGAATGGAAAATGGGGACTGTTACATGATTTGAGAAAAATTAATGAAGTCATGGAAGATATGGGAGCACTTCAGCTAGGATTACCAACTCCAACTATGCTCCCCCAGTCGTGGACATTAATAGTAATAGACTTAAAGGATTGTTTTTAAACACTTGCCAGAATTCTGGAAACTTTGCCATGTTTATATTTCAAATGATACCTTTTCTGATTGTACATATGTATAGGCGTACTCGGGTTTCTTATGAATATCTAAAAGCAATGTTCTATATATTTAGAAAGTTCGATGGTTGTGTGTTCATGTTGGTAGAGCGTAGATTCCCCGTGCACCCAGCGCTGTTTACTTGCCTTTTTGAAATATTACTTAATTCAGATTGAGTTGTATCTTCATTTATAACAGGAGGAAGAGTGCCGTTACTAATATCAATGGTTAAAAAAGCAGTTCTTAGAATTAAATCATATGTGCTTTGTTGAATATGCTGCTTCTGCTAAAATAAAAAATAAAAAAAAAAAAATGTTTTCTGAGATATTTATTTCCAAGATCCTAACTGTGACTTTACTCTAGTGATATCCTATGAGGAATCTTCATTTTCTTCTTTCAATTTCAATCTAGTCTATCAAAGAAACACTGCTCACTGCTTTTGTGAAGCACGTCTCTTTTGAGATGTAGATAGGTGACAAATGGTAGTTTCTAAGCTGATATTTGTATCTTTGGGATTTCTGTTTTTCTTCGGCCAATTCAAAGACTTCCATCATACTGTAATATTGTTTTGTAGAGATGAGACATAAAAACCATGAACATATGAATCAAGGTGTCAAAATGCCCCCTGGGAGCTATTCTGTGAGTGGAGTACATGCCCATACAAGGGATTAGCCTGACTAAGCGCAAAAGAATGGGCAGCACAACAAATAGATGGGAATGGGCAGGGAGAAATGGAAGATGCAGAATGGGCACAAGCTCACATTCACACATCCTGCTTACTTGTAAACATGACATATTTACAAACACTAATGAAATTTCCAATAAAAATAATTTGAAAAGATTTCAACTTGTTAATGGGAAAAAGCTGGCACCTGAGAGTGTAAACAAATGAGTTTCCAAATGAACATTTTTTATTCATAATTTGATGTCTTCAGAAAGACTGCCTCAATTTCTTTCAGTAAAATAAATACGCTTGGAATATGGGTTTATCAATCCAAAAGCCAATGTAATTCATAGATTATGGTTATTAATAGCTTTAAGAACAGTATGTCTTTAGTTTAACCTTTTGAAATGAAATTTGCTCTCGTATGAAATTATTATTATTTTTTTTCTTGCAACATCCATGGGTCTTGCCAGTATTATTTAATAAGTTTCAACTTAAAACTTTGAAACAGTCTGTAATTAGAATTTACCTAATTGATGCCTTGGGAAATTACCTATAATAATGAAGTAATTTACTTAATTATCCTCTGTTTGTAATGTCATTCATTTATATGTTAATAATAGACAGTATTATAATAAATGCTTTAGGTTTTGTATGTTAATTCTTAAAAAGACTTAAGATATTCTACTTCTCCAGGTTTACTATAGTATGTCAGGTTTGATTGAGCAAAATAAAGAATATGCTTTACTTAATTCAGTGGAGAGATCAAAAAATTTACAGTTAAACATAGTCTGTACCCTCTAAACCTGGAGCTTTGATAACTGAATCCCAATCAGTTCACTGGATTTCTTCTTCAAAATGCAAAGTTTTGGCTTTATTTTTTTTTATGGTGCAGCATGGTCTTGCATTCCATGTAATGAATAATGGAAGTTAAGTATAAGAAACATCTATCAGTTCAGTCTATCCTTTGTGGAAAAAGACCAGCCTGTCAGTACTGTCTGTAGTTCATTAAAAGAATTAGAAGTGAGAAGTCTTCTGACTCATCTTGGGGGCAGGTTATTGGGTGATAGGGATGAAAAGATGGTTTGTTTCTTTTATTAAATAACCTATACCAAAACTGTTGTTGCGTTAAGGGTGTAGCCAATTAGCCATTAAAAGTCTGGTCACATTCAGGGTTCTGAACTATCACGATTACAGATTCACAAATAACGTAGGACACCCTTGCTCTAGTCGCATTCCATGAACTACCATGGACACACTTAAAGAGTTTGGTTGCGTTCGATGAGAACTATCATGGCTAGGTTCAATGCAATCTAGTGAAATTTGTTAAAGCAACAGGTACACAGGTTCTTCAGATCATCAGTGATAAATTCAGTGTCTGCAAAGCACACTCAAATACCAAAAGCATGAGTAACACAGGCTGGCTATAAATGTGTTAAAAGGCACAAAGACTCAATAGAGATTTCTGTCACCGGGGAGGCACTTGGTATAAACAAGTGTTCAAATCTTACCCAGAGGTGTCCCAATGGGGGTGGGGGGTGGGGGGGGTGAAGAGAGATTCAGCCCATCGATCAATCCCAGAAGTTGTGATGGTATCTTCCCTAACATCCTCATTCTCTTAAGCCAATTTATATTATTTTCTATCTTTTAGGTGGAGCTTGAGTGACTTTAGCCAAGCATATCTTGGTTATGGTTGGTGCAAAGTTTTCTTGCTTTTGTTTAAAGGTATAGGCTCTGAGAAATTCAGAGCACATGCTCAGTGAGGGGTAGTCGCACCTTGGTGACCTTTTGGGATGGAGGTGTGTTTTGGTATTATAATGATATTATAATGAGAAAAGTTCACTACAGCATTTTGTCAAAAGTATGACAGGTCATTGGCTCAGGGTAGCAAATGTGCAGCTTACCAGTCTTGGTGTGCACAAGAATAATCAAGTTCCCATCTTGTCAGAGAGCCTAGCCACGGTGTCTCCACTCTGCTCTACAATCTGTACTGTTCCTTAGAGTCAGCACAGCAGGTTTCCCCAGTGTGATTAACATCTAAGGTTGGAGGCTGAGGGAACGTGTAGGTAGTGCAGCTACACTCCACCCTGGAAGCTTCTTCAGTGCTGTACCTTTTCTTTAAAATGCGAACATCAGTTTAATTTTCAAGTCAGCTTAGGCAATTATTCCATAAATGTCTAACTATATCTATACCTAGCACAAAAAAGGCATGGATAGAAAGGTCTAGAAGAGGGTCACAAAAATGATTAGAGAACAGGAACATGTCTTCTAAGAAGACAGTCTGAGAGAGTTGGGGTTGCCTAGCCTGAAACAGAGAAGGCTCAGGGTATACCTTTATAGCAGCCTTCTAGTACTTAAAGGGGGCTTACAGCGTAGATGGACAGAGAAATTTTGCCAGCGCCTGTAGTGATAGGATGAGGAGTAACAGTTTTAAACTAAAAGAAGGTAGATTTAGATTACACATAAGAAAGAAATTCTTCACTGTAAGGGTGGTGAGGCACTGGAACAGTTTGCCCAGAGAAACTGTGGATGTCCCATTCCTGGAAGCATTCAGTGTCAGGCTGGGTGGAGTTTTGAGCTACCTGGTCTAGTGAAGATGCCCCTACCCACAGCAGAAGGGTTGGAAATAAATGATCTTTAAAGGTCCTTTCCAACCCAAACCATTCTATGATTCTGTTTTTATGATTCTACACCTATATCTATATTTATATCAATATCTATAGGTAGATACACTTAAAAAGATTTAACCTTCTTTTTCCCAGCTTGCTGGTCACAGAAACCAGTGTGATGCATCCATTAATATTTAACATTAAGATTGCAATGAGCTTTATAATATAAAGGTTACCTGGTTTTCATTTTTAGTTCTGAGACACAGTCACCACCTTAGAATTTAGGACTTCTTATTCAGGCTTAGATTGCAAGGAAGGAACTATTCTCTTCTGCTGCTTATGTGTGTTCTTGACACAATGGACTGCCAGTCTATCCACAGTGCTCCAGGTACATACTGCAGTATTCGCAGGGCAAACCCTACTGCTAGTACGGTATTGGTTCTGGCTGGGATGAAGGTAATTGTCACCATAGCAGCTCATATGATGCTGTGTTTTAGACAGGTAACTTTTGTTATCAGTGTTTAAAAAAAAATAACTCTTGTTTCTTTTCAGTTTTTGTGAAAAAGAGATTCTTCCATAAATACATTCTCTCTACAATCCACATTCAGAGACTGGAGGAAGAGAGCTTGGTTTTGTGTTCACTACTGGGTAAAAGACTTATCCTGGAAAAAGTTCTTGAGAGTTTTTCTGAACATCTGAAATTGTTCTGTTCTTCTAATTCTTCTTGTTAGAAATGCAATTGTCATACAAACTTAGAGGAAAAAGAAGCCCAAATCTATCTCTCTTGACAATGTCACTTTTGGTATCTGTAGGTGTTTATATAAACTCATGTTCCTTTCCATACCTTTCATTGTTTCTCTCTTTTGTATCATGGATATGTATGGGAGAATTCAGGACATGGGTAAAAATACCTTTATCTACAGGAGAAAATTGTAGCCAATGATTTGTACTCTAAACAAGAAAAGGCAAGATGATGGCAATACAGAGTAGAATCACATTCTCCCTAGGCTGTATGAAACTGTGGCACCATTCTGTGAATAGTGTGCTGTACTTGTCACACTCCAAAATCCACCTCAGAACTGGTACACTAAGGTATTATTATGCAGTATCTTCCTTCATACTTTTTAAAAGAAATTTGTTCTCTATAGGTATTAGGATGGAGATGAACTCATTTATTATCCACTGTCTACTGAGCTTGTGAAGGGGAGAGGTTATTATTTATTTCAGTGTAAGTGCTAACCTTCTGATTTATGGACATAAAATCCAGCAAGTGTCCATAAACAGGAATTAACCATCTCTCCCTTATCTATTTCATATCAAGTTCTTTATTCCGTTATTTATCGTAGAATCATAGAATGGCTCGGATTGGAAGGGACCTTAAAGATCATCTAGTTCCAAGCCCCCTGCCATAGGCAGGGATGCCACCCACTAGATAAGGTTGCCCAGGGCCTCATGTAACCTGGTCTTGAACACCTCCAGGGATGGGACATCCACAACCTCTCTGGGCAACGTGTTCCAGTGCCTCACCACCCTCTGAGTGAACAATTTCCTCCGAATATCTAATCTAAATCTCCTCTCTTTTAGTTTGGAACCATTCCCCGTCTCCTGTCATTATCTGACTGAGCAAAAAGTTGCTCTCCATCTTTTTTATAAGACCCCTTTATGTATTGAAAAGCTACAATAAGGTTCCTGTTGACAAATGACAAATACCTCTGAGACTAAATCACTTCATAGGGCAAATAGGAATAGAAACTGTAAGTTAGTTAAGGAAGGCATCTAAGTCTTACTTAGACTGCCCAACACAGGTTCTCACCTGTGTTGATTCTACCATCAAATGGTAGAACAATGAGGAAGACAGGCTTTCTTTTTGGTCATTTTCATTCACAAGAGATTTGTGGAAAAACAAACAAGCAAACAAACAAACAAACAAAACCTATTGTATAAAGTAGGCAGAGTCCTTTGGCAACAGAGGCAGAAATGCTGAAGTAATTAAAATTTCCTTGCATGATCCAGCTGCTACTTGCTAGATGGAGTTACATGTATTCTATATTAAGAGATGGTAGAGAGATATCTGTAAATCCTATATGTGTAAGTGTTGATGCACCAGGTAATTGCTTCCCCATTTTAGACCATTGACTAATAAAAGTTATATCAGATTGTATCTGATAATATATTAATTCTTTGACAAACTGGAGAAGTTGAATATTAGTTACCTGTTCATGTAGGCATTGTAAGCAAGAAATAGTCTGATCACATTCAAAGACAATATCACAGAAATTGCAGTTGCTAGAAAAAAAAAATTGGATTTACTTGCTAAGCCTTTTTGTCTCATGTAATGTAGTGTATAAAAAAAAATAATCTGTAATCTTTATCACAGTGGAACTAACTTTCTTAGGTAAGACAGACAGTTAAGTCTTGATACCTTATCAGTGAAGGAACGCTATACATGATAACTATTTTTCTATAGAACATTGTGAAGTTAGTGTGACCTGGCAGCAAACATGAAACTCAAAAAAGCTTTTCATTTTCTGTACTGAAAACAATATTTAATGTTTTCTTTTCAATAAAATAAAAAATGCAGAATGGAAATTTTAACCCCCTGCACATCTGTGTATTTAGATAAGTAAAAAACAACCACAAATAATAAACATTTTGAGCTGCTTTAAATGGGGAGATTAGAGGTGTGATGCATTGTCTTTATTTTGAAAATAAATATATGTATTTTCAAGTGCCACTAGGTGTCATCATATCTACTATTAATTCCTTGTACAATAGATATTCCAGTGTCTGGCAGACAAAGTTGACAACTTAATCAGCTTCCTCAAAATTTCAGATTAAGAAGAAACAAAAGAGGTAAAAATATAAGATGTTACGAAATGTGAGAAGTTAATTCTTGAAAGCTCAGTTATGCAGAATATATACAGTTCTATAAAATCAGAGACCTGGAAGTTTAGAACTAAAATTATTGCCTGATTAATTTCAGTACAGATTTTCATCTTGAATAGAATTGAGTTCTTTTAATCTTCATCTGATACGTCCCATTAGTGAGGTCAGATACTTCCCATTACGTCAGTTAGATTCACAGAACATAGGTACATAACAAGAGTGACCTTTATATTCATAAGTATAAAGCTGTGACCTGAAAGATTAGTCCCCTAAGACTGTTCCTCCCCGTGGAAGTAGCTTCTAATGGTAGGCACATCCCTCTTGCTTTACACATCTGTGATATACATACACATGTATAAATAGCTGTTTTTGCCCAGGCATTTGCCTACAAGATATGTTCTTTATCTTTCCAGCAACACAGCAGAGCTGTGCCAAAGTGCTTTGACAACATCAAGCTACTGACTGTATTTAGCACCTAATTTACGATCAGGACTTTGGTCACCAGCATAATGAATAAATACATTTGTGATATATATATATGTTTTTTTTTTTTCAGAGAAAAGTGATGCTGAGGTGGTATTTCTGATTTTTATATGATAGAGGATGTCAGATACACATTAGAAAGATGATTCAATATATTGCAAGCCCTTCTCCAGCTACAGAAATTCAAAGCACACTGGTTTCACTGTCTGAAGCAGTCCTTAGCCATCTGACTCTATGCTAGATGAGCTGGAAATAGTTTGCATTTTTATATGTGTGACTGTACAGAATTCAAGGACTATATAGGAGTGTGGAAATCAGTTACGCATCTCTAATTAGTTAGAATATCCATTTAATCTTTGAGTATTCTTGTCTCCAGAAGAAGAGAGATAAGTGCCTCAGAACTCTCTCTATATTTTTACAAATTGGTAGCTGAAGATCTGGAAACTATCTTGATGTTGCTCTCCCTCTGACAAATGGAATACTGCACCCTCTCACTTACAAAATCCCCATTCCATATTCATTGGAAAATCTTTTATTTCTGAAGGCTGAAGATGGTTTCATAAGGTTTCATAAGAACCTTACACCACAAACTCATGGATAATTTCATAAGTATGCCTTACAGTGAGAGCAGAGACTTCAAATACCACAGAATCTGGGAGTATTTATTTAAAATTCTGCAAAAGTTTAAAGTTAGCTGTTAGAGAAGAGAAATAGTAAAATATATAACTTGTTCAAAGAAACTTTTTTTTGTTTGTTTTAATTTCAAGAATTTAACATACTTATTTGTCTCTCTTCTATAATAACTTTACTTTTAAGTGAATTTAACTAAGTGTACTAATTATGTTATCTTAAGTTTTTGTTTTCAAAACCTGAAGGTGTCTAAACTCCCAGTGTGAGGAATTTAGAAGGTGACATTTCACTAACAACTGCTCTGAGAAATTGACAGAGATTGATAGAGTGTTTTGTAAAGATGTCCCCATGAGAAGCATTTCAGACAAAATGAAAATGACACTGAAACTTTCCGCTTTTGTCTGTGCTTTTGTTTACAAGAAAGAACTTGGATAGAGAAGCACTTGAAGGTAGTTTTCCAAATGTATGATGTGTATATTTTGTTTAGAAATGCCTTCACTGAGGTTTTTTAAACAACACTTTAACAGTCACTGAAAACTCACTGAAAACTGTTTTTCACTGCCTTGAGTACCTGATATGTGTACTCTACAGGTTATGCTGTGAGTTTTCACCTCAAAGAGTAATGAATGGTGAACTCACCATGCAGAAGCGTTCAGATCTCAGTATGAGCAGGTTCATACAGCACACCCCTCTTTTTGTGTGTATTGGAAAGGTAGAGCCTTGCCTTGTTTTTCTTATTTGCATTTTCCTACTGCTATCCCATATGACTAACCTCTGGGTTGTATTTAGGCTTTGGTCTTCTGGAGGAAACATAAAGCCCAGGATGCTTGTTTAGGTTATCCCTATTTACTGTCTTCTTCTGTTTGGCAGGTACAGTTACTGAAGTTTATGGCACCACAGTCAGCTTTTTGGAGTATTGACACTTCAGCTGCCCCATCCTAAAGGAAACTCTCCATAGCCAGTGACTATAGTGGTGAAAAGCATTGTCCATCCTTCACATACAGGGCAGGAGCAGTTCTGAGGACTTGGGAACAGCCCAGCCCAGTCTTGTTTGGCCATTTGAATACACATACATATGATACATAAAGTGCCTAACCATTGGGGTTCAGTATGATTTTTATATCAAGTTACAAATGCAAGCAAATGCATGATCAACAAGAATACTTGGCAATTCTAGCTACAGGTAAGTGTGCTTCGTGGGTGGCCAGCAGCTCTCATCTAAATAGCATATGAAGGTGCATCATGTGCATCATTTGGTCAAAGTGTACATTTCCCTGCTTTGACACAACCCATTGCACTGCACAGAAATCAATTCACCACTGAATGCTACTTGACTTTCATCCTAGAAAAACATCTCTTATATTAATCGTTCATATCATTTGAGAAGTAAACCTGCACACCTCTCGGCTTAATAGTAGCAGTAAAATTAAGCAGGATATAAGTGCTGATGGGAAAGCTGCTATTCTACAGCACGAAAAAATTAAGTCTAACAACCCCATCACTACTTCAGAAGAAATTCACTTTAGAAGAAATAATGAAAAAGGAGGCATCTTATTCTCCCTTGACTTAGATATGGCTTTAAGTCTCTGTTGGTCTAGTCTCTAGTCTCTCTTTTAGAAACAGAGTGTCTGAGTATAAGTAGAAATGCCACCTTCACTGATTCCCCTGCATCCTCTCTGTTCTTGAGAAATAATTAAAACCAGAAATAGAAGAGAGTGCTTGAGATGGGAATTGCCATCTATTGAGCATGTGGTCATTAGATTAGTTGTACATTTCTGTACAGTTTTGTACAGTTCATAAAAATCTATTTCATTCACATCATTTCATGTGGAGCAGACAGTGAAATGTGGCTTAGAAAGATGTTAATCATTGCTGCTATCTGTTTTTTAAATCATCCCATTGGTTGTAATGCAGGCTTAAAAACTGCAATATTCTTTTCTTATGGGTATATCAGTGCATTAAACTCTTCTTGATGAGAAGCATTGCTGGATCAATATGACATTTTATCCATCTTTCATGCTGGTCTCTTGAGCTTTCAATTTCCATCCCACCTATTAATTGAGTCAAACGACAGTGGATATTACAAAAAAAAAAAATCCAATTCTAAATCCTTTCACTAGTCCTAAACTGAAGCCTTTCTATCACTCCAGATGTCATTCAGATGCTCTTTTTTTTTTTTAATTTCTTTTGAACAATATCATACCCCCTTCAGCTTGTATTTTATTTGTATATTTATTTATTTATTTCCCTCCTGTGAACCAACCTTTAAAGTGATACAAAATTTTGAGGGTGGATGGCTAAGTCTGCAACAGAAGGCACCAGTTTTCTTTCTTGGTAATTTCAGCATAGGTTTCCAATTATGTGAGACATCCTAGGATTTACTTTTATTTTATTGTGAGATATCAATGTAGCAATGTACATCAAAGTGACTGTCTATCACTTGAAAGTTCATCTTTTGAATCTCCTTGTCAGCTAGGCTTTGCGATGACATACCCAGGATGTCTGGATCCCATGCATCACTGATTTCATGTACCTGCCTTCCAGGCTTCCAAGCCCTGGCATGCTAACTAGTTATCCAGTCCTGACGATGAGGCCAGCTTTCAGACTAAACTGCCTCTAAAGGATGCAAATATACCCGAATACCGGTTTATAAGAAACAAATGAAATGCAAAAGCAAAATCCAAAAGACTCGGTGCATTTTGTTGGTAAGGAAGGAAATTACTTTTTCAAGTTTACAGCTCGTTACTGTCAAGGAATTATATATGAGACACTGTACACTGTCTCTTTTTGCAGCTACCAAGCAGAATGATAGAGAAACACATACTTATCACAAGAAACACTCAAAGGAACACATACCTACCACAAGAACCACTTAGACCATTTGCTTCTGAGTATTACAAACAGCTACATTTAGACCTAGCATGACTCCCCTGTACTACGTGTTTGCCAACATTATACCTGTCCTGTGTATCGACATGGATTGAATAAAACATGATTAGGAAAAAATGGCAAAAAAGACTTGACTCAGCTTTACTGGAAATCAGTTAAAGAATAGAAATAACAAAACAGAGAGAACAACAGAGAGAAGATACGGATATTGCAAGGCAACAGCATTACAGGTGTGTGTGACATAGCCTGTGGTCAAGTTGTGGATAGACAGAGGGCTCAGGAGAAGGGAGGCACCAAAAAAGGCAGAAACGCCAAGTCCGGCAATTAGGCAGAAGAGCTGCCATCAGTCAGAAAGGATGTGGAAGCAGGCCCTTCTCTGTACCTTAGCACAGAGAAGGTCAAAGAAAGGCTTCATTTTATATGACAAGAATGTGTTATGATTCTTATCTGCATAGCTCACAAGATCTGTTCTTGCAGGCAGTAACCAATAATCGTATTGCTCAGCAGGAAGGAAGGGCAAGAAAGGCAGATCCTGCCATGTGTCAGTCCTTCTCTGTAGTCCTTCAACAGAGAAGTAGCTTTACATTACAGCTACAAAAAAAAAAAAATGTTTCTAGCTATCCCAGAGATGAGCCAGTTCAATTTACTATATTACCAATTTTCTCAGTAATTTTGATGTTTTCATATAACCCCCCATCTACAAGAACACTGTCATGACATTTTCATCTCTCTTCAGTAATCTAAAAGACTGTGCAGTCTTTCTCTGTGGCTTAAATATGACAATGCTTGAGCAGAAACCTAAAAAAAAAAATTGGAGAAATGCAAAATTAAATGCCTTATCATTTTAAGTCAGTGTTAAGACTTGATTTTTTTGTTTGTGTTTGTTTTAATTTAGTGCTTAGGCTTGGCTCCATTACTAAACTGTATCTTTTACTCTTTATGATGCCAAAATAGAAAAGACAACCAACTGTAATTACTGAATAAAAAGGAACATAGTGGTATATTGAATAACTTCTAACTCTTTGAATAATTTTTAACTCTCTTTGCTGTTTGTTAAATTTTGGTATTTTACAAATAGTTGAAGATAGAAAGATGTTAAAAACTGTTTAGGGTTTGAATCTCAATTGTAAAAAAATAATAATATGCAGATATTACTGCTACTACAGCTACTGCCACTGGTATCACTACTATGATTATTATTATAATGGCAATAATGACAAATCCAGAGAATTTAAAATTTAGAGGAAACTTAAAGCTACATTTAGAGTGAAGATGAAAGTCCAAAGCAAAAGGTTAATTAACATCACTGTCATATGAGGAGAGGCTGAGTACACTTGATTTGTCTCATTTGGAGAAGAGGAGGCTGACAGACATCATTATTGCTCTCTACAACTTCCTGAACAGAAGAGAAGTGAGAGGTAAGTGCCATTCTCTTCCCACAGGTAACAGATGTTAGGATGTGAGGGAATGGCACAAAGCTGCACAAAGGGAGGTTCATACTGGGCAAATATAATTTCTTCACATTGAGGGTAGTGAAATAGTGGAACAGCCTTTCTAGACAGGTGGCTGTTGCCCCATGCCTCTCAGAGCTTAAAAGGCATTTAGATAATGCCCTCAACAACATGCCCTCAATAACGTGCCTCGATAACATTTCTGGTTAGTCCTGACGTGGTCAGACAGTTGGACTTGATGAACTCATAGTTTCAACTGAACTATTCTATTCTATTCTATTCTATTCTATTCTATTCTATTCTATTCTATTCTATTCTATTCTATTCTATTCTATTCTATTCTGTTCTGTTCTGTTCTGTTCTGTTCTGTTCTGTTCTGTTCTATGAAATTGTGTAAAAACATTCAACCCTGCCCCCACATTTCCCCCTTCCAGCTCAACTCATAAAATACTATTAGAGTGTTGATTTCACTGTCATTCCTGTTTTTTACATCTTTTAGTTCATAAAGAAGAAAATTCAGTTCCTCTCAAAGTCTATGTGTTGCTAGTTTGGAGATGGTACTGAGTTTTTTGTCTTTATCAAGGAGATTGACTTCTTGACTGCAGTGCAAAGTGGTATTCAGCTTTACCTATAAATGCATAACTGGTGCTTCTATAGAAGAGAATCCTAAGAGGTGCCACCATAAGCTTCTAAATCATTATACACTTTGTGCTCTCTCCCAGCAATATGCCATACTTCTCTGCATCTTCGCTTTCTGCTTTTTTTTTTTTTTTTTTTTTGGACTCTAGGCTTGCTTTGCTTACCCCTCACCCCACCCTTTTTTCATTTGTCTCTAGGCTTAGCCTTTCCATGCTTCCTTAGCTTCATTTTTTTTTCCTTTTACTTCTCTTTGATTTATCCTTTGTGACTTTTTCCCTTAACTATCTATGTTCTCTAGGGGTCCTCTGAGGGCATAATTCAGAATTTCATGATCAGAATGACTAGAATGACCTTCTATACCATTAAGTTCATTATAAACTTTGTCAATAGCAGGTCTTAAGTTTTTGCTACAGATTCAGCTGTATAAATAGAATGATTCCAGAATTTGTGAAAAGTAAGCCTTTTTCAGCAACAAAACCAAACCAAACTGAAAAACTATCTACGCTTTAACATAGGAAATTGACTTTGGAACCCATAATTAGTTTGATAATCTGACTAGGAGCAATACTGCTGAATCTGGCTAGACATTTAAATGTTTTTAAATACCTTCTTGAAAATTATGGAGGCAACTTAAAAAATGAGTTTGGCTTCTTCCTATCTGCCTCTGTGTGACCTTCTTGAGCAAGCAGATGGTTCAATAATTACTGTGAAAGCTGACATTTTCATGAAGTTATCCAACTCCAGGATTAGGGAATAAGAGGAAAGCCACCAAATAACAGCAACAATCTATGAAAATGTTACAAAAAATATATATCAAATGGGGTTTACAATAAATTTTCATGTGACTGGTGAGCCAGTTTTTGTATATAACATCCCCAACACAGTAGAAATAGCCAGAAGGAACTACTCCAGTGCTGGAGCACTGGACAAATGATAACATGAAACTCTTTCCAAGCTGATATTTGCTATTTCTCATGACTACATGCACTGGCTATCAGTTTTGTTCAGTACTGGTTGCAACAGAAAGGTCTATCCCTGAAATACTAACTCATGAATGACTGCATTCACATTTAAACCTATCAAACTGGGCTGTAAAACAAGTGAAAACCTATTTCTATGAAATTTTCAGTGTGCTTTTCCTACTAGTGCTGTTTGATCTAAAAATAATACCAAGACAGCATAGATCTTCAGTCTCACCTGGCATGAAGTATAGTAGTATGAAAAGCCATTATTATATGATAGCTAGCTGTAAAGTCTTTTGTTTAGATTTCAGATAAATGACACTTTGGGTTGTTTGTCTATAGCTGTTTTCTTGTCTCCATTTATAACTTACTTTTCTTCATTACAGGGAACTTGGTATAGACCTCTACAACAATTCTGTGTCTCGTTTTCAATCCTAAAGCATCTACTTAACTTTTTCATATGACAAGCAGTTTGTCTTTCTTTGCAGTATAACTAATTGTTCACAGGCCCAACTCATCATGAGATAAACTTTTTATCTGTTCTGCATACACTGTGTGTACTCTGCCTCTGCTGTCCCAGGGATGTAGTGTGCCTAGGCTGCCCTACCCGAAATGCAGGATTCTTTTCCCTTTGAAGCATCTTCTGTGCCTCCTAGGCCATCTCTGGACTGATGACCTATGTGCATGTTTGCTGCCTACTTCAATGGGTAAGCCTCAGCCTAAGCAAGCCTGGGGAAGTTGCAGAAGTCAAGGGATCATAAAAGAAACAAGTCACAGCAGACAGATTAATTATAGCACATATTTTTATAATACTTATTAAACAAAAGAAATCGCTGACAGAGCAAAAACAGAGAGAGGCAAAACACAGTGAAGCTGCATTTCAGGCATGTACTTTCTGAAGTTCACTTTGTATTGATGTAATAATCTGAATTTATTTTTATTATAGATGCTTACTTTGTATCACCTATGTCTGAGTTTGTACTGAATGTAAGAGGGTAGGCACAGGCCCTAAAGCCTCTGCTGAAACTTCCAGGACCACTCATGGAAGACCACAATGATGTAGCTCAGACCACCTGCTACTGTTGCCCTTGTCCTGTCTTGTAACTATTTCTGAGGAGTTGTACGTGTATCTGAAAGTTGTTATCATGAAAATATGTTATTTATGGCAACTCTGGGCCTTACACTTGCTAAACTGAGTCTTGTGCATGTTTAAGTGAAGAAGCATTATGAGGTTGATTTAGGACAAGCATGAGCCCTTATCAGAAGTTTAATAACACTTCTTAAAAATAATTGCTATGCTACTAATTGCAACTAATGTTAACTAATTGCTACTAATAATTGTATGTATTAAAATAAAAAGTGAAGAATAAACATTAGGAAATTCTAACTGTATTTATATCTCATGTATATTATCTCATTTATATTATTAGCAACCTTTTAGATTCTATACTAAATTGAACCTTTTCTGCTATTTAATGAACAGATTTGTTCTGTGTTCTGCAAGAGTCTTGTATATGGGATTATTTATTTATTTATTTATTCACATGCTGCTCCCTTATTTATGTATGTAAATAACAAGTAGTACCAGAAAATATCCAAATAAGATGCTTTTTCAGGAAGAGAATTTTGCTCTGTCTGATGTAAATTATGTTTGATATGGCCCTGAAGTTAAAGTTTGTACTGCTTCAGTTGTTCTTCTTCTAAGTATGAAATTATTTTTAGAAAGTGATTCATACAGGCAAATTTAATATATCTTTAACTCACAGGATATGGGAAAAAAAAGTGCTCTGTAATGAAGAGTCCACTTGTTTCTGCTATGACTGCTCACATGTACTTATCAATTATTTATTATTGCATACCACGGGGCATTTATCCACTTTAAAAACAAGAACACCACCACAGAAACTTAGCTGTATCTAATGTGTCAGAGTAATGATCTTATTTTGGCACTATACACGCTGTCCTTATGCTCTACCAGGGAGTTCCTAGTAGATAAGGAATCCATCCTTGGAGAATTTTCCAGAAATTTCTTGTGTCATAAAGAAGCTTACCTCTTCTTCAACATAATAAATATATATATATATTTTCATGCTAGGGACAACTGGAACAAATGAATAGAAACGTTTGTATTCTCGATGTCTCACTTTCTCAGTGTCTTTAGAATAGCCAGCTGGCCCTTGCAATTGGATGGGGAGGACCTGGAGACTGGTCAACTTATTGTCCAGGCTGACCCTGCCTTGTAAGGGTATGTGGAAAGCAAGAATATCTACTTAATTAAGGTGATCCAATCAAGAACCTCTTCAATGCAAAAGGAAATCATAAGCAAAAGGAGAAGTGATGAACACAAGCACACAGAGACACTACCCTGGTAGAAAAGAGACAGCAGAATCAATGATGAGGACCAGAAGCTTCCAGTTGCTAATTGACAGGCCATCAAGAAACTGCAGGGAGGGGGCTCACTTGGACCTTGTAACTGGTAAAAAGGGGAAAACAAGAGGAACATGAAGATTTGGGGTATTTGACAGGGGCCTGTGGGATGTTGTAAAACTTCTGAAGGAACATTCAGGGGGAGGGGATGTGGTGGAACAAAGGGGTAATTAGAAAGGGGTATAAAAGGGGCTGGTTACATGCAAATGGGCTGCTCAGTTGTTTGAGCGAGTCCTTCTGTGTCTGATAATCACAGTCTGTGTTATCTTCTTAATAAATCCTTTCCTAATGCTTTCTTCTGTGTATTCTCACTTTCTATCTTGTGTGTGAGTGCTGTAAGGACTAGGTACTAGCAGCTGGTGAGACTGGTGTGAGTGGATTTGATACTAGAAAAGCAGTGTGGATGCCTCTGGCCTGTGTTGTCAGCTGTTGGAGCAAGTGGGTGACTCAGCTCCAGCCACTGGGATGAGACGGGTCTCCCAGGTGCAGCTACTTGGAGGACCGAGGTGAGTGAAGTGAGTGAGAGGCTCAGTGACAGCAACTAGAACAGGACTGTGGGTTATAGCTCATGTACCTGGTTCTAGATGCTTAGAAGGTGAAGTGTTTGCATCCTCCTTAAATCTGGTGAGTGTGTGCATGTGTGCAAGAGAGCGTAATTCACTAGCAAACTTCAAGCTGGACCAGACAGTAAGTAGGAGAAATGAGGATGGAGTTTCAAAAGAGGAAATTATCCACATGTAGCAGTCGCTGAAGAGGGAAGCACTATTAGAGCATTCTGACACTCCTCTGAAAGCACTTCAATAGCTTTTGTGATTTAACATTATTAGGACAGAAGAGATTATTATTTGCATGACACATTATGAAGAAAATCAACTGTGTGACATGACTGTTTAAAAAACTATTCCAATCATTCTGTGAGGAATGATGAACTGGAATGTTTCATTTTTAGGTGGATTTGAAGGAGTATGGGGAAAGTAGGTGTTGTATATTAGAAAAAAGTTATGTGTAATTGAAGCAGCAGCAGAGAGGTCTCCAGCAGATCTTTTCTGACTATCTTTGAGAAATACAAATCTGAGTGCTAATATAGCAGGACAACAGTATGGACAAATCAGGTTTTACCACATTAGGTAAACATACTGTCTCTGGCACTACCTCAAGTGCAGGTTTCCTTTATTTCATGCATAACAATTCCCTTTTAATTACTTTGTACACAACACCAGCCTGTTTCTATTTTCTGGTTCCCTTCCAAGAAATAATCAAAGGGAGAAATTCAGGAGGGAGTGGTCAATGCTGAAATCACTTCTAGGTAATTTACTCAATTCACACTAATTCAGTGGTGGTAAACCCACTGGAAAGTCTTTGTGTCTCTTATCAACCTCAATACACTTCCAAAAATGAAAATAAAGACAAGCTATACTAGTTGCATGGTCAGTCATGGGCAATTTCAAATTACCTTCACTGTGATACTTTAAATAGTGATCTTATTACTGTCTCTGTACACAAATCTATACTTAATTAAATTCAGTCATCACAGACCTACATATGAGGAAATTTGCAAAGAACTCAGTCTGGGATGACTCCATCACATCAGGAACATTTCTTGTAAACAGCATTCTGAGCTGATGCATTTGACCACAAATAAATAGGTATTTAATTAAATGGTAACTTTGATAGTGAAAAAAAAAAAAGTAATAACCCTTTTTAATTTCCAAGAATTACCTAAATTACCTAATGAAATCATCAGCTAAATCTTTTTTTTTTTTTTTTTTTGAATTGTTAGGGAAGGAAATATACAAGCTGGAAAGAAAAATGAAAGGAGACACAATACTGAAAGGACTTTAGGAAGCTGGAGAGCGATGGCTTGCAATTGAAGTGAAAAGACTGAAGGGTCAAAAAGGCAGAAAGAACAAATCCTGTATAACTATCTATTTTCAGACTTTGCTGTCAGACTCTCTGGAATGAACTTGTGGTAGAATGAACAGATAGCATCACTTGCTCAGGCTGGTCTGGAAAACCTGGAACACCCATTTTGATATTATATTGCCTTAAGGCTCTAGTTTAGGAATATATTAATGCTATTTAAATTTCAAGAGTTTTATTTATCTTATATATATATATGGATGCTAAACATGTCGTTGTCAGATGTTTGACTCCACATTGTGTGTTCTGCCTGATGGCTAAGAAGTTATTATTATTGAGTAACATTTTGTGGCCTAAAAATTATCCTCATACATTTTTTGTCAGAATCACTAGCAATAACTATCATTGTGGTCAAATCCTAATCCACAGATCCAGTTGAGTCTAGGATTTCTTCCTGAAATCAGCCTTGTTCATTTGGGAGCAGCACTCAGTGTAGATTGCCTACTTTGGGGTCAGGGTTATTATCCTCCATTCAAGTTATACCCTTCAAGTCATGGTAGCTTCCTAACTAAAAAAAAATAAAACAAGTTTATCTGTTGAAAAAATAATGAGGAAGAAGGATCAATGTAGCCTTAGTTCTGTATCTACTTTACAGTGTACTATTTAAAAAACAAAACAAAAAGATATCTCATTGTTTCCTTTTCATATTTGTTCTTTATACCTCCATCTTCTGTGAACTTCTTTTGGAATTTTTTTTTTTTTTCTGGAGAGGGATTATGTGCTCCTCAATGTTTGTGCACTAGTTCTGAGGTTTAATCCCATAATAAATATGAGGTATAATAGAAATTATCTGCAATAAGGCCAGACAACAGCATTTGGAGCTGAATTTGAAGAGTCCGCAAAGTTCAAAAGTGCTTGAAGGGGTGGATTTGGTGTGGTTCTCATTTTGATTAACTAAAGCTATTATCAATTCCTAAGAAAGCAGCAAACCAAACAAAGCATATATCTTTAGTGCTTGTGAATAAGTGAATCCTGAGCTCCTAGGATAACTCAAATTGTTTGAAGTGGAGCTTCCTGCTGTATGTATTCAGTTTTCAATACCTCCAAACTCCAGTCTAATTTCCTCAGTTCTCTCATTCGCTCTCTCTCTCTCCTCTGTTAAGTCCATCTCTGCTGATGACAGGGAAAAAATATTACTGCCTTTAATGATATAAGTAATTTTTTTGGCCTTCTGAATGATTTTTTTTTCTTAATTTAACTCCATATCAACTAATATAGGGTATTAGGTGAATTAGACACTTCTTCTGAGTTGAGGTGTCTTTAAATTCTCTCAGATTTTTCTTGTTGCTAGTACTTTTTCCCCCTTTGATATCATTTTGAGGGACTGCGCTTCTTGTAGCTTTCTTTGCACTTGAATTTCAAGGTGATAAACACACTGTGTATTTGCAAAATAATGTACAGGCAATAGTTGGGTGGAGGATATATTCCATTGTAAGAGCAAATCAAGTACCTTATATTACCTGTATACCTTATATAACCAGTAAAAACAGGAGCAGGAAAAAAATGTATTTCTGTTTTGTATTCTTGGCTTGTGAGGAGTGTGTCCTCCATTCAGTTCAAAATTATTAGAACTTTAGGGTACTTAACAGGTTGATTTTTCTCATTTTTTAACCAATGGTTTTAATCATCATAATATAACGGAAAAACAGATGTTTTTGAAAAGAAGAATATTTTTTTTTCTTTTTTTTTTTTCTCGTATGAAACTGATTGATTACTGAAAGTAGATCTCACCATGTGGAAGATGAATTATGTTAACAGTAGAAAAAATAAGTCAGTGATGCAAAGGAAAATCTGGGCCTGGTTCAGTATAATCATTTCTGTTTCTAAAATTTTGCTTGATAAATAAGTAAATGAAACTCTGTATACTCACTTGGCTAATAAAAGGTTAAGAAAAGTCATTCCCCATGGATATGGGGGATGGGATATGGAGTATTCCCCATGTCCGAATACTGCTGCTCACTGCAAGTAGGATAGAAAAAAACCTTTTCTGTGGTGTGAAAGCACTACTAAATGATGGCTGGAAAAACAGTCAGATATGCAATAAAGCAGCTGCCAAACACAAAATTCACTCCTCCTTGTGGGAGTGTGGCCATGGAGGTCGACAATCCCCATGGTTGGTGATAACATCAGACTCTTAACGATGAGGCCATCAGGAATGTAAAGAGTTTAGAGGGAGCAAAGAAGAGTGATTCAGGAGACACCATGGCGTCTCGGGTTGCTTGTTCTCCAGCCGTTAAGGCATGGAAGTTGCTGGGTGTTTGCGGTTGCCGGGCAAAGTTGTTGACCACTGAATAGTTAGTGGAAAAGGACTGCTGTGGGGCAAATAGTATAAGAAGGGAGCCTGTCCTCAATATGGGCATGCAACAAGGAGAATGAAGTTATGTCCTCAATATGAGAGATGAAGTGAGGCTCTCAGTAAGAGAGAGATGAAGTTATGTCATCAATAAAGAAGTAGCAGTTACTGATCCTAAAAGAACCCTGGTGTCCATGTGGTCATTACGCCACACCTCCTAACTTTAGTTAGGTACCTTAACTGCAGCAGTTGCTTCAGCTTGTTTTATACTCAACAGAAAAAAGATGCATCTGTCCAAGAGACAGTTCATCACATCCAATGGAGACACAAATATTTTTCTCCTTATGACTACAGATACAGCTTAGATATTTAGCCTGGATGCGCTGACTAAACCTTAGATGTTGAAGCTAAGGCCCGTCCCAAATGATAAACACTTCAGTAACTGATGTTTTTTTTGTCTTTGAACTGTGCCACTGAAAAGAAGTTATGATCTCATTTTGATTAAGAAAAAAAAAAAAAAAAAGGCTTGTGACATGGCAAAGATCTTTTCATTTGAATTAATACTGTTTTAGTAAAATACTCCTGGAAACAAAGATATATTTAAATCTCGTCATTGTATATACTTTGCAGTAGATACAACGTTATGAAATCTATAAAATAACAACCAGCTCAAATGGTTTGTCTCAGATAAAAATGTGTCAGTTAATAATATCTATATACAGACCACAGTGCAAGTATACACATAAAAATGTATGGGATATGACATATTCTTTGTACTTATATTTGAAGAAAGAATAGTCATAGTTTCTGAAAAAAAGTACAGCATTAAGTAATGAAAGAGCCTGTCATAGAAAGAATAAGCAAAATGAAACTGATTTAAGAGTTTAGATTTTCTTCGCTTTCACTTTTCCTGAAACTGGAGCACTAACTTCTGAAACCTTAAGATTCCTTTAATAAAGTTTCTTTGCATACCACAAAACTTTCTGCCTTCCTATTCTTTCTACTCTTGTCCCACTTTTCCCACTGTAGAGGCCATTCTCTTTCTTTCCTGTTTCTCTTTCCCTGCTGGCATACCACTTATGCAATGTAACAATGAAAGGCAGGAAAAGTTGAAATAACCTTTTTTTTTTTTTTGGTCCTTCTTTGCAGAACTCAGCTGTGATTCAGCCTTGCTTCAAAAGCAAGCTGAAGAAAACTGGTATCTCTGCTTAGTATTGTTATCCACATTCTCTTAATTTTTTTCTAAAATTATGGGATGGGGGGGAGGAAGGAAATAAAACCAAACAATGTATAAATATGCTGTCTATGAACAGCAGACTAAACATAGTTTTTAATAAAAATAATAAAAAATTATCATTTAATAGAAATAGATATCCTGACCATGGAGGACAATAAAGTTTTAAAGTGCCAATAGGTAAAAAGAGAAACGATTGTACTTACTGTAAGAGAAAGATGGAGATCTATAGGTACCTTAAAGGAGGCTGTAGCGAGGTAGGGGTTGGTCTATTCTCCCACGTCCCTGGTGACAGGACGAGGGGGAATAGGCTAAAGTTGCGCCAGGGGAGGTTTAGGTTGGATATTAGGAAGAACTTCTTTACTGAAAGGGTTGTTAGGCATTGGAATGGGCTGCCCAGGGAAGTGGTTGAGTCACCATCCCTGGAGGTCTTTAAGAGATATTTAGATGTAGCCCTTAGTGATATGGTTTAGTGGAGGACTTGTTAGTGTTAGGTCAGAGGTTGGACTAGGTGATCTTGGAGGTCTCTTCCAACCTAGATGATTCTGTGATTTTGTGATTCTGTGATTGTGTTTGGCCTTCACTGTTGTCATGTAACAACTTGCGTTTGCTTTTTATTCAGCATTCCTGAGTAAAACATGTTGTGCAGTGGTAATGCCCCTTATTATCAGAAAATATTTATTAACAGAAATTTGACTGCTAAAAAAATCCTTTTCTATACTATAATATGACATAGATTTAATTTAGTTGATAAGGACATAGGTGATTTTTTGTTTGTTTGTTTTGTTTTTTTACACAACAGTTGGGAGCACTGAGGACATGCAGTGCAAATTAATGGCAGAGAATACAACTTTTTTTTTTTTTTTTCTACAATTTTGCATAAAATCATGGGAATGATGTGCTACTGCATAAAACCTATGTCTGATCTCAGATGAGATTTCTTACCTGTAGACTCCCTGTCAGGGCACTTTCTAATGCAGGATCAAGATCACCTCTCCTATGAAGAAAGGCTGAGAGAGATGGGGCTGTTCAGCCTAAAGAAGAGAAGGCTCGAGGGTGACCTCAGTGTGGTTTTTAACTGCTTAAAGGGGACTTATAAAAAAAGATGGAGAGCAACTCTTTGCTCAATCAGATAATTACAGGAGAAGGGGGAATGGTCTTAAACTAAAAGAACATTGTTACTATATCAGTCCTGAAATATCACCTGTTTTAGGTACTTGCAACTCCCATCATTTTAGTAATCTTTTATTCTCACAAACCCAACAAAACAGGGTGTGTGCATGCATGAGTGTGCGTGTGCTTGTCTGTGGTTGTTTCCTTGAATTCCCAGCTCCCCCTAAGGGTTCATGCTTCCTTTAATAGCTAAGCTGAGGTTGCAGTTTCTGAGCCAGATATCAGAGTTGTGTCCCTCTTATAGACCTTAGATAATTCTCTTGCATCATTTATGTCCGTGAAAAGCTCAGCAGCTCTTCTAACTTAGATGCAGATCTGCACCTACCTGTGTTTTCAGTGGAAAGAAAGTACTTGCATGTACTTATTCTCTTCTGAAATATGATGAATAACAGTGTGTTCAGAGCTTTGTATATCAACGTTTCTGTAGATCTATCAAAAAAGTGTCATCTACGCACCCATTAATTTTGTTCTTTAGGCTCTCATTCCCAGATTCCCTAGACTACCGGTTTAAGATTATCCCAGTGAAACAGCATAATGTTCCTAGGCCTTTTCCTATAGGTATGCCAGGTGTCAGTGACAATATCAGCATTTTTACTCAGCTAGAACTCAAGGGTCAATATATCACCAATGTTACTTCCCCGAGAAACCTCAAAATAAAATGAACTCAGGTTTGCAGTGTTTAAAAAAACAAAGCATGGCATAAAATTCTGTAAGGAAAGAAGGTATGCAAGATCTATATTAGACCCATAGGACATGTGAAATTATGGAGATGAACCTACTTCAGGTGTACATAACTCACCCTACTTATACTAACTGTAGAAGTAAGACTTGAGTATCACACCTCTCTATAACTTAGAGCTCAAGGCCAAAATTTAAAAAAGAGATTTTTATTTCCCCTTCCTTTCCTAACTAGGACATTACTAGTGATGTGGATTTCAGAAAACACTAGGGATCATGTTTTGAATATTGCTTCTCTTGAAGCTGACTCTTCTCAAGCAGCTGGAAAACAGACATATTTATCATTGCTAACCCCTTTTGGAAATTCCAGTCTGAATAACTCTAACTTCCATTCACTTCACAGACATTAAAAGCCTTCTATGTCAGATCTCATTTTCTTAGTCTAGTGTTTTTTTTTCTTTTCTGTATGTTTGCATTTTTTGCCATTTGTTTTGTCTAATTAATTCATTTAATTCATTTTGCACGTTAACATAATTCAACAAAGTTCATAAATTATGATTTAGAAGTATTTAATTGTTCAGAGTCATCACTTCAATGGAAAGGAAAAAATATAATGAGAAAAAATAATATATTAGTTGTAAGGGGGTAATTTAATTTTCTTTTCTGGAATGACTGGCTGCAATTCCTCTTGTTATATAAGGAAAAGTCACTAACTCTTACTAATGCTTTCTTGTAGATGATATCTTGAAATTTAATATTGTAATATGTAGTCCCTACAGATGTGGATGTGCATCAGCTAATATTTTAAGGTAATGCCCATTAAGATCAATGTCAATTAACCACAATTCATTGTTTGAATATTGATCAAACATATTTAATTTACCATTAGTGTTAACAGAATGATGTATTAGTCAATTAAGATAGCATTGACTGAGAATCTTAATTAGATATTTACATCTTCAGCCAGATTTGAAACATTCTTAACCAATAGTTTAATTCCTTTATCTTTCTCTAGAAGATCCATTTTTATTTCAAGGAAAGATAGTTACTTATATTCATCATGGGCTGACAAAAGGCACTTCATAGTGATTTTTCATGTTTCTATTTATTTCCTTGATTTTAGTATTTTCATCAAAATTTTTACTAAAACCTTGCAGACTTTTTTTTTTTTTTTTTCTTCTTTTCTTCTTCCCCAGGCTGAATAAGTGCATTGCAATGAGTTACTGCCTAAGCGCAGAAGTCTTTTCCAAAGCACTCTGGAAATCATTTCCAAGATAACCAGCCACTGTCCGCTGCAAGAGAAAGACATAGACTTTGAAGCAGTCTTATAGCCACCAAGTATTTGTGAAAAGGCTATTGGACAGTTTAAAAAATGAGTTTAAACCATTCTCTGTGAGTTGGTTCCTAACCTGGCTTTTTGTTCATTTAGCCTGCAGCCTTGTTTTCTAGCTCTCTATTATTCCTTACTACGTTTATTCAAATAGCCCTGCCTGCTTACCCTCCACATTCTGGTAAAGAATGATCCATTCTGTATTTGTGTTTGCCTAAAAATATTGGAATTTAATTGAGAGAATCAAATACTAATTTTGTCACCAACTGTGGTAATGTTTTCCTTCCAAGGCAGGTGGGAAAGTACGTCAGACTAGCTTTGTAGTATTTAGATAGGAATTAAAAATACTACAGTAGGCAGTTAAACAGCACAGAGGTGCTCACTCACTTCCTCTCCCTCACCTGCAATGGTATAGAGGAACAGAGTCAAAGCAAGAAAGCTTGTGGGTCAAAATAAAAATTATGGAGACTAATGTCCCTAAACCTCCTCCTCTCCATTTTTATTGCTGAGCATAATGTAATATGCTATGGAATATCTCTTCTGTTAGTCTGGTTCATCTGCCTGGTTGTGTCCCCTCCCAACCTCTTGGACACCACCAGTCTATTCACTGGTGGGGCAGAGTGAGAAACAGAAGTTTTTGATGCTGTGCACACTGTTCAACATTAACTAAAACATTAATGTGTTTATCAGAATTGCTTTGTTTAAAAAAAAATAAATTAAACTACAGCACTGTATGAGTTCCTATGAAGAAAATGAATTCCATCCCAGACAGACCCAGTACAAAGTGGATTGAAGCACATTAACTTGTTGCTTTGATTTTCTGTGATATATACATATATAAACAAACTCAAAACTGAAACAAAATATTTCAACTTTGTATTCAATATTTAATCAATATGAAATGTACCTTGTTTTCAGTATTTGCTTCTGAGATCTTTAATATTTTGAGGTTTCATTGTATAATGGAACAAAATAATTCTGTCATCTCATGAAATCAAAGTTGCACACTGCTGCATCTAAAAGTACTCATAGCTGAAAAGATATTAAAGACTCATTCCAAATGGAGAGCAACACTGCATTTGAATTTAAATCTGTTTTATATTAGGGTTCATTTATGTCTCAGTAAATAGAATGTGGATCAGATTAAGCAGTGAAAAATAGATATTGCATATATTTGAAATGGATAAACTCTTGTATTTCATTCAGCTAACCACTGCTGGAATAGCTACAGATTTACAGAATTGTGAATACAGAATCAGGATTCAAGTAGCTATGTTAACTTTATCTCACTTATTGTTTTTTCTCTCATTAAATTTTATTGCCTTTTTTTTTTTTTTATTTCAGGGATAACTGCTTCATCTTCGGATGATTTCTTATTAAATAATCAGTTACTTGAATAGATATTTTTGAATAGTGAAACTTGAAAGAAGAAAATTAAAGATTACTTCTGACTGGCAACTTCTTTTCTAAATATTTCTTCTAGAGTTTTTAATGAGATGCTGGCTTCAATTTTAAAGTCTGTTTCTACTCTTCTGAATGAGAAAATGAATGAGAAAACTCTTTGGCTGCTAGGGGTGGTGGACAGGAGTATGAGTGTTACAATATTGTTACTGATCTCTTGGTACTGAAGATAATCCTATTCTGAAGGGTTGGCAGGGGAAAATCATGTTTTACTTGCCTCATTTCTTGTATTTTCCCCTAAGCATACACTAATTGACATTAACAGACATGGGACACTAAGTTGGGTGGAACTTTAATTTAATGCAGTATGGCAGTTCTTCCATTCTTATTAAAGTAAATTATATTATGAAATATCCAGAGTAAGAAATGTAAGAAATGGAGAGACACTGAAGGGGATACAAAAATAAATAAATAAATAAATAAAGGTTGGAACTCCTTAAAAGATCACAAACTTATGTTATGAAAATTATGGACTGTGACCATTTCAACCATCCACTATGCAGGAAATGCTTACAGATACTTGGGTTCCAAAAATTCCTTTAGGAATTTTTGCATGGTAGAGCCTGACTTTATGACCTTTTTAATTCTCATTAGCATATAGCTTAGACATACACCCATGGACCTGTATGAGCATCTGTTGAGTACCTCTGTGAAAGCCTTGAAATTCTGCATGGTCTTTTGACATGCTTTAAGAACTGTACACAGGAAAGTAGCAACATTGTTTTAAGTTTCTCTTCCTGTGTCTTCTATTCCTCTTTGTAATAAATTAAGCTGACTAGAAAGGAATGATGAGAAATTCTTCATGAAGAAGTACTTAGTTTTCATAAACAGTCCATTAAGTTACAGGAAATAACAACGCGTTAATATAACTATCAATTCTAATTTATTTTCTATATTTATAATTCATCTTTAATCATTCAAATTTAGTAAACCCTGGAAATGTGCATTCCTATTACTTTTCTAACCCTGCCAACAGGAGGGCAAGATTCTTCAACTATCAAAGCTCAAAGTTTTCAAATAGGAATACTAATAAGCTGAAGAAATTACAAGTTTCAAGCACAGCTAAAGCTCAGTTTTCATTTGATCTAAATATGAAATGTCAAGTAAGTGATCATGTCTACTACTCAAGGATTTTCAAACAGATTGTTGTCAGAACAAATTGGGTCTACTTTAATCGGAGAAGTATGAATTTAACTGTCGGTCTTATAGGCCAAACCTTATTTCTCATAAAGTAATTCCAAGCAATATCTACCTGCAACCTACTTCTTAAAATGTTGGTTTAAAAAAAATGTTTACCTGCTTCAATGATGGAAAAATATGAATAGAATCTGCGGTTGCTATTAAATGACCATTAGTTCTGAAAAGGAGCTTTTTCAAGACTGATAATAATAATAATAAAGGATTATGAATGTTAGTTTTGTAAATGTATGGATCTTATGAATCTGATTTAAATTGTCTAGAATAAGATTAGAGTATTTACTGCTGAGAACCTTTCTTTTTCACAGTGTGGGTAAATAGCACAGTACCACTAATTTAAGTACTATTTCATCCTTTCTACCACCTGGATAATTCTCTCTTCATAAAATCCATGAACTTCTGATTTCTAAGTTACTTCCTTTCCTGGCATCAATACATTGGATTCCTTAGGCACAGCATCTTAAATGGTTATTTGTATTTTTTTTTTCTGCTTTAGAGATAAAACAAAAGGAAGGAAAGTCTATGTTGCACAGGACTATCCCAACATACAAAAAACACTTCCTCTTTCCGTACTTGGTAGTTATAATTGCTTTAGTTTCCCTCTCTTAAGGTGTCCTTCTCTTGCAGCCCTATAGTTAAAAACAATTTATTTAACATAAGCTTTTCTTACCTGTGTGGCATTAACATTAACGCCAAAGCATCTTGGTCAGTGACGATGTCTCCCACACGAAGAAGATGAAGGGGAAGGGAAAAATAAAAAGTACATAACAGTATGGAAAAACAATATCTACTTATGGCTAAATTAATAAAAATAATCTGACTCATTATTTACCTCTGAAAACATTGAAAAGGTTAAAAAAAAAAGCAGCTGGTGCTCTCAGATGTAAAAACAAACAAAAGACTGTATTAACACAGCTAGTTAATCAGAGAATAGTTAGTTATAATAATCCCACATTAAATTCTCAAAGATCTTTTAAAATTGAAGAAGAGTCTGAAAATGTCTGATCTAAACATAAATCTCTGACCTGGATACTTTCCAACTGGTAACAAGTACTGCCTAATGAGTGGTGACAATCACAGTAAATCTGTCCCAATTTTGTCCCAATTTTCTCTTTGGAAACATTAACAACTCCCGTGCAAGAGAATACCTAAGTTATAGTTCTTAGAGAAATAAAACCTAAAGCTTTTTTTTGACAAAAAAAAAAAAAAAAAATAGAACACAAGGTAGAAATATTTAGGGAAGTGTCAGAAAACAAGTAACTTAAAAGTCTGTGTGAGATCTAAACCAAAATATTTGGGGGGGAGGGGGACGACGACGACACACAACTAAACCAAACCTTGCTTTAGTAGTATTCAAATATTAAGAATATCAAATTATTTAATAATACTCAAGGGAAATGTGAGAAACTTCAAACAATCAAGAGAAAAATTCCATAGTTTGAAAATGCAGAGGGGTGTATTCTGTGCTGAATAAAATCTGGATAACCTGGTGATCATTAATAAAATCTATTTGTGGATAAAATATATCTATATATGAAATAGAAATGTATTAGACTGTGTATTGAGTCTTATCTAAATATGTTAATGAATTAATTAAGAAAACAGTAGTAAATACCACAATCAGGTGATATGCAAAGTTAAAATTTATAATCTCTGTATGCAAGGCTAATGTAACATCTTAATATAATTCTTGCAAGAGAAATTACTGCGCTGAAAAGGAATTACACAATTGTGAATTGCTAATGCCACTATCAAACCATGTCAGAGGTGCAAATTATTTATGTTACTAAGATCAGATCAGAAATATAATTTCTGGGTGCTGGTATTGCATTGGAAAGTGAAAAAAAGTGATCAACTTCTGATTGACTGGTGGATTATGAAGACTGCTTAGTCAAAGTGAGGAAACTTCAGTGAAGTATCAGAAAAGTATTTGAAGCTCTTGAGCTACTTCAATTTTCTAACATATGGACAAGTTTAAAGGGTATTGTAAAAGATATTTTCAAATATGGATTTAGTGATAAACATGTAATATATTTCCCCAGTTGCATGACATTTCTTCTGGGAAAACTCTAAATATCTCAATATCTCAAAATAAATGGCTACACTGACTTTAAATTTAATAAAGAGAATTATGGAAAACAGTCACAAAAGAAAACCCAAAAGAATATGACAGTTATTTTAAGAGATGGGCACCAAAGCATTTCCATGAAGGGTTGCAAGAAACTTGATTTCGTAAGTGATAGAGTCTATTCTATTAAAACTTTCTACTGATGCTTTCCAGACAGACTGGAGATAACTGGATAAAACTCCTACATATGTATTGAAAACAATCAGATCATGGGTCTATGTGGATGAAGTATATTTTCTGTTTGTGCAGAAAACACAGTTTGTGTGACTGTGAAAAAAAATGGTGATTTTGTAGTGCAAGAAGTCATGTATTAAAAAGCAGTAATATGGTACTTGTGGTTCTGCAGTTGGATCCGCATGACTAAATCGTAGACAAGGGAGACAGAAGTGGGAGCACCATGCTTCAGAGGATGAACACGAGCTCTGAGACTGGTGCTGGCACTCCAGGACACTTCGTTGTAGTGCTCATATGTGAGTTGTGGGGTTGAGGAGCCAGGGAGCACCAATGCCAACATTCCCCAAAATGTGTAGGGTGCTATTACTGCTTGTATGGAGGGTAGTGGGAACACTAGGATAGCCTTAGAGATAGTGCCTCAAGTACAGTAACAGCTGTGACAAATGACTGTTCCTTGTGATTCTGTGTTGTGACTGGACACATCAGAAAAAGAAGAAATCGAAGAATCCAGCTAAATCTGAAGCCTAGGTCTCACGCTTAGAAAACAATCCCTGTAATATACACCAATCCCAAAGGGCACGTTGGCAGACAAGGAAGGAGAAAAGACTCCAAATGTCAGCCCCTAATGCTCAATTTAGAACCCTTTAAAGAAAGTAGCATGAGTTGCTAACAGATCTCTTAGAGACTCTGATCAAGGTTTTTAAAAACACCTCAATGATTTAAGTGTTTTCCTCAATATGCAATCTCTATAAAGCTCTTATTTTGAACATCCATATTATAGCATTCCTGGAGCCCTAACAGCTGATCCAAAGATGAAAATTCATTAATCTGTAGGTAGTGGTGGCTATCTGTGAGATTCTTCAGTTGATTATTCACATTTTCACAGCACAAAAAAATAATACTTCTATACAAGTACTTTTTACTAGCTGTGTATTGTGTGTTTTATATGGTTGTTATAACTGTGCTCAGGAGTTTTTGAATGTGGTTCTTAAATGTTAAATAGGTTTTCCTTGGCTAACTGAAAGCAACATGTTTTTGTCACATACATAAAATGATTCAAATGCATCCATATTAAATTTTAATCTGTATAATTTCATTATTTAGGTTAATTTGATGTAGAGAGATTTATAAAAACCATCTGATCATGCCAGCAACTCTTTAGTACTAGATATTCTGACAACAGTGATAAAAAAGCTGAAGTAAGAACTGAAAGAAAAGAAGTTGCCTTGTTTGATATGTGTTCAAAATGAAGTTCTGCTCTAATTATTTGATGAATAATGCAATAGATGGTGAGAAATTGGGCTTTTAAGCAATTTGACTATATTTCGGGGGGGGGGAGGGGAAGCATCCTTTCAGTTTATGTGTGAAATATTTTTATAAACCTGCCTGTGTTTATTATTATGGATTTATATTATTTTTTATGATGATGCATAGCTTAATTTTTTTGCCTGGAGAATACATTTGATAAGTCAGTCATCTTAAGCAATTACTATCAAGAACCTCTCTTATCCTGTTTGCAGGTGAAATCAAGAAGATGATAAACGTTTATGAACTTGCATAGTTCTGACTAAAAAAGCAATTGCTTTTTACAGATTTATTTTTTTCCAGGGGAAAAAAAAAAAAAAAAGTTTCTGAATATTTTTCTGACTTCTGTAGTTTAAAAAAATAAAAATTTTCCATAGTCAGCTTTTCTGATTCAGATAGGTAAGTTAATTATATTTTTAGGACCCTGATTACAGCTGAGTCTACATGAATCTGTAGTCATTACATACACTTTTTTAGTTCAATGGGCTCATTTAAATAACCCTTTTTTAAATAATTGGAAATTTGGCAATTACATTTCAGTATGATTGGGACTGAAAATGAAAACCATTGTGGCCAAGCACTGTACTGCCAGCTTTGTCAAACTGCTAGAGAATTATTTCTAAAATATACCAGGACAAATAATAACATGGAAATTGAGCTGTTCCAATACTATAGATGTTTGTCAAAGTGGAAACACCAAAGATTCAACCGCTTGCATGCAATTTTGGAAGAGTTTATCATGAACCTAGAGAAGCTGTAGTTTATGGTTATGTGGAAGCAAATGAACTGCATAGATGGGACATGAGAAAGAAAAAGTGAGTCCCTGTGTGAAACCTGGGATCTTGGTTGCAGGATCAGGTTACATCTTCCTAAATTTCTATTGTCTCCTAAATGGTGCAGTTACTGGTTATTGCCTCCATAAATATTTAATTATGTATCTGGTGTAAACAGGATTCAGGGAAAAAAAGAGAAAAGAAAAAAAAAAGAAGAGAAAAATCTAACCATTTTTTTTTTTCCTCATGAATGCATAAGAAATGATGGCCAATGCATAAGAAATGATGGCCAATTCCCACTGATTTCATTCATAAGTACTTTAGAAGAGGTAATTTACCCAACTTTTTGGAGACAATTTTCTAACAGTGAAAATGCTAAAATTTTAAGCTATAGAAGTTGTTTTTTTTTTTTTCTTGTCTTGTGTGTGGATTACTATCTCAGAGGAACATCTCCTGTGTGGGTAGACCATCCACAAACTGGTCTTAAACTGCAGAGAATACCACAAAGTTGCTGAGACCCTGCTTTTTCTGTCTCTGTTTATATTTGTAAATCTTTGTTTTTAAAATCTTTTTTTTTTTTTTTTAAATAAATCACCAAAGAAACAGTTCAATTCACTATGCATTTTATGTTGTTTTTAATCATCAGTGGAATGATGGATAGTATCTAGAAGGCAATAGAGTCCTTCTCTTGTGACTAGAGAATTTCTTCTCATCATATTATTTTCTTCTATCTTCTCTCTCATAGCAAATAATTTTAATGAAAAGCCTACAGTAGGTTCCTTTTTATCATTATAACCATTTATTGTTAAAATGCATTCTATAATTTTGAGGGAATGAATGAAAAGAGGAACAGCAGCTGTCAATAATCTGCAAGTGTCTGAATAACCTTTAATAATTTGAGAATTATATCTATATGTATATTGTGTAAATACGTGCTTTAGTGCCTATTACATTAAAAAAAAAAAGACTTTGAAGACGTAATTAACTGACAGGCATGAGGCATTTTAGAATACACTTCCAGAATAGCCATGGCACTAATTCTTACTGAAGTAATATTAATATAAATCAGAAATAACTCCTGTAGCATCTGGGAAATTATAGCCCCATGATAGCACCATAATTGAAATCAGAATCTGACAAATTAAGGAAGTGAAGCCATCCCAAAAGTATTTGCAAAAGCTATAGAAGTTAGAATTAAACTCATAAAAAACAAAATAATGCAGGCATGAGTCAAAATTCTATTCTTAAATCATCTCACTGTGCCTTGATATAGCTGTTTGTTTTGTTGTGTAGACTATTGAAAGACTCAGATAACAGAGTGGGAGACATAAATTAAAGAGGAAGCGTGCTGCTCTAGATTACTTTTTTTTTTTTTTAAACATAGAGACATTTAAACTTCTGATTTTGTTACAATTTAGAAAAAGAAAACTCTCTTTAATATACAAGTAATTGAACATTCAATGTATTGATGAAGTCAGGTTCATATGTGTAGGAATGATTTTTACATTTTAAAGCCATTTCTAGTAATTCTGAAGTCTCAGAAGTGCTGTATGATATACATATCATATATGTAGGCCATATTCTGAAGAGAGTAATTGTATAGTCCTATCAGTCTCTCTGTATGTGTCTGGTACCTTGCCTATTGAACCAGGTGGACAAAATATCATTGTAGTCTAGTACACTAGGTTATTTTTGCATACTGTCTCACAGTAGTAATAACACAATTTATAATTTTAGGGTTATCCACTTACTCGTTTCTTGGCTTCATATTTAAGTAGTTCCTCTAATTAAATAAGCGTATTATTGCATTCAGAATCAAACTGTTTTCAAATGAGGTTATGCGTATATATAAATGAAATAATTGCTTTTAGAATCAAGCTGTTTGAAATTGCAAGTTACGGCATGTTATCACGTGTCTGAACATCTTAATGGCTCTTACAAATGTATGGAGAAGTTATTTCAGTTTGCAGTTACGTACATTTATTAAGAGAATCATTCAAACGTACTTGAGAAAAACCTTTTTATTTGGAAGAGTTTATCATTGCTGAGGTGATAACTCCTGGGTAGACGTGCTCTGCAGCGGAGCAGGGGATTGCGCCATACAGGGGGTTCCCTACACAAAGGCCCCTCGAGGCATCCAAGCAAGCCACCAGGACCCAGCAGCCCTTGCAAGGGCGACTGACGAGGCTTGGGCAGAGCCAGGAGCGCCCCTCCTCTGTCCTACAAAGGCAGCCCCTGGGGAGCGCAAGCAACCAGGTGCCTGCAAACGGGGCAGGCAATCAGGGTGTGGGGCATCAGTCAGGTCCTGGCGCTGCTGTTTGCATGGCAGTCTGCACAGGGAGGGCAAAGGGTGGGTCATTTTGTATTCTGGGAGCAGCAGAACGGCCTTCCACTGCAACAGAAACAGTGTCCACCCTCCAAGCCTGCTGGTCTGAGACTGAAACCCAGACCGAGGAGCTGCAACCTCCCCGGGCAGATTCCCACTCCCAAACAGACCTCCAGAGGATTGAAAGCACTGCCCAGACCCTAAGTTCCGGGGAACTCCAGTCTCTGGAAGTGCTCCTAGGGCCTGAAGGCAGAGGTGTGTGTCATGGGTGCAAGTGTGCCTAGCTGGATCAACTTTTCAAACTTGTGGATCTGTTGCAAGAGGAGCTCATCAGGCAATGTAGCATCCAGGGATCTGAGCAGAAGATTGACAAACAGCATTATACGCTGACGGTCTGAGCAACAGCCCTGCTTTAAGTTCTGGCAAGGGGAAGGTAAACAAGCTTCCAGCCCTGAACTAACACATTTGAAAGACTCACAGGACAAGGGAGAGTGGACCTTTGTCTCTTCTTGGAGCTGGAGGAGGAGTTTCCCCCCGGCCCTAAAGTGCCCCTGCACAATAGATACAATGTTCTAAGGCAGGAGAGAGGTGACTTAGCATTAGTAAAGACCTCAGAAAAGCCAATCATACAAAACTGTCTCAGTCTTCCACCTGCATCAGAACCAGTGCCACAAAAAAGGCACAAAGGGTGTTAGTCATTGGAGACTCCTCTCAGAGGCACTGAGACGCCCATTTGCCTTCGAGATATCTCTCCAGAGACGTTTGCTGCTTGCCTGGGGCCCACATTTGTCATATTACAAAGAGGCTACCAAGTTTGGTGGGTCCCAAAAACTACCACCCCTTCCTACTTTTTCATGTAGGATCAAATGTCACTGCAACAAGGAGACTCTGAAATATCAAAAGGGACTTTATTGCCATTGGAAACATGTTGAAGGGATCAGGAGCACAAGTAGTGTTCTCATCTGTCCTCTCAGTTGGTGTCTTGGACCCAAGATGAAGGAGATGAATGGACCGATTGAAAGATTGGCTGTGAGGCTGGTGCCATGCCCAAAGTTTTGTGTTCTAAGATCTTGGATGTACTTTTGAGAAACTGGGCATGCTGACACCAGATGGGGCACACCTGAGCAGGTGGGGCAAGAGCGTTCTGGGCAGTAAGCTGGCTGGGCTTGTCATGAGGGCTTTAAACTAGATGCAGTGGGGGAAAGGGATGTACCTCTGAGTGAAGGAAACAAACTTGAAAACATTGTCACTCAAAGAAACAACAGGGAAATACTTGTGAACTGTCTCAAAGCAATCAGGAAGGGTTCTGAAAATGTGATGTGACCGATAGCCCAGCTGAAGTGCCTCTACACAAACACATGCAACATGGGAAACAAGCAGAAGGAGTTGTAAACCATGGTGCAATTAGACAAATATGACCTGATTGGTATCACAGAAATGTGGTGGGATGGATCACACAACTGGAACACTGGAAGAGAGGGCTACAAGCTCTCCAGAAGAGGTAGACTGGGGGGGGAGGGAGGGGAGGGGGTGCAGCCATGGGGGAGAGGGTGTTGTTGCCTTCTACATTAGGGAAGGAATTGATTGCAAAGAGCTGCCTCTGAGAAACAGCCACAGACAGGTTGAGAGCTTGTGGGTGAAAGTTAAGGACCATAGCAATAAAGGACACCTTGTAGTCAGGTTCTATTACAGGCCACCTGATCAAGAGGAGCATGTGGATGAGGAATTCTTGCTTCAACCACAATAATCATCATACTTGCATGCTCTTATCCTGATGGGGGACTTCAACCACCCAGATGTCTGCTGGAAAAGCTACACAGCAGGCTGTAAGCAATCCAGGAGATTCCTTGAGTGCATTGAGGATAACTTCCAGGTCCAGGTGTTAGACAAACCAACCAGAGGTGAAGTGTTACTTGACCTGGTGCTCACCAATGCGGATGAACTCATTAAAGAGGTCAAGACTGGAGGCAGTCTGGGCTGCAGCAACCACACCCTGGTTGAGTTTGTGAACTAGAGAAATACGGGTCTGACAAAGAGCAAAGTTAGGACCCCAAACTTCCAAAGAGCAAACTTCAAACTATTTAAAGACCGAGTAGATGAGATCCTATGGAACACTGTCCTCAGGGACAAAGGAGCTGAACAGCACTGACAACTCTTTAAGGATGTTTTCCTTAGAGCACAAGAGCTCTCCATCCCCATGTGTAAAAAATCAGGCAGGGAAAACAGTAAACCAGCATGGCTAAGCAAGGACCTGCTAGTCAAACTGAGGTCTAAGGAGGAAATGCACAGGCAGTGGAAGCAGGGGCATGTGGCCTAGAAAGAGTACAGGGATGCTGCCCGGATATGTGAGGATGGGATCAGGAAAACCAAGGCACAAATGGAACTGAGCTTTGCAAGGGATGCAAAGAATAACTGTTGTGGTTTAACCCGGCTGGCAGCTAAACACCACACAGCCGTTCGCTCACCCTCCCCCCTCCCTCTCTGGGATGGGGGAGAGAAACGGGAAAGTGAAGCCGGTGAGTTGAGATAAAGACAGTTTATTAAGACAGGAATATAATAATAACAATAATAATAATAATAGTGATAATGATAATAGTATTAATAATAATAATGTGTAAGAAAACAAGTGATGCACAATGCAATTGCTCACCACCCGCTGACCGATGCCCAGCCTATCCCCGAGCAGCCGGCCCCCCACCCCGGCCAGCCACCCCTATATATTGTTTAGCATGACGTCAGATGGTATGGAATACCCCTTTGGCCAGTTTGGGTCAGCTGTCCTGGGTCTGTCCCCTCCCAGCTCCTGCTGCACCCCCAGCCTGCTCGCTGGCAGGACAGAGCGAGAAGCCGAAAAGTCCTTGGCCTGGTGTAAACACTGCTCTGCAACAATTAAAACATCAGCATGTTATCAGCGCTCTTCTCATCCTAATCCAAACCATAGCACCCTACCAGCTACTATGAGGGAAAATTAACTCTGTCCTAACTGGAACCAGGACAATAACAAGAAGGAATTATATTGGTACATTGCTCAGAAACGAAAGGCCAAGGAGAATGTGGTAATACTCCCCTCTGTTAAACAAGAAGTGAGAACTGGTAACAACAGACATGGAGAAGGCTAAGGTACTCAATATCTTTGCCTCAGTCTTCACTGCCAGTCAGGCTTCCCATATAACTTGTTTCCCTGAACCAGTAGATGAGGGCTGGGAGAGAAAAGTCCCTCCAACTGTAAGCAAAGAGCAGGCTCAAGACCACCTGATGAAACTAAACAGGTACGAGTCTGTGGGGTCTGATGACGTGTGTCCCTGGTGCTGAGAATTCGCTGCTGACATGCATCTCAGGGTGCTGAAAATTGGCTGCTATAGTTGCCAAGGCTCTCTCCATCACATTTGAAAAGTCATGTCAGTCAGGTGAAGTCCATGGTGACTGGAAAAAAGGAAACATTGATCCCATTTTTAAAAAGGGTAGAAAGGAGGACCTACAGAGTGGTGAACCTCACCTCTGTGCCTGGAAGATCATGGAAAAGATCCTCCTGGAAGCAATGTCAAGGCACATGCAGGACAAATGAGGTGATCCAAAACAGCCAGCATGGCTTCACCAAGGACAAATTGTGCCTGACCCAATCTGGTGGCCTATGATGAAGTGACGGCATCAGTTGACAAGAGAAGACTGACCAATGTCATCCTTGGAATTCTGTAAGGCCTTTGATACGGTCCCACATGATATCCTGATCTCTAAATTGGCGAGGTATGAACTTGATGGGTGGATCATTCAGTGGATAAGGAATTGGCTTGAAGGTTGCACCCAGAGAGTGGTGGTTATTGGCTCTATGCCCAACTGGAGGCCAGTGACGAGTGGTGTCCCTCAGGAGTCTGTACTGGGGCCAGTACTGTGTAACATCTTTATCACTGACATAGAAAACGGGATCGAGTGCATCCTCAGCAAGTTTGCAGGTGACACTAAGCTGAGTGGTGCAGTTGATACAACAGAAGGAAGGGATGCCATCCAAAGGGACCTGGACAAGCTTGCAAAGTGGGCCCACAAGAACTTAATGAGGTTCAACAAGTCCAAGTGTGAGGTGCTGCACCTGGGTTGGGGCAGTCCCAGACATGAGTACAGATTGAGAGAAAAACTCATTGAGAGCAGCCCTGCGGAGAAGGACTTGGAAGTTCTAGTGGACAAAAAGCTTGACATGAGCCAGTGGTGTGTGCTTGCAGTCCAGAAAGCCAACTGCATCCTGGGCTGTATCAAAAGAGGAGTGACTAGCAGGTGGAGGGATGTGATTGTCCTCCTTTGCTCTGCCCTTGTGAAGCCCCACTTGGAGTATGGAGTACTGCGTCCAGGTCTGGGGCCCCCAGCACAAGAAGGATGTGGATCTGTTAGAGCAGGTCCAGAGGAGGGACAAAAAGTTGATCAGATGGCTGGAATTCCTCTTCTATGAAGAAAGAGTTAGAGAGCTGGAGATGTTCAGTTTAAAGAAGAGAAGGCTCCAGGGTGACCTCATTGTAGCTTTTCAATACGTAAAGGGGTCTTATAAAATAGATGGAGAGCAACTTTTTGCTCAGTCAGATAATGACAGGACAAAGGGGAATGGTTTTAAACTAAAAGAGATTTAGATTAGATATTAGGAAGAATTTCTTCACTCAGAGGGTAGGGAGGCACTGGAACAGGCTGCCCAAAGGTTGTAGATGCCTGGAGGTGTTCAAGACCAGGCTGGACAAGGCCCTGGGCAACCTGATCTAGTGGCATCCCTGCCTATGGCAGGGGCATTGGAACTAGATGATCTTTAAGGTCCCTTCCAATGCAAGCCATTCTATGATTCTATGATATGATTCTATTATATCCAAACAAGTATGAGAAAAATATATATATATTTTTAAATATATATGTATATATACCATCAAGTTAAATGACATAGCTCTATTGAAGTAACTGTGTCACTGATTTCATTTTATTTTGATTTACACCACTTGAAAGTTTGGGGCAAATGCTATGGTTCCCCATTGGTTAAATAAATAATCAAATAAATAAAATAAAAAACATAGGAAGAAATGTTCAACAAAAATCATTTAGAGAATTGACCTGCTTCAGTTTGAGCACTGAACTGTGTGATCTAATCGTGACAATATGTCTGCTGTTCTGCTCAGGAAAGATTTATTCTTCCCCTGGGGAGTAAAGATTCTTCGTGCTTCTTCAGTGTTAGGCAGTTCTTACAAAGTTCATAAAACATGCTTTTCAGAGTTTCCTATATAATGCTCCAGTTTTCTTTCCTTTAACTGTGATAGCTAGGTTACCCAATTGTTTCACTTATTTACATGGAAGGAAGCAAGTCACCCAGAAGTCTAGAGTTGCTATCAAACCCAGGGATAGGGTTAGAAAAGCCGAGACTGACCTGGAGTTGAACATGTCAATGGATGTGCAGGGCAACAGCAAAGGCTTCTACAAGTTCATAAAAGGCACAAAGATGACAAAGAGAAACATGGGCCCTCTGCTGAATGGGACAGGGTACCTGTGACAAAAGACATGGATAGTCAGAAGTACTCGGTGCCTTCTTTGACTCAGTCTTTATGAGGAAAACTAACCTTCAGGAATGCCAGGCCCCTATGACCAGACGAAAAGTCTGGAACAAGGAAGACTTACTCTGGTGGAGAATGAACAGTTTAATTAAACAGATTAGATGTACATAAATTGATGGGGCCTGTTGGTTTGTACCATAAGTGCTTAAGGAGCTCTTTGATGTCATTGCAAGTCTATTCCAGATTATTTTTGAAGAGTCATGATGGTTGGGAGGAGTTTGTGGACACTGGAAAGGAGTAAACATCATTCCTATGATATCTTCTTAGATAATTTGATGAAGTATGGGTTAAATAAGTGGGCAATGAGATAGATTAAAATCTGGATGAACAACCAGGTCTAGCAGGTTGTGATCAATGGCACAAGGTCCAGTTAGAAGCCAGTCACTAGTGGTGTACCCCAGGAGTATTAATTAACTATCTTAATTAATTAATACTGTCTTCATTAAAGACGTGGACACTGGGACAGAGTGCATCCTTGGCAGGTTTGCACCTGACGCAAAACTGAGAGAAGTGGCTGATATACCCGATAGTTATGCTGCCACCCAAAGAGAGCTTAGGCTGAAGAAATGGACTGAGAGGAACCTGATGCAGTTCAACAAGCAGAAATGCAAAATCCTTCCCCTGGTGAGAAATGCACTAGTATATGTTGGAGGCTGATCCACTGGAAAACAGTTTTGCAGAGAAGGATCTTTGTGGACAGCTAGATGACCGTAACCCAGCAATTCACCCCCAAGGCCCAAAAAGGCCAACAGTATCTTTGGCTGCATTAGGATGAGTGCTGCCAGCAGGTCAAGTGACGTTATCCTTCTTTTCTACTGTGCACTGGTGAGGCATCATCTGGTGTGCTGGGTCCAGTTATGTTTCCCCATACAAGAAAGATATGAATTTGCTGGAGGGAGTGCAACACAAAGCCACATAAATGATTAAGGGATTGGAACATCTAATGGGAGGAGAAGCCAAGAGAATTGTGACAGTTCAACCTTGAGCAGAGGAGGCTTGGGAGGAAAGAGTAGGGTACCTACAAATTTAAATAAATAACTGATGGGAGAGTATGTAAAAGGGAACCAGACTCTTCTCAGCACTGCTCAGTGGTAGGACAAGAAGCGATGGGCACAACCTCAAACACAGGAAATTCCACCTGAACACAAGAAAACAGTATTTGACTGTGAGAGTGGTCAAACACTGGAACAGGTTGCCCTAAGAGGCTGTGAACACTTGACACTAGGAGCTATTAAAAACCTGGCTGGACATGGTCCTGGACAACTTGCTCTAGGTGACACTTCTTGAGGAGGGAGGTCGGACTAAATCTCAAGAAGTCCCTTCCAAACTGATGTTCATCTTTCTTTAGTACCACCATAGTTTAACACACTGATATAACCTAGAAAAAGACAGGTTTGGTATGATAACAGATGCCATGAAAAGTGGAGACCCAGGCTGCAATGCAGAACATTTGGAAGAAGACTTTATTGCCAAATCTTGTTGATATATAGGGGACAAATATTTAACCAAGAATATCTCAATCCAGACACCAAGAATGATTCCTTCAGTGTTTCTTCAACAGAGATAATCACTATGAAATCAGCATTTAAATACAAATCATTGTCATGACATTTTGATTTTAAACTCGTAGGTTAATTTATTAGCCTTTTTACAGCAAGAGGGTAGTGTATGTGAAACTTTTTAAAATATGAGAGTATAATAAATATTTGAACATTGAACTAGATTTGAGGCTTGACTAGTCCATTATTAGTGGTTTATTTTTTGAAAAAAGTAGCAATTTCTTCTTCTAATTTTTATTATTTAAAATATATTTTAAAGCTTGGAGCAGAAGATTGTAGTTATTTCCAATAACTGCTCTATTATTTATTTTTTATTTTTATTTTTATATTCTTATTACCTACATAACAATCAATTTTAAATCTGGCTAAAGTCTTGAATTCACTTGTGTTGCTAGGTCTAATTTGACCTGAATCCTACCAACTGAATGGCAAGAATGCTAATGAATTTAAAACAGTCAAAAAGTTCTTTGTTCTTGCACCATAAAATGGGCATTAGGCAAAGGAATAGAGTAATTTCATTTCTTCTGACAGATTAAAACACCCAGGTGATGACTGGTAACACAGATATACCTACTTAAATGTTATGGCAGCTGAAATTTATTCAGTGAAAAATTTGTATTAATTGCCATGCCATCTTCCTGGAAAATCAGAACTATCAAATGTTTCTTCAGGGACAAAAAGTGAGGCATACATGACAGTCTCAACCTTATTTTTTATTATTGATGAAGTTCTTCAACTGATGGTAGGAATATTTTCTATAATGTCTATTAAAAGACTGTCAAATAGTTAGAAAATGATGTTTTATTTGAATCCCTTGTGACTTCTTGTACATACATAGACTTGTCGACATGATCAGTAGATTGTCACTCTGTGAGACAATAGAAGGACCTGCCAGTTAGGCACACTGATTAAAGTAGATATACAAATTTGTTAAAAAAGTTAAATATAAATATTTGGTTTAAAACATTTATACTTATTTTTTTCCTCAAGTGGTTCCTTTTTTTTTTTTTTTTTTTTTTTAATGAAAGCTCTTTCTCTTAGTAATTTTACTCTTACCAAGTCTATTTCTGCAGAAGTCTCTTGTCTGCTAGGCCTAAGTACTTCCACTGATATGAGCTTGACTTATTCACAAACTCATGATTTAGGTACCTTGCTAGTAGACTAAGGTTAAGGTATTAAGGAATTAAGAAATATGACAAAATTAATGTAGACTAGGAATTAGACTTTCTCATAACATTCAAATAAAGGTATACTGCTTCCTTACCTGAACATTTTTCCATGTATTTTTGAATATCATACAAAAAGTGTTTACATTTGGAATATCTACAGAAAACAAGATGGTTGTTTCCTCTTCCCAGGACATTTCTCTCAGCAATTGATGGTTTTGATTTCATTTTATTTTGAAACAGGATCTGAAACTTTACACTAGTAAAGTCTGCACTTGATAACCACACAGCATTGTACAGTGAATCTTCACAACATGTCTAAAGAATATTTAGTCCTACTTTTACTTTTTCTTTTTTTTTTTTTTTTTTAATTTTATTTTGTCAGACAGTATTAAACAGTGCATTTCCATACAATATCTTATCTTTGCCTCTTGTGGTAATTTTACTTAGAGCTTGTATATGCATAGAAAGGAACTGCTGTAAACCAAGCAGTATAATCATTGCAATGATCAAGCTCAAAGACTGCAAAAGAGAAATAATGCTTTTTTTTTAAATGTGTTTACATAACATTTTTGCATTTGTGCTTATTCTCCTAGTTATTTTGAATGTCAGAATGAATGTTATTTTGAATGTTAAGTTCCTTTAACGTGATGTATACATACTAAGCTTCAATGGCAGATGCACTGGGAGATAATTACATAGCAGTCAAAGATGCAAAGCTGAAATTGCAAGAGTCTACAATATTTCATTTCATCTATTTTCATTATTCTGTAGTTTGTAGCTAAAAGCAAATAGATCATGACAGAGATGTACAGTTAGAATGGTTTTACTGTTACTAGTAGTACAGCTGATAAATATTTTTTTCTTTCTTTTTCTTTACTTTCTTTCTTCCTTTTATTTTTTAAAGAATATAGTGCCCATAAAATTTTTTTATTGACAGCCCTGAAGGTTGAAATTTTCAATTTATCCACAGATGAACTACCATGCAGCTGAGGCAAAAATCTTTCCATACACCTCAGCCCTGACCAGGAGTGACCAGACAGAGGTTGGGGCTTCATTTCCATTCAGTCCTTGGCCTCTGTACTGACTTTGCCAATGAGGAGAGTGATTAGTTCCAGATAAGGGGTGGCTTTTGTGAAAGAAATGCCTGCCTGCTAAGATCAGTATTGACACCAGATAGAAAATAAATCACATTTCCAGACCTCCAAAGAGATAGAGCAATAGTAAGAACTACAGTCAGCATAAACATAACAATAAATTTATTTTTGCACCTACTACCTGAAAGCTTACAAGCTTGCTGTCCGTGTAAAGACAACAAAGTGACCTAAATGCACATCACAGTAAATTGATGCTAGACTTTACCTGTGCCCTTTCTCTGTGCTTAATCCAAAGTCCTCTGAGAAATTTAATCTGTTCTAATTGATGTTCAAGAATCACTTCTATAGCACAGAAATAAGGGAAAGCAAAAAGAAGCTCGTTACGTTGGTGTCTTCTTTAAAACAAAGAAAAAAAAAACACTAATTGAAATTCTTGTATTCAGCTTATGTGAAATGATTAGCTTTTTTAATCATCCAAGGAGTTTGAAATGACATGGGTACCAGGACATGAATTAATCTCTTTTTAGAAAGAGGACTAAATATAGGTAACTCATGGGCTGCTCTTCACAAGCACTTAGCTGTGCATGCCTGGTATATTTAGCCACCAATGGACCACTTCCCTCTCAGTTGCCTCAGTAGTGGTATGTTAACAGGATCAATCCAGCAAATTTAAAGAGTGAGTTTTCTGTATAGTTTCTGAAGTAATATGCCAATTATGTGAAGAGGAGTATGTACGAAGCATCCTGTGAGGGGTTGTGAGGATAAGGTGGAGATTGCACAAAATTCCTTGTGGCAACAGACAGCTTTAAACTGCAATAGCTCTAGGTGGGAATGCTCTTGTGTATGGGGTGATCTTTCATATGAGAGAGTACACTGAAGGAACAGGAGTCACCAACATTTCTCCACTAGAATCATGACTAGAGCATTGCTGTAACAGTACTTCCCATCCCTCACTGTGGCTGAAGAGCTGAGCAATGCAAGGTGAGGGCTGCTGGAGAACTTTCTTTTGTGAGTTCATCCAGGAGAACTAGATTGGATAGATGGAATGCAGCCTCTTTATATTTACAAGAAAGCTGTGGTTACCTTCAGCTTTATTTGAGGAGTAGTTATAGACGTATTGTATGTTATCCATAATATTAATTGAGATTCATTCAGCAAGATCTACTTTAACAGAAAAAGAAAGAGGAGAAAAAAAAAAAAAAGTAGATCCCTTTCATTTTAATTGCAGTCATAGTTTAGGTCAGACCAAATGTACATGTAACCCAGTAATCTGTTTCTGACAGTGGACAGGAATACCTGCCCAGAGAAGCACTTACAGCAAATAAACAGCTCCAGGACTTCCAGAGCTAGATACAGTGCTTTTGTACTTTTTTATGCTTGTATGTTTTTTTTTTTTTTTCCGTATATGTCTTCTTGCTTTTTGAACCTAAGTAAACTATGAAGCCTACTTGTTTAAAAAGAAGCCTCTAAATAATGTTATAGGAGAGACAGTGAACAGTCATTACTTATTTACCTTCTGTATGCCTACAATTTTAAAGACCTCTACCATATCCCTCTCAGCATTTTTTTTTTCCTTTAAAAAAGAGTCCTCACTTCATTTTTTTTTTCTTCTGTGGACGCTCTTCATGTTGTTTGTTTCTGTACTTTTCAAAGTTGCTCTATATCCTTTTTGAGGGAGACACAACAAGTCTGTATAGTCACTCCTGTTGCAACCCGTGCTGCACACAGAGTTGAAGGACTGTCTGCGCTGTCAATTTATACAGAGAAGTTGTTTTCAGATTTGTTCTCCCTTCCTGAAAATTCCTACCACCACATGCTTCTTGCAATACTACACAGCACCAAGCTGACATTTTCACACAACTATCAGTTATTACCTCATCACTGAGTAGGAAAGACAGCTTATAGTCATTCATGTTTTACGTAAAATTAGGATTTTTTTTCCTGAGTAAATCATTCTATATTTATGTACATTGAAATGCAATTGCCATTTTACCACTCAATCAGTCAGTCACATTACATTAGTTGGCTGGCAAAATGATTTGTTGTTGTTGTTGTTGTTGTTTCTCTTGTTGATGGAAAAATTGTAGCTCATCTTTTGCAGTTTACATCAGAGGTAAAAACAAACAAATAACAACAACCAACAACAAAAAAATAACACTGCTATGGAAAAGCACGATATTATCTAACCAAAGAAGGGAGAAGATGGTGGGGGTGACTGTTCATTCTGTGGGGGAGCTGTGAATACTGTGTGCAGTTTTAGTCTGGCTGTGTTCATACAATACCAAAGAATGAGTGAAGTCTGCTGTCATGAGAGAGCCGTAGAGCTTAATTAAAATAACTTACAGTTTAATTAAAATAGCCATATACCACTGTGACTACCTTCATGAGGGAATCTGTCCTTTTTGCTTACTCAGATGGGAGCAAAGCTAGCATATCATGTTGCAAAAACAACCCAGATACTACCAGGATAGATATATGCTTGCTGACAAGTCAGTACACACATGCACCCTCCCTCTGTACTCAAACACAAAAATAAAGCCTTGTGATGTTATTCTAGGGAGCAAGTGGGTAGATATCTCATGAGGCTACACAGCCAGAGCTAGAACTGAAATAAGAGCTGACCCAAACAGAGAAGAATGGAGACAGTATGTAAGAAGAGGAAAACCTGTTCCTAACACAACACCCCAAAATACAAAAATTCTTCCAACTTCCTTCTGTTCAGCTTCATGACTTCAGCAGATTCTAAAGAAATAAATGATGTGTGAAAGAAATCAGACCGCTTGCTCTCACTTAGCAGCAAGCAGTTATGGATATAAGTAACCAATCAGTGGAGAATTCTGTCTCTCACAGAAGCTTGAACCCCGCAGCAAAATTAGAGCTCCTTTAAATGTGGTTATTAATAGCAACACTAACTGAAGTCACTTACTGCTGAGGCACACTAGCTGAACAAGTTCACAGCTCAGAAAATGACAGCCACTCAGTGCCTACAATTGCCTTAGGAAGCTCACTGACAGAGTCCAAGGAAATGTTCATTAACTCAGACATATGTTCATTAGGTCAGTTCAGTCTCACCAGACAATCTTGATTACTGTTTTCCCCATAGCAGACTTACAGAACTAGGGAGAGAAAGGGATATACCAGATGTAGGGCAAAATTCTCTGGTCTGTTAAATCTGTGGTAAAATATGTCAAAACAGGTGCTTCGGTTGCCAGGGGAGCTGTTTTATGTTGAGAAATGTTTCACTTTCAAAAACTAGTGTCAGGTTTTCCAAGGAGTTTATCCTGTATGCTATGTTGCTCACCCTGAGGAAGTGGAAGGGCTTTGGACCTTTACCTAGCCCACATACCCTCAATTTTCCCTATTTATTTCAGTGATCTGCAATTGCAGTTGAACTACGAAATAGCAAAATTTGCCAAAGCATGCAAAATTATTTAGAGGAGTTTCAGATGACGTTGAGAAACTTTAAAGGACCTAGAAAAGTGACAAAATGTTGGAAAGATATATTGTTTTAATTTAAAAACTGCCATGATCTTCATAAACTAGAGACATATTTTTACAAGCCATCAAGTCCCTTTGACTCAGTCTGTTTAGATTATTTTCTGAATGCTTTTGATAGGCTTTGTTATCATACAGAGAGCCTTTTTTTTTATATTATTATTTCACTTTTTAATTTTTTATTTAGGAGAAGTCAAAGGAAATATATGGGTTTAGGAAATAACATTAGGCCAAGATTTCTTCACTGAAATATAAAAACACTTTCCTGAAGTGCTGAAACATATCTATCATCATGAAGTTAAAACTCATTTTCCTTTCCACTTAATTTTTAATTAAGTTCTCAACATATATCTAGGTGAAATGTCATATTGACAATAAAATAAATTACAAAATTAATATAATGTTGTATAAGCTCAGTGTTTGGGAGTTCATAATTTTGATAAACAAAATTTCATTTTTCACCTTCTAAATGTATATACTGAAAACTTAGGGACCCAAATTTCTACGAAAGATGATAGGCTCCATCAAGTACCTTTGTTTGAATGAATTAGGGTTTTCTTCCAGGATTTAAAATTTAATGAGAAATTTTCCAGTTATTAAAATTTTTTTTTTTTTGTTTTTCTTATTTAATAATGTCAGTCATTTTTTTGAACTATATGTTCTAATCAGTCAAAAATGCTAACACCAGCTCTATTATTTACTTTCTTTCCTCCCCTAAAAATGATTTAATCATCCTCCATTGGTCTATGTAGTACTACTAATATTAGTTTGTCTTCAGTGCTTACTTTATCTCTAGACTTTTCTTTGAGTAAGGGGAAGAGTATGTTATAAAACTACATTGTACTGTGAAGATTTTTTTAGCTAGATGTATTTCAGTGTTTAGGATTTACTAGAACTGTGTGCATTTATTTATTTATTTATTTATTACAACAGGAAACAAGAAAAAAATCTCCAGGAAATACCCAGAAAGACTATATAATAGCTATTATAAATTTTCTGAAAAAAAAAAAAAAGGAAACAAATAAAAAAAATCAAAACTGCATAGTTATCAGATTATTTGAAGGACTGTATAACTACCCAGATTTTTACCTCATTAAGGATCATGTTTTAGCTGTCACAGTAGCTGTAACAAGAACCCTGACACATGACATAAAGTAAGATACTCTGACAACTTTGTTCAAAAAATGGCTTCCTCCAGCAACAAGACAGTTATTGCTTCATTATTTGATATTCAAATTAATGTTTTGCCAGGCCTAGTTATCCTTATATTATTAAACATACTGCTCGTTAATTCATGAAAAATACTCTACATTCTAATATATGGAACTGAACATTTTATCAGCTATGCAAAATGTAATTTCCAATGCTAAAAACACAGCTTCCATAGCATTCTACTCATATTTGATCCTGAAATCTCAGAAAAAGAAATCTGTCACAGGTCATATAAAAACATTGAACAGTCCAGTACTTGTCAGAATAAGGCTAGAAATAATCTCTATAGATCAGCTTCATTACAAAGTGAAGACTGCTGAATCTCCAAGGCCAGGTTGGATCGGGCTTTGAGCAACCTGGTCTAGTGGAAGGTGTCCCTGCCCATGGCAGGGGGGTTGGAACTAGATGATTTTTAAGGTCCCTTCTAACCCAAACCATTCTGTGATTTTATAATTTTAGCGGAAATTTCCGGCAGAAGCTGTCAATATATTAATCTTGGTTTGATCTTGATTTGACCATTGTCCTAAAAATTGCAAAAGGGAAATGGACAAGAACAAATGTATACATTTTTTTATGCATGTATTTGTAAGCTTCAATCTCTGTGTGGGCTCACAATGACTATTATCATAAAATGAATGTTTACAGAATCAGAGTAATTTCAGTTTGGAAAAGGCTTCAGAAAGTCATCTGGAAGTCCCTATTCAAAGCAGGACTAACTCTGAGCTTAGAGTAGGTTGTTCAGGGCCCCTTCTGATGGCTTTTTGACTGTATCCAAGGTCAGAGAATGCATAGTTGATGGTCTGGAGAGTTTTGCTGTGAATAATGTTTTTCCTGCATCTATTTTGAATTTTCCTAGCTGCAAGTTGTACCCATTGCCTCTCATCCTTTCAGCCCTTCTGAGACAAGTCTGGATCACCCTTCTTTATAAAAACCCACAGTGGAAGACAGCCATCAGACCCCTCATAGGTATTCCCAACCTGAACTGTCCCTGTTCCTGCAGCCATTTCTCATACCTTGTGTGCTCCCTCCCACCACAGTCGTCTTTGTGGCCTTCACTGGACTCTCCCCAGTATGACCTTGTCTCTCTTGTGCTGGGGAGCCTAGCACTGGATGTGGCACCCCAGATGTGGCCTCACCAGTGCTGAGCAGAAAGGAACGATGACCTCCCTCCACCGCCTGGCAGTGCTGTTCCTAATGCAGCCCAGGAGGCTGTTGGCTGCTTTTGCTGCAAAGGAGAATTTCTGGGTCATGTTCAGTTCCACAAAGACCATGAGGTCCTTTTGTACAATGCTGCCTTCTAGAAATCATTGGCAATCCATATGAAAACAAATTCATAAATAAAAGATTGTTAGGAATATCTTAGAATTGACCAAATCTAGTGGAAAGATATATATAACTCAAACAATTATTTCTGATTAATTTTATCATTTAACCTCTCACAAGTGAAAAGGTTAGCTAACAGAAAAGGAACATGCAATAGAATATTATGCTATTCCTATACTTATTGTTTTCCGAATAGCGTATTATTCCATTTATCTTTCCAACATGAAGCAAAATAAAGTGAATTCTCTGTGTTCTATAAATCTTTCATTTACTTCAGAAATATAGCTTCTAGTGTCATTGCCTTTCACTGGGAGTTTGTGCAAATGTGTGGGCCTTGAATTGTGCAGATTTACATGACTGTAGTTTTCATGGCTGTCACATTGAATTTGCTTTTTGAAAATCTACTCAAGAATTGGTTGGTGGCGAACTATTTTATTTAGTTGTTCAGAGGTCTAGATGTTTTTACCAAATGGTTTTGTAAATAATTGTATTAAACATCCCAAGTGTAAACAAAGCAAAACCCAGAATTTACTAGCAATTGTAGCTGATTACAAACGTTAGGTTCCTTGAAAAAAAAAAAAAAAAAAGAGGGAAAAAAAAGAAAAAAGGGGTATATTAAAAGTGGAATTTACTTTTTTTTTTTTTTAATTTATTTTTTTAACTACCATTAAAAAACAATAACTAATACTTATTAAGCTAACAATCAATTATTAACAACTGTTAATATCAATTTGAGAAATTTTATATGTATTTTTATTGTCTTCCTCTGCAGTCACTATACTGGACTACTTGGGAAGCTATGTTAGCAGTACCAATGCAACACTGGCCAAGCAGAGTACACACAAGTAGCAGATTGCAGCAGGAGGAGGCAAGGTTCCTTGGGTTCAGTTTAGACACACTTGCTCAGTGAATATCCCTGAGTGATGTTACTGTCCTCTGTGCCTCCAGCCACTTGTTCTCCTCCCCCGGAGGGGACTGATTTTCTGCCAACATCCTCAACATCCTCACTCCCTGACCTCATTCTATCAAAAGAATTGGATAAAAGTAATGTTACAAAGGTATTAAAAAGCGGTCAGGCTAACCAGGATCATTTTGCCAGAAGCGTCCAGGAAGCAGGAATTGCAAACAGGGGGACTGATCTGTGGTGGCGGTGGTGTGGGTTGCTGAATCACCAGGGGTAGGCAGCACTGTGACACTGCTGTCCTTGACTGGCTTTTGTAAAATGTTATTTAACCTATCAGTGCCCTGAGCTCTCTGTCAAGACATTAAGAACAGTAATACTTCGTGGGTATAATTTGAGGCTTAATTAAGAGCTGTAAAATATTTTTGTGGCTCCTCAGAGAAGAGCTGTAATGGTGCAAAACAACATCAGGTGCTGAAATAGTAAATCCTTTAATGACAGGGCCTCGGACTCCGGAGATCTTCCACAAGGTGATTAAAGGAAGTGCCATGAGTAAGTGTAATGAGAATACTAGTGACAGCAAAAATAATGTCAATGTATCAGTCATGCCAGTTTGGGCTAAATAATCTTGCAGATGACTATTAATGACTATTTCAGAATGTTGATATTGTTGAAAAAAGAAGTTTAAATTCTGAATCCTAAACAGTATATTCTTAGTCTATCCTTAACTCAGGATACAAAAGTAACTATACACATGGCTCAGCTATTCTTATGGGTAAAAAAAATTTAAAAAATCTAAATAAATCTGAACTGTATTTCTGTATTTTACCTCCATCACTGACTTTAGGGACTACACTGTGACACTCTTATCAGTCAACTTTAGAAAAGCTGAAGTTGACTTCATCATTTCTTGCATACAAAATACAAGATAACTCCTGACATGTATGGGGCACATATATGTGTGTTTCAAAAGTTATCTAAAAACACCGGTTAGGTCAGAGTTCCGCTGAAGTCAATGAACATGATGCTCCTCCTACGTGCACTTGTATTGATAAGGAGTGTCATCACTGAAGTTAATGCTTTCAAACATTGTATCTAGAATTGTCTTTCTAATTTGGAATCCTTTGCTAGATTGCTGGTATTCCATGACTAGACTTTTGACTGCTTCAAAACCAAAGCACCATCTTTTCTTGGTCTATCAACTCTGTATTTTCTGCAAATGAATATAGTATATATGTGTGTTTCTAACTTACAGTAAAAATTGTCTATAATGACTTGGGTTAAAATATCCTAAAATTTCAGTATAACTTTGTTAAGGATGTGAAATCTCTGTATTAAGTAGGCCAATTCTAAATTACTTAGTAAAACTGGTTCTAAGGCAGGAGAATAAAACAAGATGCATTTCATGTATATCTAACAAGGAAATATTATAGACACAAAGAAAACCTTATCTGTAAGATGTATGAAGTATTTTGTCTTAATTTTCAGTGTGGTACAGGAAAAAGTAAAAAAGAAAGGTTAAAACAACACAAACCAAAACAATCACACATTAAAATTTACATAATCTATATTTCATTTTACTAAAGTTCAACAGTTATTTCATTGTTACTAGCTAACAACCAGAAAACCTGGTGAGGGAGAAAAGTTAGTACAAATTTCAAAGAACATCAGACAAGTTTAAAGAGATATTCTTGTTCCTTGTCTTTCTTAAAAATAGCAGTCATGACTTACATTACAACTGTGTTTGAGCTGTATTTAGTGCATTTAGAAAACATATTAATAAAACATGTGCAACTAATAGGCTGATTAAAAGGAGAATCAGATACATTACAAGCCAACCATTCCTTAATAACTAATAAATTTTTAATTACATCTTTCTGAAATGTAAGAACTTCCTCAATCTACAAACACACTTTTTATCTGGAAATACATAAATTAATAAAACTTAAAAAAAAAAAAAGACATAGATCCATAGTAACATAGTTTATTTTCCTCAGTTTAAAAATACCATGTTATGAACATGCCTTCATTTACTGCTTTTGACTGTACATGTCTTTACAGCTAAGTAAAAGTAGCAGTTTTCCAAAACAAAATTTAGGGTTTTACCACTACATTATAGAGGCATGTGATATGGAACTTCTTTGGCTAATATCTGAAATGTCATTAACTGAGATAAACAATCCTTATTTTAAGAATTGTAGTTGCTGTTTAAGTACTTCATTAAAAAAATAAATAAATACCAACTTTAAACACACTCATGGATGTTTCTCTGTTGCAAAGACAGAATCATATATTGTCTCCTATTATCCAGAGAGAGTTGGTTGGAATTCCCTCTACTCTTAGACAAAATGAAAAGAGTCTCATATTTTTATATGAACAAGATTTTGGGAAAAGCCAGACATTATACAGACATTAGGGCCATCTGTCATTGAAAATTGTTTAGTTGCTACATAGTTACACTGGATTGTTCATCAGAGATTTGCACTGGCAGATGGCAAATCTTATAAAAATTAGATGTGTGTCGTTTACTTTTAGTTTCCTTTTAAATTGTCTTTATTCCCTATGGAGAGTACAGATAGGGTTTCCTTGCAGATTTCTTCTCATTACAAATTTGGGACAAATTTACTCAGAGGCACCCTTTTGGCCAGACTCATGAGCAATGGAAAACCAAGTGTCTTAGTAGCAGCAGCAGCTGGACAGGAACTACTGGGAAAATCTTCCTGTGCCAAAGGGCTCTATGCAATGCCTCTTCTAAAGAAGCAACATCAAAACTACATGGAAGTAGAACTCTGGACCTTCATGAGGAAAATCTAGTCAGACACCCAGCCCAGGCAAACAAGCAAAGCTTTTCAAGCTAATTTTGTCCAACCATCATAATTCCTTGCCTGGGAAATCGATTGCTTGAAATAGAGAGCTTTACTTGCACTCACAATCATGGCATTTCTTTCCAATCTACAAGGAAAGATTTAGCTAGATGTTCTGATATTTAGATGTTCCGATGGCACAGTGATATTTACTTTCACAGAATACTGTAAGAAAGTATGATTAGAGCTGCTAATGCAGTGCATAAGATAAAGCATGTTTTTTTGCAAAAATCTTCTGTCTTTACTATAATTATGATTTGGTCACCAATCTAAAATTAAAGTTGAACAACACATGATCTGCTACATCAAATATATATATATTACATATGTATATATTTATGTATTGAAGATTTAAAAATTAATGCTAGGGACTTTTTTGTAAATGTGGATATGTAGACAAAAAGATGAAGAAAGTTAGAGTAGCATGGAACTAAAATACAGCTTTATTACAGGACATGCCCCAGGAGATGTCATATTGCAGGACATGAGTTTACAAGAATATATTTCAGATTCATGTTTGGAAAGTTACTTTCCTGAGAGGCAAAAGAAAATATATATGCTTCAATGCTTCTATGGATTTCTTTTTTTTTTTTTTGGTCTTTTCTAAAATGAAAAAGTAAACAAGAAACAAGGTATCACATAAGAATAAAGAGTTTATTCCATACTAGAAACCAAGGAAATGGAAAGCAGAGACTACAGTTTCTAAATAAATTTTAACGTAAGAATTCCATTTATACTAATAAGAATAAAAGAGTTAAGTTCTTAAAATCACATTTAAAACATGGGCTAAGTGGGCTAATTTGAAGAACTCCAAGAAAATTAAGCAACAGAACATCTAGACAAAGTTAAAGGTGTAGTTACCCTGAAATATACTATCTCTTAATTGCAAAATGCTGCATTTAGTAGTATCTATTTAACATAAACACCTGTAGTCTGAAGCTTACAGACTGTTTAATTGTTTTCTTGAATGCTTTTCCTTTATTATCTGTTATTTGATCTCATGCTCTTCCTTTTTCCTTTTGGCAGGGGTCGGGGACTAAAGGTGTGGGAGTGGGGCAGAGTGCTGTACCTATGTGCTACCATAACAACTGCTTCCAGTTACCAGACCAAAAATCAGTGATGAAGTCTAAACTTGACTTTTCAGCTCTGTTAAGTGAGGGTGGTTGCTTTTAAGGTTTTCTCAGGTTGTTCTCAAGATTTTCTAGCTGCTTTTGTCACTGTAATTCCCCAGAGACACTACAAATGACTTAAAAGGAGGCCACCTGCCACAGTGCCAGCATTCTTCCCTTCACTGACCAGTTTTGTTCATCTGTCAAAAAAAGGTTTGTTTTTTGTTTGATTGTTTGTTTGTTTTTTGAAACACTGTTTTGGAGAAACAGGAAAAAGTGCTTTGCTAATCATTTTGCAGCAGTTATATATGATATTATAAATAAAAAAAAATTGTACCTCTGAGAAGTGACTATTTACATTTTTTTCTTTGTGGTTTTCTGCACTTCGTGATCAAATTCTGTATCATGAAATTTCTTTATACTTACAATTTTCTTAGATAAAGAACATAAGCACTTTGTAAGGTTTCAGGTCAGCAGATAATATCTCAAACACTAGTAAAATACTGATTAGGAGCTAAGCATAAAGAATTTAATTGAATTTTAATAGATAAGTAGGAAATAATCACATCTGTCTACGTAGAATCATAGAATGTCTTGGGATGGAAGAGACCTTAAAGATCATCTAGTTCCAATCCCCCTGCCATGGACAGGGACACCTTCCACTAGACCAGGCCACTCAAAGCCCCATGCATCATCCCTTGAACACTTCCAGGGATGGTCCATCCACAGCTTCTCTGGGCAACTTGTTCCAGTGCCTCAGCATTTCTTCCTAATATCTAATTTAAATGTCCCCTCTACTAATTGAAAACCATTCCCCCTTGTCCTATCACTATTTGCCCAAGCAAAAAGTCACTCTCCATCCTTTTTATAAGCCCCCTTTATGTACTGGAAGGCTGCTGTAAGGTCTCAGTGGAACCTTCTCTTCTTCAGGCTGAACAACCCTGACTCCCTCAACCTGTCTTCCCAGGAGACGTGCTCCAGTAGTCTGATCAACTTAGTGGCCCTCTTCTGGACCTTCTCCAATGGATCTTTCTTGTGCTGGGGGCCTCAGACCTGGATGCAGTGCTCCAAGTGGGGCCTCACAAAGGCAGAGTAGAGGGCAACAGTCACCTCCCTCGACCTTTGCATTTCCTTCTTAGACCTCAGTTTGACCAGCAGATCCTTGCTTAGCTATGCTGTTTTCCTGTTTTCTCTTCCTGATTTCTTACACATGGGTATGGAGAGCTCTTGTTCTCTAAGGAAAACATCCTTAAAGAGTTGTCAGCTCTGTTCAGTTCCTCTGTCCCTAAGGACAGTGTCTCAGGGGATCTCACCCACTAGGTCTTTAGACAGCTGGAAATTCTCTCTTCAGGGTTCTGACTTTGCTCTTACTATTATGTTCCTTAAGAAAAACATCGTGGATAAGATACATGGTTGGCTGCTTTTTTACATGGGAATGTATATTAGAACACAAACTGCAGAATAGTGAGGAGTCAGTCCAACCTTCTTTCCATGAGAAATATCTTCATTGTAGATATCTGTCTTCTTAACAAGTCTGTGGCTATGAGGTCAAATATCTTCTTCAGACATACTGTCTTCAGGTAACAGCTGAAACACCAAAAGCTGTAGCATTCATGTGTATATGTTTTACAGACATAAGTATTGGTTGATTTCAATGGGACGTACTTATTGTCAGTGAATGTTCAGACTCCACAGAGATAAAGTTTATGGACACTTCTGCCTGGTATGTGAACTCAGTGGAAATGGACTTCTGTGATGGTTTCTCACAGAGAGCCTTCCTGTTGTATGAGTTTTCCTGGTCCATCGCTATAGTTCAAAAGGTCTACTGAATTTGCAGAGAACATATTCAGGTTATTTAATCTTAGAATATTAATTCTCCGATTCCTAACTTTACATGGAGTCCCCTAACTTTGCTGGGAAGGGTACAAAGCTTAGTACATTTTGTTGAGGATCCATGAGACCTTAATGCACACAAAATTTTAATTATTTTTTAATGACAAGGTATTTTGAAATGAATGAAACTGAAGTGATAGAACAGAATGAAGGTTTAATTTTCATAGCAACTCATTCTGGTTGATGTATTCATTCTGAAACAGTTACTCAACTGAAAAGTGCACAAGGAACTGTTCTAATGTGAGATTTCTCTTTTACAGTTCTTTACATACCATAGCCAGCTCTACATAGATTTCCTTGCCAGAGTGGGCATCGCTGGAGCATGCAGCATGCCAGCATTTGACACAGCTGATAAGAAATGGTTCAACTTGGAAAAAGTTAGATTTTAAACTGCAATGAGAGCTAACACTGCCTCAGTATCTGCCCTGATTTTGGGAACAGGACAGAAGTTCTCTATGCTCACTTGAAAGCTGCCACTTCTTTGAGCATTCATAAAGTGTGCACAATTGCTTTATTTATTTATTTATTTATTTCATCAGCTCTAACAGTGCTCAGATTAACAAAACATTACAGAGAGAGAAGTTACTTGATCCTGTAGATTGGTAGAAAATGCTGTCTACTGTTCAAAAATCAGAGGGTTTAAGCAGCTAAATCACATATAAATCCCAAATAAGCAGGGACCTGAACTGAGGATGAAGGTTAAAATTAGGAACTGGAGACACGTTTGGGAAGCTGGATGCCTGAATTTCAGACTGAATAATTTTTTCATTTCATGGGTACTTTAAGAGATGCACTTGGTTTACTAGAGAACAATCCTCAGGATATCGACATTAAAATAAAATATTCCATTATGGTCAGTATATCTATAATGAATACATTAATTATTAATGCCAGTATTTCTTCTATAGTACCCTACAGTGATGGTTGGGTATTTTCAAGCTAATGCAATCCTAGGACATCTCAAATGAGGTTTTTCCAACAGAAGTAGGGATGTATTTAAGGGTATTGTACTAAATACCAGTGTGCAGTGTACATCTGGTATTCCAGAAAGATAAATTCATACAGGAACAGATGCAGGAAAAGGCTCCTAGGATGACTCTGATGATGAAGAACTAATCTCATTGGCAGAGAATAAAAGTATTTGGTTGAACTCACCCAACCAAAAGCTCTCTATAAATACCTCAGTATAGCAAACATCAGAGAAAAAGTTATATAAATTAAAAGACTATGGTGGAACAAGAATAAATTACCCTAAACTGGTCATGAATATATTTGTAGAATGGTTTCTAAATATCCAGTCAATGAAATTCTTTAATTATTTTCTAAACAGCATAGTGAGGACAAGAAAATATATTACATTGAGATTGTTTTGGATGACCTCCTATTAAAGGTATTGTATGAAATGATAACTTGCAATAGCTGAGAATAGTACTCCCTGCTTCAAGCCTTTCCTTCACAAGTAATTCTTATGAAGAGATTTTAGGCAGCGAAAGCAGTGTCCCCCATCCTCCCCCTACCCCCTCGCTTTTTTTCTGTCTTCCTGTGCCTTTTGCAGTTGTGCATCTCACCATCATGAGTGCTGCCTTGCAGAGGAAGCCTGGACAAACATTTCTGGAAGGGCTGAAGTAGCTCATGTTTCCATATATTTGAGCTTCTTCATTAAGTCTTTGTATTTTCTTTGCTAATATATTTAATTGCTGTGGATGTATCAATAATATTTTATAGGTGTTTAGTCACTGTAACTGATTTAATTGGTTCATTCAGGGGCTGCCAGGGCAACATCACATGAATGGTGGTCAGCAACATAAAATTATTGAAAAATTGGAATGATTGCTGGCTATTCTTATTGAAATTAGTCCAAGATGTGAACTTAGGTGTTGCCTGGAAACAAAATATAGCAACAGACATTACTGAGGCCTGTTGCATGCAGGGGAGGGTGTCCAACACTTCACATGCAACATGGATTGCCTGTGGTTGAAACTGATAAACATATAGGGAAACAGGTTGCACTTTGAGTATCTTTCAATTTAGATAGTTCTAGAAAGAATAGAAACAACACATCCCTATGCTTTCATATCAAGCATGGTATACAAGAGCATGGTAGTGCCCTTGTAATGAATTATACAAGAGAATATGATTTACACACTCTCTACTGGGCAAAAATCTACATGGGGAGGGACAGAGTCTTCTAAAAGGGGACAGTCATAAGTGCTACATTGGGACTACAGCGGATGGAAAAAAAGAAGGTGGTATACAGCAGATAAAAATAAACAAAAGAAGGTAAGACAAAGAAATTAAACACTGTAAAAATTAAGTGAACACCTGCCTTCCAGGTTCTGGAAAGGAACTCTTTCCATTTGCAAATGACAATTGATTATTAAAGGTGGCATAATATTTTTCATTTATATTTCAGTTTAACTGCACTGCAGGCAATTCTCATGTGGAGATATAATATCTTCTCAAAGCCCAAGAGATTACAAATAATTACTTTAATTGTATTTGAATTATGCTTTATTATTGGTATCATATATGAATTATTTTTGAAAATGCACTAGTACTGATATGTAATATTCTAATTCTACTTAATTCTACTTTCAATTATCTGTCAACTGAAATCAGTGCTAAACCTAATGAAAACTATACATGCTTCTGTGTACGCTCGCTCTAAAGCCACTCAGAGTCTTCCGATCTACTGATTATAGCATTAGCATCTGTATTACAAATTAACATTGCTGTTGTAAACAAACATTTCATTTAGACTATACAACAGTAGACTTTCATATTCGTGGCACAGCTCTGGAATTCTGAACTTGTGTGTATAGTATCATTATAGAAATATCATAAAATTTTGATATTAAATATCTCAACCCAAACAATTACTTCATTCCATTTCTAGATATACTACTGATACGAAAAGGTGGTTTTCCAAAACTGTAGTGCACAAAATAGGTCAAAAAAAAAAAAAAAAGATCTTGGCATATTCGCAATCTGGATCTCTCATAATAATTCATACTCTAATATGTAGAACAAAAATAATTGGTGATAAGGAATGTCTTTCATGAAATGCATTAAAGACAATGGAGTTAGGTGTTCTGAGGTATAATTCTACTGAATTCAGATGAATTTTATGGCTGAAGAAATAAGGATGATATGCAAAAAGAAAGTTTCCAATCTTACCATTATTACTAAAATTAAGATGTTGGAAAATAGAAGGAAAAAATGTCATGAAGCTATCTTGCATAACATCCAAATCACATCATGACTAGTTTGAAATGCGTTAGTCATACATCAATGCATTAAAGGTTCAGAAATGATAAGAAATTTTACATAACTGGCTCAGCTTTTGTACAGATTTTGGGTATCATTTTTTCCTTTATTTCAGACACACTAAGAATCACATGTACTATTAAATACTGACTGTTTTCTTGACTTAGTCTGGATCTGCTGCTCATATTTACTATAAAATTAATATGGGCTAAATCACCAAATGTGTTCTGTATCCAGACTTGATTATGATGCCAGAAATGCATTTGTGTGTAATAGCAGGGTTTCAAAATACAGTCTGTTTATAGATGATTATGCAATATTTTCATGTTAACAGTGGTGTTTTTGTATTTATGTTTATATATTTATTTATTTATTATTTTGGTTTTATTTTCTAGGTGTATGTATCACTAAGTGATCATGCCTTAATAAATGTGTTGGTTTGAAATAAAAAGTAATTTTGCAGACAAAATTTGATTTTAATGAATCTGTTGCTGCTCCCACTGAAGTCAATGGGACTTACAATATTAACTGTGATAAGAACAATGATGTGCCTGCTGTGTTTTGTCCAGTTTTTCTTGATATTTCATACATAAATTTCATATGGAAATGGAGGGAAGGAAGGAGGGGGGGAGACAGAACACCCTTTGTTTGGAAATTTCAGTGCTGTATGTAGGCTATTCTTTTCTTATGGAAAACAAAAAAAAAGTAAAGATTTTCTGCCTCCTCTTTACAGACTCTTTGCTTTAAGACAGTAAATATGATATTATTATACGCTTCACATAATTATCAAAAATACTGATAGCTTTCTTATTCTCATCTTGATTTTATTTTCTTTTTCTTATTGTAATTTAAAAAGATAAGCTATTACAAAGTTACATATGTCAAGAGAATTACAAGCTAATCTCTAAGGTAACTATAATGCAGCTGTAGTAGATATACAAAGAACCAGAAGGGTGAAACAGTAACAGAGACAAATTTAAAAGGTACTGGTCTAAAAACCCACATTTATTAGAACTGATAGAGAGTGTACCTAAGTGTCAGCCTTGGCTTGATAAAAGGAGTAGTCTAATAATTATATATTCACATTCAACATTCACACTCCTGCTAAAATAATTTATTTTGAGACCAATGCCAGAGCAGGCTATAATATGATCTAGGATTGTTCTTGGGAGTTGTTTGCATCTCCCTTCTTAGCACTGAAATATTCTGGTAATTGTGAGGTCAGCATTTCAAATGTATATGAAATATTTGTTCATTCCTAATTCATTCCTAAGACTTACAGTGTATGCACAATATGAAAAACCTTTTCATCAGGATTCACGTCACCAGCTCCAGTTTGTTGAAATGTACTTTGCTCCGCTATTTCTAGGTTTTAATCTATGCTTGCCCCCTTTTTATGCCCAAACTTTCTGAAGAAAATCAAGGTGTGGCTAAAATAGATGCTCTAAATGTGTTAACTCTTACAAATCAAGATTAGAGAGTAATAGATATTTTGATTCACTTGCCAAAGTGAAATATTGAGGAGTAATTAGTTTCACTGAAAACCTGCTTACAGTTCACAGAATCACAGAATCATCACAGAATCGTCTAGGCTGGAAGAGACCTCCAAGATCATCTAGTCCAACCTCTGACCTAACACTAACAAGACCTCCACTAAACCATATCACTAAGGGCTACATCTAAACGTCTTTTAAAGACCTCCAGGGATGGTGACTCAACCACCTCCCTGGGCAGTCCATTCCAATGCCTAACAACCCTTTCAGTAAAGAAGTTCTTCCTAACATCCAACCTAAACCTCCCCTGGCACAACTTTAGCCCATTCCCCCTCGTCCTGTCACCAGGCACGTGGGAGAATAGACCAACCCCTACCTCGCTACAGCCTCCTTTAAGATACCTATAGAGAGCGATGAGGTCGCCCCTGAGCCTCCTCTTCTCCAGGCTAAACTACCCCAGCTCCCTCAGCTGTTCCTCATAAGACTTGTTCTCCAGACCCCTCACCAGCTTCGTTGCCCTTCTCTGGACTCTCTCGAGCACCTCCATGTCCTTCTTGTAGCGAGGGGCCCAAAACTGAACACAGTACTTGAGATGCGGCCTCACCAGAGCCGAGTACAGGGGCACAATCACCTCCCTAGACCTGCTGGCCACACTGCTTCTTATACAAGCCAGGATGCTGTTGGCCTTCTTGGCCACCTGAGCACAGTGCTGGCTCGTATTCAGCCGACTATCAACCGATACTCCCAGGTCCTTCTCTGCCAGGCAGCTTTCCAGCCACTCATCTCCCAGCCTGTAGCGCTGCTTGGGGTTGTTACGCCCCAGGTGCAGGACCCGGCACTTGGCCTTGTTGAACTTCATACAGTTGACCTCAGCCCATCGGTCCAGCCTAGCCAGATCCTCCTGCAGAGCCTTCCTACCCTCGAGCAGATCGACACATGCACCTAACTTGGTGTCATCTGCAAATTTACTGAGGGTGCACTCGATCCCCTCATCCAGGTCATCAATAAAGATATTAAAGAGGACTGGCCCCAGCACTGAGCCCTGGGGGACTCCACTAGTAACCGGCCTCCAACTGGATTTGGCTCCATTCACCACAACTCTTTGGGCCCGGCCATCCAGCCAGTTTTTAACCCAACAAAGCATATGCCAGTCCAAGCCACGAGCAGCCAGTTTCTTGAGGGGAATGTTGTGGGAAACGGTGTCAAAAGCCTTACTGAAGTCAAGGTAGATCACATCCACAGCCTTCCCCTCATCCACCAAGCGCGTCACTTGGTCATAGAAGGAGATCAGGTTCATCAAGCAGGACCTACCTTTCATAAACCCATGCTGACTGGGCCTGATCGCCTGGTTGCCCTGCAAGTGCCGCGTGATGACACTCAAGATAATCTGCTCCATGAGCTTTCCTGGCACTGACGTCAAACTAACAGGCCTATAGTTCCCCGGGTCTACCCTCTGGCCCTTCTTGTAGATGGGCGTCACATTTGCTAGCCGCCAGTCGACTGGGACCTCTGCTTATAGCCAGGACTGCCGATAAATGATGGAAAGTGGCTTGGCCAGCTCCTCCGCCAGTTCTCTCAGTACCCTTGGGTGGATCCCACCCGGCCCCATCAACTTGCGTACATCCAAGTGCTGTAGCAGGTCGCCAACCATTTCCTCATGGATAGTGAGGGCCACATCCTGCTCCCCATCCCCTTCCACCAGCTCAGGGTACCAGGTATCCAGAGAACAACTGGTTTTGCCGCTAAAGACTGAGGCAAAGAAGGCATTGAGCACCTCAGCCTTTTCCTCATCTTTTGTAACTAAGTTTCCCCCCGCATCCAGTAAAGGATGGAGATTCTCCTTAGTCCTCCTTTTTGTGTTGATGTATTTGTAAAAACGTTTTTTGTTATCTTTAACGGCAGCAGCCAGATTGAGCTCCAGATGAGCTTTGGCCCTTCTAATTTTGTCCCTGCACAGCCTCGCAGCATCCTTATAGTCCTCCTGAGTGGCCCACCCTCTTTTCCAAAGATTATAAAGCCTCCTTTTTCTCCTAAGCTCGAGCCACAACTCTGTGCTCAGCCAGGCCAGTCTAGTTCCGCGTCGGCTCGTCTTTGGGCACGTGGGGACAGACCGCTCCTGAGCCATTAAGATTTCCTTCTTGAAGAGTGCCCAGCCTTCCTGGACTCCTCTGCCCTTCAGAACCTCCTCCCAAGGGACTCTGCCAACCAATGTGCTGAACAGCTCAACGTCAGCCCTCCGGAAGTCCAAGACGGCGGTTTTACTGGTCCCCTTCCTGACTTCGCCAAGAATAGAGAACTGAACCATTTCGTGGTCACTCTGCCCAAGACGGCTCCCACCTACCACATCTCCCACAAGTCCTTCTCTGTTTGTGAACAGAAGGTCTAGCGAGGCACCTCCCCTGGTAGGCTCTCTAACCAGCTGCGTCAGGAAGCTATCTTCCACGCTCTCCAGAAACCTCCTAAACTGCTTTCTCTGGGCTGTGTTGTGCTTCCAGGGTATGTCTCGGAAGTTGAAGTCCCCCATGAGAACAAGCGCTGACGATTTCGTGGCTTCTGCCAGCTGCCTGTAGAACTCCTCATCAGTCTCCTCATCCTGGTTCGGCGATCTATAACAGACCCCCACCAGGATGCTTGCCTTGTTGGCCTTCCCGCTGATCCTAACCCATAGGGACTCAACCTTATCATTCCCAGCCTCAAGTTCCTCAACATCAAAACACTGTCTAATATAGACAGCCACACCACCAACCCTTCTGTGCTGCCTGTCCCTTCTGAAGAGCCTATAGCCAGACATTGCAGCACTCCAGTCATGAGAGTGGTCCCACCACGTTTCCGTGATGGCAACCAAGTCATAGCCTTCCTGCTGCACGATGGCTTCCAGCTCCTATTGTTTGTTACCCAAACAAACTTGTTTTGGGGGTTTCTTCCACTTGAAAACTTCTTTCTAATCTTAAGGCAGCATTTTGCTGAACATCAAATTATATTTTACACATTAGCAGAAAAATGAAAGAAAAATTATTGGTGAAGACTTAGGTATTTTGCCACAGGTTCTCAGTCTGAGATCCAGATTCAATTCCGTCCTCTGCCTGAAGTAATTTACACTCATGTTCCTCACTTCCCAGAAAAGTGCCCTCACTGTCAGGATATTCAGTCTTTTTGGGTGGGATCTGTCAAACTCTCTTGTCAAACCTAACACAACTTTCATATCAGAATCCTCCTCTCTGATTAATACACAGAGGCTTTACCACCTGCATTAAGCAATTTAAGACAGTGGTACAGTGAAAGACAGGCTCTCATTTCCTCCTTCTCTCTCTCATTGCACAGTCCCATCAACCTAATGCATGGGAGTTAAGACTATCTGGCATGTGGCAAGGGGACATTCAATCATCTTCCCAAAACAAAATCCTTGTTGTATTGCACAGCAAAAAGTTATCACTGCAACAGAGGGGATTACTTCTCAATGGTGTTTACCTCTGTGGCGTTAATAGCTATTCCAATGTCAAGAATTATTTAAGTATAATGCACTTGGAGAATAAGATTGTGAGAGGTTTCTTGGGCTGCTAATTTAGGACACTCATTTTGGAGCTGGAATACAAATGAGTACCTATGTATTCTGTACAAGTTTATAAAAACCAGTAACATTTAAATCTATTGGATAGTTACACAGATACTTATAGGAGACATATAGGACTATATAGGAAATGTCATGTTCCCTTGCCTTATCCAAAACTAGTTAGTGGAATTTACAATTTTACAAATAAGTTCTTTTTTTTTTTTTTTTTTTCTTTTCTTTTAAGAACAGATATGAAAATATTTTGGTTTATCCTAGAGACTGATCTATTTGTCAGTCAGCTCCAGGTTGTCTGAGTCATGGCAAAGACCAGAGTTCACTCAAAGTTGATATTTTGTAGAATTTGTGATATGTGCTTTCTATCTCTTTTATCTTTGGATATGGAAGTTTTCTTCTAAGGATTGTGTGTTTATTTAAATACAAACATGAACATGAGTAACATTCTCAGACCATAAAATCTAAGAAAATTTGGGGGGCTTGCAAGGCCCACTCACTATTAATTGTCAATATATATATATTTAGGGGTCTTTCCATAAGTATAAATAGCTTTAACTCTTTCTGTCAGAAGGAAGGAGTATAAGTAAGTCATTAATACTTGAGAAATAATTAATGTTGAAACCAAGCTCGAACCATTGGAAGCTAGCTATAGAAACTATTAAAATAAACATTACCAATATGCCTTTGTAAAAACATTTAAAAGCCTCTATTCTCGTTAATATATTAATAGTTATGATTAATGATCTTGTTGTATTGACAGACTAAGCAGGCTTTGCATATTTTCTGAGATGCAGTTTGTATTCAGGGTTCACATTTCTTTGGTGTTGTTTTTTAAAGAGTGTTATTTGATCTACTTTACTAGAAATAGTTTAATAGTTTCCTAATAAGCTAGAAAAGGACAAATTATACTAAGCATAACACAATGATTCACATTATTTTAGAAATCTGCAGGATTTGTTTTCTTATAATATCTTTTTAACATGCAGTATTATTTTATTTAAAATAATCAAGTGAAAAATGTTAAAAAAATTTTTTTTGGACTCATAAAATTAAGAATTATATTGTTTTCATAATTTCTTGAGTAGCATGGGAATGCTTTTCAAGCTGTACTTTCATTTGCTTAGGTTTGTCAAGCAGATGTGGGATTAATTATATATTTAAGTGCTGTGTTGAACAGGGGTCCATATCTTCTTAAATTGATATGCCTAAGTGGATGGCCATATATATGAGTAAGCAGCTTGATAGTGTGTTAAGTAGGTTTGTAAATAAAATATTTTCCTTTAAATTTTCAGTTCTAGTGAATCATAAAGTGAGTAGTTGCCTAGTTAGTTCTGTAATTTCCAGATTCACACATGGAATAGAATAAGGAATAATAGAATAAGGAAGAAGTACTTCTCTGGCTATTGCATAGAAATAATATGAACAAATGAGGCAATGGATATGTTCTCAGAAAAAAAAATAAATAAAAAGGAAATGATATTGAGATATAGTAGCAAATGCAACAGGATGAAATTGTACTTCAGTTCATGTAATCAAAGTTAAGTTTATGATACTCAAGAGGAAATCAACAATAAAACCCATTTCAAATAAAATAAAAGAAGAGACTTTCACTTTTGTGCTGCCTGTTTCTTCAGGAAAGTGCCAGTAGGTGTTCTTTCCAGCTTGCCTGCAAGGCAGATGAAAGGCTCCTCAGATTAATTACTCTTCAGTAGTGACAGGCTTGGGAGATGGTTTCAATTCCAGAGCTTACTTTCTTTCTTTATTTTTTTTTTTTTTCTTCCTAATGGTTAGTTTTCCTTCATTTCTTACTGATCTCTGACTCACCACTATGGAATGAAAAGAAAAGCTTTCTGTGCACTGCCCAGGCTGCCACAAATGTTATCTTGATGGTAGCATGGGATTAAATATAGATTTTTTTTTTTCTCAAGTATTGGTATCACTGTTTACAGCAGACCCTCTACTCTATAGAGAAAGCCTGAGATCTTTCCCAAAGCACCTTGACGTGCAGTGAAATATTGGTATTTGAATTAGAGCCTAATCAGGAGCAGCAGAGAAAGCAATGTGTTTCAGCTCTGTCTTTTTTGTAGCCAATTACTCCAGGCTCCTAGTGTTCATGTCTTCCATGTACTTACTTTAATTAGCACTTTATTAGTTTGGCTTCAGAGAGCTAGTTCTGGAGAAAACTTTCCTGAAGCTGCCAAATGGTCACAAGCAGGAGGTGATTAAATTTAGTCTTAAGCAATAGGCATCTGCATGCATTCTTTGAATCTCAGTGTGCTTTAAAAGATGTATTCCCAATAATTTATGCCCAGAGGGATGTTATGCTGTCAGTAAATGCATCTGAAAAATTGTCTCACATTATTACTACTGTCTCTATGCTATTCATTTAGATCTATTTAAATAATAAAATTCTTGACTCCTCCCCATTAAGCTCAAGATGATTTATGTTAATGGCAAAAGAAATACGAAATGTAGGGTTCTACTATTTGGAAGATTGGACAGGGAAAAAAAACACTATAATATCTGTTCAGTACAATCCATTTTTATTGTTTCTATTATGGGCAGGTCTGTTGTCTTTGTTTTGTAACTATTAACCCCTGAGACTGTCTTCAATGATGATTATTAAGGAGGAGTGCTAGTCAGAACAGTAGAATTATTGAATAAACATAGCTGATTTATTAAAACAACGTTTTTTTCTCTGTTTATAGAGATATAGTAAATTCAGCAGAAGATATAGTTGTAAATTACGTGTTTATTATTATTTATTTTAGCTCAAATAGTGGTAATAGCCGTGATTTTTTGTACGTTTGTTTGTTTATTTAGTTAAACATTAATCTGGCTCCTAGGTCCTGCACATACTTGCTGTGTGGTGTGCCTCAGAGAGCAGATAATGCAGTGTATTTAAGGGCAAATGGAGGTAGAACATTAGCAGGGAGGCTTCTAATTTAAATAGCAGTGGTTTTATTTACTTCTTAGTGACTGATATGGAGCAGGTTCATTTTATTACCTTTTTATTTTTTTTCAACCTCTAAGCCCCCTCAGCAGTCCTGTGCACAAAGAAGACAGGCCTTCTCATGTGAGCAAGAGTCTATATTTAAGGGTTTCTGGGTAGCACCAGCTGTCCCTCATGGCAATACTGCTCCACACTTTCCCCTGCTGGAGTTCCAGTCTAAAGGATGCACAGCTGAACCATGGCATTCCTGCTGCTGGAACATCCTTTTGGTAATTTAATGTAATTTCTGAATGCTACTACAGAAGTTATTGAGCATACACTTTTCCATTTAATAGAAGCACCGTTAGTGAACAAGTGACTCATGGCTCGGTTAGTCAATGAGAATGAGTTCCAGTAGAAGAAGCTGTCAAAAAGGTGATTATTTACTCACAGTTTACAAGGTCTGTCTATTAGTTCCTAATTATACTATGCCTCAACTGATTTAAACAAATGAAGACATTAAAAGAATGCAAACAAAGGCATTTATGTTTGAATCATTTTATTTTTTCTTATGCTATAAGCTAAAAGAAATAATTCTTTGTAGCTAATAAAATCCATAGGCAAATTAAGAACTTGATTCAGTGCCCTGTTTATAAATAATATCCATGAATTCAGCAGACTCATTTGTATTTTTAAACGGCTATGTTTAATGCAGAGGTTGGCAACCTGTTCTGACATATATTTTAAACAGTCATTTATGTCTGTGCAGAGGGAGTACAAAGTGCTATGGGAGGCTAAAGTAAGGGCACAATCATTGTTTTTTTTTTTTTTTTTTACACACATATAAAAAACAAAGGAAACAATTAATAAAGACCCATATCTTAACAAGAGTTTGTAGCATTTTGTTCTTTATAGATAATACCTTAAAAGAACATGGAAGCAAAACTTGATGATAAATACATCTAGAAGACATTGCTCAATCAGCTGCTCTCATACCTATTAAAAATAAATCTTTTTATTTTCCCCCCAAAGTGTATTTTTATGATACTTTATAAAGCACAGGAAAAATGTCAAACAAACAAACAAACAAACAAAACAATTTTAATATCAATTAAAATTAATTTGAAAACAATGCTACAACTAAGTATTTATCTGCTTTTACTGCTGTAAGTCTCATATTTTGAATGAAATCAGTGACTTGTGGTTGCACAGTCCTCTATTTTCAGCTGGCAAGTGGCAGAACTTCCTTGGAAATAAACAAGAATTAGCTTCATTCATCAACAGTGCTGACAGCACCTAGACTAGCTGAGGTTTGATGAGATTACTAGAGAACATATCTAACTAATGCTAGAACTCTTCCTGGTGCTGTCAAGTCTTATAACCAAAGGTGTTGTACTGTACATGGCTGGATTTACAAACAAATTTGTGAAAAACAAAATATTAGTTTCTTCAACCACTACAGTGCTCCTAAATCTATACAATATTAATTCTCTTTTAAATTTCAACTGATTGGTGTAAAATTAACACTACTTGTAATGTGAGGGTTTTTCACAACTCCAGATGTTGTCACAAAGGAAAGAAAAAAAAAAAAAAAACAAAAAAAACAGCATGAAACTACATCCAAAGGCTTCTCAGGGAAAAAAAAAAGATAAGGTAGTTAGGGAAGCACAAAACTCCATATAGTAATCAATGAGTAGAAATGGGTGTGCATAAAGTAAATTGTAAAAATCATAAACTAAGTAAATTGTAAAAATCATAATAAATTATAAAATCCATAAACCTACATTTTCTTGTGTAGACCTAGATGAGTCCTGGGAGAAACTTGTGCTATGAAAAAGTGGAATTCTCTTCTCATGCTGTATGAACACATTTCTACTGCCAACCAATCTGTTACATTAAAAAAAAAAAAAAGCTGAAAATGTACATATTTAAAATGTATGAAAGTGCAGAATTCTTACCATTAAACAAATGTATCTCCTCTGTTCAGTAGCAACTATATCATATACTTTATGTAGCTCAATGTATTGACAGTTAGTCTCTACACTTTATATTCATCATGAAACATTTCTCTTTCTATCTAATCATCTATCTATCGTCTGTGTAGCTGTCATTTTCATTTCAAAATCCTTTCCCCAAAGCAGCTTGTGTCACTTCTGTAACATAAACAGATAATATTTAATTGATTTGTGAAATACATCTACTTCTAGGGGTAAATAGACAGGAACAGTACAGAGGAACACATAAGAGAAGAACTTTTTCAGTTCAAAATGACCAGGTAATATTTATTTTTCAAATTACTATTAAACATGTGGAGATTTTGCCAAGACACAAGCTACTTGGCATAAAGGACAACAGATAGACAACACATGCATGGATCAAGAGTACAATACATAATTGAATAGTAAAGAATATGAGATTTTTTATGTAATGGTGTGAATCACAAAATATTTTATAACACTTATCCTTTTAAACTTACATTTATGTGTTACTATCTGTGAGTAGAAAGTAATTTTCATAGCTACAAATAGCAGTGGGTCAAAATAGACCTTTAAAAGTGATATCTTTCTGATATGGGTGATTCTGAATTTTATCCTATTTTGAGTTCACTTTGTCAGAATTTTACTGAGAAGAATACTTAAAAATAAGGCACTACTCTTTCATTAATTAGTCAGAAACCTGTATTAATAATACATATCATATATATGAGACACATTAAAGTTAGTTGCTTCTGAGAATTTAATGTAATTTGGTTAAATTCAAGGGAAAAACAGATAAATGAGATTCAGCAATAGTTTATAGTCTTTATTCTTACCACCAAAAGCCTCTCAGTATTTTTTAGAGTATTTTCTTTCTGAAAATCAAAATAAACAAACAAAAAAAAAGAAAGAAAGAAATGTTGTTGCTCATATTTGCATTAACATTTTAATATATTTTTGGGCTATTCAATTTTGTTAAATTTAAACATTTTAGTGACATTTTACTTTTATTTAATATAATTAAAATTAAAAAAAAAATAATTGGCCTGTTTTATCATTTACGAACTAAGAAAATTCTTAATGAAATTTCTTATCAAATTTCTAGTTTAGTGTATTTTCTTTTCTTTCTCATAAAACCAATCTTAAAACAGAATAATAATTTATTTCAGCTTATTCGTAGCTGGAGCAGTGTTAGATTAAAAGTCAGTCAAGATCCTTGGGACTTCAGCAATATAAATAAACGTCTGCCAGAAAGTATGAACAATGACATTTAATTTTATGAATATTTTCTCATAAAACAGTTTCTGATATATAGTAATAAAATATACATAGATGTGAAAGGACCCAAAGAAATGGGCATGAAGCTGCAACAGGGGAGGTTCAGGTTGGATTTTAAAACAAGGTTCTTCACCTTGATCAAGCACTGTATCAGGCTGCCTACGGAAGTTGTCAGGGCTCTGAGCCTGCCAGAGTTCAAGAAACATTTGGACAACACTCTCAGACATATTGGTTGGACTTATTGATTATTGGGTGGACCTGTGTGGAGGCAAGAGTTGGTCCCTTCCAACTCAGGATATTCTAAGATTCTACGATTTTATGAAAAGGATATTTGAAAATAATAAATATATGAAGAAAAATAAGTCTTAGTAATCATTTCTAAAATCTAGAATGTTATTAAATGGTCTATTTTAGTGTGAAAATACAAAGTTTTGTAAGTTCATGTATAGGCTTATCAATAAGAAAGGAAATCCAGAGTCATCATATGCGGTTTATTTAAATGAATACCTAATATTCAACCTTATTTAAATGCTTAATGTTTAAGACCTTCCTCTTTCATTCTCTTTCTAACAACATTCTAATTTTTAGTTTTTATCTTTTATTTAATTAGCTTCCAATTCTGACATTAGATCTTGAGTTTGTCTCCAGCATTTCTTTCTTTGGGGATCTGTCCTGCTGTGCTTCATTTAGTGGTTATCTCTAAGTTCCTCGTTGTTATTCACTAGGAAACAAGAAACAGAAAATAAAAGTAGCTAAGTGCAGTCAGCAGGTACAGAAGGCAAAGCATCAACATCATCTGAAAGTGAGGAACCTCAGGGCAGCCCAAAAGACTCCACATCTTCACTTCCAAGTAACACCATTATATACATGAAAATTAAAAGAAAGAAAATACCTGAGGCTGAAAATGGCAGAGAAAAGGTACAGAGTAGAGTGAGAAGCAAGTGGTGATGCCCATAGATTTCAGGTGACATAGTCTGAGTAGCAAGCTAAAATTAAAGGCTCATCAAAAGAATGCAGTGCAAGCAAGAGCATCATGTTGTAGGAGAAAGAGAAGTGCTATATATACAAATTAAAAAATACAACTGACAAAAGAACGGTAAAGAAACTCCATCTTATTTGCATGCTATTGTCCTTGAATTTAATAGATAACAGTGCTATCTGTATAATATGAAGTTAGAGACATTCTTTTTACTGGAATTTTCTTCAAAAAGCAGTGATGCAGAAGCAGAATATCTGTGTCAGGTTCTGGAAGGTCAAAGAAAAAAAATGAAAAGGAGGAAACAGGTAACTACAGGCCTGTCAGACTGACGTCAGTTCTGGGAAAGGTGATGGAACAGGTCATCTTAAATGCCATCACGCAGCATATGCAGGACAATCAAGGGATCAAGGCCAGTCAGCATGGGTTCATGGAAGACAAGTCCTGCCTGACCAACCTCATCTCCTTCTATGACTGGGTGACCTGCGTGGTGGATGAGGGAACGCCTGCTGATGTAGTCTACCTAGACTTCAACAAAGCCTTTGACATAGTCTCCCACGGTATTCTCCTGGAGAAGTTGGCAGCCCATGGCTTGGACAGGTACTCTCTTTGCTGGGTTAAAAACCAGCTGGATGGCCAGACCCAGAGAGTAGTGGTTAACAGAGTCAAATCCAGCTGGCGACTGATCACCAGTGGTTTTCCCCAGGGGCTGGTATTGGGGCCCATCATCTTTAATATCTTTATTGATGACTTCCATGAGGGAATTGAGTACACCCTCAGTAAGTTTGCAGATGACACCATGCTGGGGGGAAGTGTTGATCTGACAGAGGGTAGGAAAACCCTGCAGGGGGACCTGGACAGGACGGGTTGATGGGCAGAGGCCAATGGGATGAAGTTCAACATGGCTAAGTGCCAGGTCCTGCACTTTGGCCACAACAACCCCATGCACACTACAGCCTTGGGGCAGAGTGGCTGAAAAGGTGTGCAGAGGAAAAGGATATAGGGGTGCTGGTTAATGCTCACCTGAACATGAGGCAGCAGTGTGCTTAGGTGGCCAAGAAGGCCAATGGCATCCTGGCTTGTATCAGGAATAGTGTAGCTAGCGGGACCAGGCAGGTGATCATTCCCCTTTACTCTGTTCCGGTGAGGCCGCACCTTGAGTACTGTGTTCAGTTTTGGGCCCCTCAGCACAAGAAGGACATGGAGGCCTTGGAGTGTGTCCAGAGAAGGGCTACAAAGCTGGTGAAGGGCCTGGAACACAAGTCCTATGAGGAGTGGCTGAGGGAAGTGGGGTTGCTTAGTCTGGAGAAGAGGAAGCTCAGGGGAGACCTTATTGCTCTCTACAGCTAGCTGAAAGGAAGGTGTGGGGAGCTGGGGGTCAGCTTCTTCTCACATATAACTAGTTATAGAACTAGAGGGAATGGCCTCTAGTCGCACCAGGGGAAGTTCAGTTTGGAATTTAGGAGAAAATTTTCTCAGAAAGAGTAGTCAGGCATTGGAACAGGTTGCCCGGGGAAGTGGTGGAGTCACCGTCCCTGGGGGTGTTTAAGGAAAGGTTGGGCCTGGTGCTTAGGGTAATGGTTTAGTGGGTGACATTGGTAGTAGGGTGATGGTTGGACCAGATGATCTTGAAGGTCTCTTCCACGCTTAATGATTCTATAATTCTATGATTCTAATTAAGATGAAGTTGCTGAGGAGCATAAAGCATGTAGTAAAATTCCATGCTATTAGCAGTTTAATACCAAGATGTTGTAGCTAGATTTGCCCACTGATGTTTCAAGGAGTACCCTTTTTTACATATAACATTAAGAACCTTGCCTGACTACTCTGTGGTCTATCTAGTATGACAGGATTGTATGTCTAGGGATTATACAATAGTTTCAGAATTTCTGTCCTGTAATAATACATAAAAAAATAAAATAAATAAATAAAATTCTCAAAATGTTCTATTTCCTCTATTCCTTCCCTTCCCTTCCCTTCCCTTCCCTTCCCTTCCCTTCCCTTCCCTTCCCTTCCCTTCCCTTCCCTTCCCTTCCCTTCCCTTCCCTGCCCTGCCCTGCCCTGCCCTGCCCTGCCCTGCCCTGCCCTGCCCTGCCCTGCCCTCCCCCTCCCCCCTCCCCCTCCCCCTCCCCCTTCCTTTTCCTTTTCCTTCTTTTCTTCTCTTTTATTATCTTTTCTTTTTCTTTTTCCCTTATTATTAAGTTGGCATGAGAACCAAAATTAATTTTGTTTCTCATGGACAGTTTTTAGACAAATCATCAGAAACAGAACAACCCAAAGTGAATATGCAGAAAGTAAACTTTTCCCATGGGCACGTCTACACCTCACAGTGTAGGCAGTTCAGTCAAGACACCATCACTATTTTCACCATCACAGCTTGGCTGTGTTAGATAAGGTCACATATATGAAAGAGCGTTGAAAGGATAGAAGGGGAAGAATGGAATAATGGAGAATGTTTTAATGCCTCAGTCTTGTAACATGAGGAACCATCCCACAAAACACTTCCTGCAGTCCTATAGCCTGCCTTACTCAAGCAACTCTACAATCTTTTTCCTACCCATGGTGAGGCTGCTGTTGTAGTGCCATTAGACTCCTATCCCAAATGCTCATCTCACAGTAATCTTCCACTTGCAGGGTTTGAACCACATATATGTTGGAATTTCTGGGGAAAGAGACTGCCTTCGATGTTTGCATCATTCTCTTCTTTCTCTGGATCTTTATCATTTGCCTTAGGACTTTCAGTCTGTAACTACATAGTAAGACACCTTCACCCTTCCCATCACAGTTTCTAGTTTACTACTGTAGAGCCTAGTATTATATATGTCATCTATGTATCTTATATATTTAATAAATATTACCTGATAACAGACATGCTTAAATCTTAGCAATCAATTGATGTGTAACACCTATATGTGGTCAAGTGCGCTCCAATAACAGTACTGTAAAAAGGAAGAGCCAGTGGGGAATTTACATGAGATCTGATGAAAACTGTAAAGTTACTAAACAAAAAGTGTAAGGGAGAAATTGTCTGATGGACTGGGAAGGATGCCTGATGGATGATATTCACCTGGAAGCTGCTGTTACTTGTCTTCCTAACTAGCCTCTTAGAAGAGGTTTTGACTTTTCTCTCTTTTGCTTTATCTCTTGCTCTCTTCTTTTTTAGCCCCTGTAAGGTAGCTTTGAAGGGGATGTATGCCAACAGCTTATCACTTTGATTTGCAATACAAGGCATAATGAAAGATATACTAACGATTTGCATACATGACATCATTGTGGATGGCTGGCATGCAGGGATGTTGAAAGTTAGAGAAGATTATGGTACCATTTGAAGATGAGGAGTTCACAAAGACCCCTCTAGGTTCAAAACTCTTATGTTAACTTTATTGATGCATCTGCAGAGATGCACACATGCTCTGATATGACATTAAATTCTACCAACCCCAACACAAAATAGTTTTCCACTAAAAGGCACATAAAATATTTAAATGATAATGCCCTTATATTTTACCATAAAAGGATGACAACGATTTAGTTTTAGAATCGCTCTTATCTGTTCACAAGAGAAATCTGATAGAAATTTAGCTCTTGAGTCACAGAATCACAGAATCACAAAAATACCAAATGGTTGAGGTGGTAAAGGACCTCCGGAGGTCCTCTAGTCCAACCCTCCTACTCAAGCAGCATCCCTTGGAGCACATTACACAGGATAGTTTTCAGACACCTTTTGAATATCTCCAGGGAAGGAGACCACAATCTCTCTGGGCAACTTGTTCCTGTATTCAGTCACACTCACTGTAAATAAGTTTTTCCTCATGTTCAAAGAGAACTTCCAGTGCTTTGGTTTGTTGCCTCTCATTTGTTGCCTATTGCCTCTCATCCTATCGCTGGGCACCTCTGAGTTCCTCAGAGTTAGTCTGTCCTTTGTTAGTCTGTCCTTTAATCCTTACCTTTAAACTCTCAACCGCACTCATCATCTACCCTGAGGAAAAGCTCTGTACATGCCAGGTATTCTCTGACATAAAAAGCAATTCCACTACCCCGCTTACCTGACCTGTCTTTCCTAAAAAGCATGTACCCATCCACAACAACATTCCAGTCATGTGAACTATCCAAATATGTGTCTGTAATTGCAAGGAGATCAAAGCTCTGTGACTGTACACAGACCTCTAATTCTTCCTATTTATTCCCCATGCTACATGCTTTAGAGTACAAGAACTTCAAAGAAGTATTCAAGCATGTCAGTTCCCCAGGAGGGGTGCAAGAGGATACTCCATAATCATGTCTTGTATGCATTTCCTTGATAAGTAGTTTATTCAAGATTTTCTAGAATGTTTAGGTTTTCTAGAGTAGGATATGATAAACAATATCATACTTTAAGTTAGTTACTTAAGACCTATAACACTTTACAAATTGTGACAGAAATGTCTATAAATGATTGAAATAAAAATATATTAGTAATAAAAGAATAAATAAAAGAAAAGAAACTCTACATGAAATGTCTGTTTCTTTCTTTCCTTCCTTTTTTTATTTGTTTGTTTGGTTTTGGCTGAAAAAATGACAATGGCAAACTCAGTAAACTGATTTTCTTCAGCCCTGGAGAAAACATTTAGATTTTTCTTAAACGTTTCTTGTTACACACCTGAAATGCTTTGCTCTTTACTCTTTAGTTGTCAGAAGTTGACATAGTTGACATACTTTTTTTTTTCTTTTTTTCATGTGACAGAAGAATATATCCTAAACAGTGCTAGCATCAATATGTGTCTATCAGTCTTGTAGAAGCAATATTGCTAATTGTAAAATGTCTTAAAATCTAACTCTGGTACAGATTTCTGATACATTTGTAGGTGCAATTAATATATTAATACAGCATTTTGTGACTTAATTGCTTGTTTTTTAAATTTGTGATGTATAGAAAACATAGCAGACTTCTATTCCCTGATGACCTATTGAGTACATGAAAAATTGAGAATCCTCAGCTTGAATTTTAATAGCTTTCATCTAACTTAACATTTGTCAGACATTTGGTTGTGTTCAGATCGAATAGTGCTGATTTTAATTGTGACTTTACCAGAGAAGAAAAAATATTGAGCAGCTCATTGAAAACTGCACTGACAATAGAATCTGGAAAAAAAGTGTGATATATATGAAATTTTCTGATTTTTCACATTTCTGGGTTTGGATGAGAAAAAGTCCAGACACTGTGGGTTCAGCTGGTTTGAGATGAATGTTGAGATGATTCATCTGGCTGAGTAGCAAAACTGGCATTCTGTCCTCACCATATCATCAGTTCTTTTTTTCTGAGGCAAAACTTATTTCCCCGTTTGATATTATCATAATAAATATTTGGAAAAGCTACTTTCTTAGTTCTTAACATTAACATCATTAACATTAAGAATTCTTAAGTTTTTAAAAAATCTTTTAAAATATAAATAGCCAAGAGGTGGCAGTAGTCGATCCTGTATTTACTCTGTGCTTTATTGTTCAAGGTATATTCTTTCCTTTCTTTGATAGACAAAATTATTTCAAATCAGACATATGATTTTTTTTTTTTTTTAAGTTCTCAATTGGCTAGCATTCTGAGTACAGCTCCCATTCCATCAAAGTCTCAAAAGTCTTTGTCAGAGCTAGAGAAAAGTAAGTACTTCCTTTAAAGTCTCCTTCCTCTGAAGACAGTGAGACAGATGCTTAGCAGATATTTAACTGGGCAGGTATGAGTGAGACTAAGATAAGCCTTTGATTCTCATGCAGAGTGGGAGGACAGGATGTACCTATCCTTAAGCACCCCCTAAAGGATTGCAGAGCCCTATAGTGTGGTTAGATTCAGCTTTGTGGCTTTGTGAGGTCCATGTCTCTAAAAGCCTATATAAATATCAGTGTTACAAAGAATTACTGCTGAAATTACCCCATAAATACAGGGGAAGGTATGGAAGAGAAGTGAGGATGGTCAGCTAGCAATAGGGCCAAGGTCAGACATCAAGGGTAAGCTTTTTTCCCCCAACATCCTTTTTTTTTTTTCCTGTAGATGTGAGAAGGGAAACATGCCACTGGAGAAGCTTAAGATGATTTTCACCTTGACTGGGGAACTGGGAAATGCCTCCAACCTTTCTGCCTCACGGCAAGCACACAAGTGTGAAGAAGGGCTTTACACAGGGAGCCACCTGGCACAGAGAGTGTGGAGAGAGGCCTGAAGTTGGCTGTGGCATATGGAGACAGGCAGAGAATTTTCTTACCTCAGGAGTAAATTCACACTTTGACAGGGAAATAAGGTGGCAGACTGGACTTCCTAAAACAAATGTTTCCTTCCATATTTATAAACTGAGGGATAGATGCGTGGGCATTGAGGACAAGCAGGCAGCTGAACTGCAAATAACTGCTTACACTCCCACAGTGGGATGGGGGAGAAAACTGGGACGGTAAAAGTGCAGGAACTCATGGATTGAAATACAGACTGTTTACTAGGTAAAGCACAAGCTGTGCATGCTTTATCAGTCAGGCAGATGTTCAGCCACTTCCAGGAAAGCAGGGACCATCACATGTAACAGTTTCTTGAGATGACAAACACCCTCCCACTCTCCCTTCCTTTTCCCCAGATTTTATTGCTGACCACAACCTCATATGGTGTGGAATATCCCTCTGGCCAGCCTGGGCCCCCTGTCCTGCCTGTGTCCCCTTCCAGCTTCTAGTGCAACCCCTGTCTCCTCACTGGCAGGGCATGAGAAGCAGGAAGGCCCTTGAGTTTGTGTAAGCACTTCCCTGCCACAACTAAAATATCAGGGTATCATCAACAGTATTTTCATCAAAAATCCAAAATACAGCTTCACCTTATCCCAGCCAATTAACCTTATCCCAGCCAAAACCATGACAACCTCCTGTGTGGAGTAAATCCATACAACATAGAACTAAAAAAGAAAATGCTGTAGCAGCAAGGACTCTATAAAAGTACAATCCCTTAAGAATATTTTCTTACTTACGGGAAAGGTCCAAAATAGTCAGAGACCGGTCATAAGGTCTGTTTAAAAACTGATCAGACATTGAGGAAAAACTCAATCAATGGACCCAGATTCTCAGTCAAATATCATGAAGAGAGAGGCTGAGAGAGGAATTGAAGGAAATGAAAAATTTGGAGAGCTTGTGCTGGAAGTCATTAGACAATTTTTTATTTTTATTTTGGCACACTAGGACTCTTGCAAGCTGATTTTTTTTTTCTGATTAGTCCCACTACAAACCACTCAGTTCATGAACATTTAGGTGAATATCTGAGTGAATATATTTATATGAATATCATATTTTAGGGCCACAGTGAGACCTTGCATCATGCAATCATACAATCTGTGATACCACAGCTCCTGGAGCAGATGTTTCTACATAGGGTTATTATAGGGTAAGAAAAGGATAGGAAGTGTAAAAAACTGCAGCAGGAAGAGGAGAGGTGAACATCTGTACTCTCATCCTCTCAATACATAAAGTAAGAGAACTGCAAGAGTATGGACAAGTTAAGTTGTGCAAAATTAATGCATTACAGGGTTGCTTCTAACAGCATATGCAAGTGCCAAGGTCTGCTTTTTAGAAGGAGTTACTACAGAAAAGCGGTGTCAGTTCATGATAGTGCTATTTACCGACATGTATTGTTAAGAATCTTCTGGTAAATTAGGGTTTAATTAATTCAGGATTGGTTTGGTTGTGTCACATGGAAATGGGAGCCCATAAAGTTAGGCTTATCAAAAGGCAACTTCTGAAAACATACAGCAATATACAAGTTCCATCTGCAGAAGGTAAATCACTGGTTTATGTGTGCTAAATTGTTTCTTTTTTTTTTTTTTTTTTAATGGCGGTTGGAGACCATTTGTATGAGAAAAATATTGTAGCCTTGGCTTGCAGCAGGTTTTCTCTTCTGTTCTGAGTTTACGTGGGTGTATATTTATTAAGATGGAACCTGTCCACAAGATAGGAACAACTAAAGTAAGAATCATGACTTGTACTGTGTACATTACTGAAAATAGTTCCCAGGGGAGTTAATAAAATTGTGGCCTAAATAAAGCATAAAGCTTTTAGGTACATTTTGCTCTTCTTTTTGAGGGTAAATGAGATTTGGATCCAAACAGAGACAGAGGCAGATTTTTATTATTATTATTATTATTTTTAATTTATATTTTACCTTGTGTTCTTAAATTAACATGATGTAAATTCTGTACATAAATATATAATGAATTCAGATTTGGAGTTTTCCAGGTGGGGACTGTCTCTGACTGTGTTTTTAATGTTCCCTGCACAATGTGACTATCTTCACTCTTAATATCAGCAGTAAATAAGATAGTTTTAAGATCACTGAAAACTTTGCAATTGCAATCTTTTTTTTTTTTTAACTAAGTTTAAAAAAATCTAAACTATATAAAAAAATAAAAGCAACATTTTTCTTTTTATTTTCATTTTTTTAAAAATTCTTATTTGAAAATCAGTGGTATTAAAATAGAGATATAATTCATATTATCACAAGTATGTAACCATCAAATCCTATTCCACAGAGAGCATGTGATGAAACACTATTCATCTGATACCTAATGATAATCCCATACAAATATCCTGGTGTGTTCTCTGTAGCATATTTATGATCTTGTTGTGTCTGGTCCAAGTTTCTTGACATTCTGAGTACCCCTTTGGGGAAATATGACATCTTGCAGTAATGTACGCTGTGCATGTCAAAAAACAACACCAATCTGCTTCTGCTACTCTGAGTTTTAAAAGTGGAAAGAGCAGGCTGCTCATTTTTTAACATATGCAGGATGGTGATGTTTACAATACCAGCTGGAAAAGCAAGTGCTTGTACAGAACAGTGTGTGGAGAAAATGGAACAGGAGGAAGAAAAAAACGTAATAATAATAAAAAAACCCACTCAGTTTTCTATGCTAAATGAACACTGAAAAAAAAAAAAAAAAAAGAACAAGGAGATCTTAGATTCTGGTCATAGCTCCTAACTTTACAGGACAAAATAAAATGGATCTGAAATATTTGGGGTTGTGGAACATATAAGGAGATCTGTATTGTTAGTTCCAGAATTTTCCATTTACTGAAGGCAAATAAACAAACAAATAAACAATAAGAAATCAGTAGTAACAAATAAAATATTTACTGGGAAATATAGAGAATAAAATGTGTCCTGATTAGCTTCATGGAGTCTCTTTAACTTTTATTAAGAAATGAATTGTGAATTAAAAAAAAAAAAAAAAGTAAATAAAACCTTGCAAATCTTTGAAAACTTAGCTCTAGAAGGTTTGATAATTTCAGCACTGGACATCTTTGTGGGTATCAGACTTATGGTAATGAAATCTGAGTAAAATCATTTGTTTTAAATAGTAGCTTCTCAGCTTTCTGTTTACAAATGGACTTAAGTTAGCTCCTCTGAGTGATACTTATGTTCTTTTTGTAAATCTATTTTTTTGCTGTCCCTTTCATTATTTTTGGTTTGCTTTCACTTAGAGTCAAGAAAATCTGAGCAAATGCATTAAATTTATAATGCTAACCATTTAAGTTGCATGAAAACCTTGAGAAGAATGATAGATTTATTTTGTATAGACCAATCTGCTCTGTGTTTTATTCATTCATCCCAGCTTCTGTCTTTGTAGTTTGACAACAAACTCCTTTTCATGATATAGAATAGCTAAGGCAAACTGTCTAAGGAAAAAATAAAAACAAAAGAATGGAGTAAGATAATGCTTCCCTAAAAATAAGCTAGATATTTTCTGCAGTAGTCAATAGCAGAGTTTTTTTTTTTTTGTAGAGATCTTTCAGGAATAAATAAATAAATAAATAAAAAATGGTAGTTGCTTAGCACATCTTGAAAACTCAAGAATTTTATTAAAGCACCTGAACAAAGATTTAGGAATACAATAATAATGATATTAATAATAATATTAATGATAATAACAGTGACAACAATAAATACCAATAACCTGTATATACCTTGTATAATGTCTTGCAAATTGCAGAAATCACATTCCTGACTTATAAAAGTCAAAACATATATTTCAGCAGAGCAAAGTGAAGCTCCTCTTATTCAGAGGCAGACAATCTATGTGTCATTCAGTATGTGATAAAATAAACCCCTGGGTAATCTGCACTTTTAGACTCACAGTTTAAAAAATGTCATACAGATCTTCATATGAGTTTTTCTCCATTACATTAAGAAAACAAGATTATAAAATAAAAAATGTTACATCATTCATTTTTCACTTGTATGACTACATAAGTATAAAAAAAATGGAAATATTATAAAGAAGTGGTCAGTACAATATAATACTTTAGAAATCAAGTTGTCTTTTTAAAGGAGGAATAGGATGGGTAGTTCAGATGAGAAATATTCGAAGCTATCTTTTACTTTTTTATTTTTTTTTTTTTAAGTGAGTTATTAAATCAAACACCAGTGAGTTTCAATGCAGTAATATGTAGTATTTAGACAAATATTGAATGCAATCCGAGTTCGTATTACATATTTCTTGTTCTGCAAACAGAAAAATTAGACAATTATCATTTGATCAAAATATTAACATTGGTGATGACATTGCATCAAATATTATCCCTGAAAATGAAGGATGTTATATAATAGCTAATAAAGCCTTTTTTTTTTTCTTTTATTCCTTCTTCTTCAGTTGGATAACATAGGAAATAAGAACAGTAGATCAAGAAGTAAAGGCAAAGGAAAAATATTCAAAATCTTCAGCAGTAAAGAAAATGGGGGGCTGATGAAAAATAAGGATGAGTGATTGATTCTACAATTACAAGGATATCACTGAATGAAAAAATCAGAATTCTACAAAATAAAATAATAATTAGAATGTAAGACAAAGGAAAATATTTATGGTGAAACAAAGTGAGATATTGGGAAGAGGGAAAAAGTTTTGTATTCAAAAAACATATTTGCAAAGAACATTAAAACTTCATTTGCACTGGTTCTGTCTGAAAGCAGAAAAAAATATATTAGTTATTTTCTGATCACAGGCATCTTTTTGAGAGGCATATGGAATGAAATTCACAGCATACTATTCAAAAAGCAGTGGCTGCACTGGGAAGGTTTATGGATGAGACCTTAGATCTTCCAAAGATGGGATATTGTAGTACAATTATCTTCTGCAGGTTTAATATTTCTAAGCAAGAGCAATAAATGTACCTCATGTAGGGGTAAATTTTGAAGTTTATCCAACACCTACCAACGCAATGGTTCCCCATGGAATATTACATTTTTTCACCTGTCTTATGCAAATACGACATTAGCACAATTGCACAGTCACTGAGGTAAAACAGTATTGATTGAGCACCATACTCCCCAGAGGGTCTTTTTTTTTTTTTTTTTTTTAATCTGGGGTAAAGAAATGAGGCGTCATAATTTAAAGTCTATGACTTCTATTTTCACTAGAACATTCTGCATACATTTATTGAAGTCTTTGATTTCTTCCTGTGATTAATGTCAGGATTTTTACATAAATCTTCGAAGGATAAAATAGCAAAGCTGTATTTTTCCTAGTGGTATGAGAAACAATAAAAAGATCTTGTTTAGATAGGATATTTCACTGATGAGAAGTAACTGTCTGAGGGAAATATGAGGTTCTGTTTAATGACAATATAGACTTTTGTGTTGGAAAACAATAAGAGTTTAGTAATTGACTGATAGTTTTATAGATAGTTTGTAAAATATGAAATAAGATTTATTCCTTTTCATTTATAACTGTAAAGTTTTATAAAACCAAGAACAAACATGAATCAAAATTTTATCTTTGCTTAAAATATTGTCAGAAATAAGTTATAAGCTATATAATGAAAATCATGACACAGAAGACATCTCAATATTAATTTAAGGCTTCTGGGAAATTAACATAATTAAAGAAGAAAGTATTAGTATTTTTTTTGTTTGTTTGTTTGCTTTGTTTTATTTTAAGAACTATGCAAAGGATACCTTTTTGCTCTTGTTTTGTACTTCCACACTTAATGGTAACTCAATGAAATTCCGTGGATGCAGCCTGCTGTGGAACAAGCTGAATACTGCAAAAATTGCGGGTATATATGGTCTGACTTAGTAACTTACGGTCTGGAACTTTGAGTGGAATGTAAATCACACTAAGAATGTAAAACACTTAAACAAGGGACAAAATTTCTAAAGTTCAGTCATCACATAGGATACAGATTTTCATAGAGTCCTCTCACCTACAAAAAGGGAGACAAAAATACTAAGAGGCTGGCCTGTAAGTGACATATTTTAACTTTGTATATAGCTCGCTCTCTATCTCTCTCTTTATATCTCAATGTATCTATCTCTCTCTCTCTATATATATATACATATTTACTGTATACAGGTACATTTTGCAAATGCATTACAATATTTGTATATCTGATCCTAAATTGCTTTCTTATACGAAAGTTTGCAAGTCATTATGGCTGTAGTTGAAAAAGCCAAGGGAGGAACAATTATTTGAATAGGCAAAAGGGAAAGTATTGAGGGAAAAGAGAGTAAAAAGACAAAAGGAGATCAAAATCCATAATGTTAAGAATTAAATGGTCTAAAAAAAAAAAAAAAGGCAGATAAAGAGCTAAGGAGACCATTTTATTCTAACAGAAGTAAAGATATAATTAAAATTTAAGAGGGAAGGCTATGGCCTTTGATTCGTTCAACTATTACAGTATCAGTGATCTCCATATCAAGATATTGTCATAGTCCTTCATTAAGAAAAGATTAATGATTAAAAATCCACTGTTATAACTTTTTTTTTCTTTCTCATAAAACACCTTGCATTGTGAAATGTATTTTATTATATAATGTGTACAGTAAAGCATTGAATCTGTAAGGGTTTTCAGAGTAACCAAAGAAGACTAGTTCAATCAAGTTAAGATGAGATGATTTTTTTTATTTTTTTACAAAAAAAAATTCCAAGATGTTTTTAGCTTTCATAGAGAATTAAAAAATAAAAATAATGTTTTAAAAGTTATTTTTTAAAAGAGGGAAATTCTTGCTTTTGGCCACTTGCAAAGTCTATACTTATCCCATCACTAATAACTTATTTTGGAGGACATGACAGATATACAAGAATAGTTGTCAGTACAAAAATAGTAATTTCTCTTGACTGAATAGTCCAACGTTTTCTAAAGATTGAGAAATAATATTTTACTAGCTAATTTTAATATGTCAGTTTAAATAAGGAAGTATCTGTAATTCAGTTGAAGGAAATATGCCAAAATGATCAGGAAGAAAGAGTGATTTATGTGGTATAGCTGTCAGCCCTTGAGTACTGATGTAAACATTCAATAGTTCCTACATTATAGTCATCTACTCATAGAGTTTTTAATCAAAGGAGCTGAGCCTCTTGTGGCTGGATCCTGGGAAGCAATTTTGACTGCTCAAGTTTTACATGCTATTGATGATATCTTAATAAAAACCTAACAGCCCATGAGACGAGACTTTTTATTTTTTTTTTAATGTAAGAGGAAAGTAAAGCAAAACATATGACTCATACGAGGTATCAGTGTGTCTATCTTTAGTTTTCCTACCTTATGTATAATTAGCACTTTAAATAATAATGATATAGCTCTTATTCCATGGTTAGTGAGCAGTGTCTCCAAAGACTGACAGGAGGACTTCTGAATGGTCTTCCACCAAGCAACAGTTCTTCACGACTAGTAATTTTGTGTGAACATTGGCAGGTAATGGAAGCTTGGAAACACCCTTCTAGAGGCGATGGATTAACAGTGCAAGTGAGCTGAACCCCAAGATATGCAAAAGGCATAAAAGCAGTGATATTTCTCTGTGTTGCATGCAGTTAGGTTTTATTTTCAAATTCATGAAGAAATGATTTTGATTCGCTAGACTATTGTAGCTCTCTTCATTACCATTGCATTTCACCTCTGCAGCTACTTTAGATTTGTTTATTTGTGGGCACCTAAAACCTTTATGTGCTGATTTCTGCCTATATGGCAATTCTAGTTAAAGAAGATTGCTTAGATTGGTTTGTTTCTTCATTTGTGCATTTTCATTTCTAGTAAAAATATTCGTCTATTTAGTAGTCTGTGAGAGGTCTTTCACTTAATTTTTAAATGTTTCTTCACTTATTTACATAGTCTATACATTTTTATCATATTTTGATTGAAGCCCACCACGTTATTTTTGCATTGCATTATTTTTGTTTCTTTTAAATTCAAGACTACATATTTCTGAAGTTTGTCATTGTTGTTGTTTTTCTTCAGTGTTGGATCTGTCTTCCACAAACAATCTACTCCTGTATTAGGATACAAGCTCTGTCAAGTTGTACATTTGAATCCACAAGTTAAAAGGTGATGTAAATGGGTTGTGCTTCTGTTTAATTTCATATATGAAACTCATACTTTCATAAAAAAAAAAATAGTTCCATTTAGGAATCTCAGTAAAATAATATGAGAACAGATCTGTTTTTCCTCACTTAATCATAGTACATTGAAATCTAATGATTTACATAAATTAGTATTAAAAGTCTGTTTCACAGAATTACATAACTGTTGAACTGTTGAGGAAGTGTCCTCTACGGGTCATCTTGTCCAAAACCCTTCTCAAACAGGGCCACTGAGAGCCAGTTCCCCAGGACCATGACCAGGTGTGTTTTGAATATCTCCAAGGAAGGAGATTCCACAACCAGTCTGGGCAACCCGTGCCAGTCTTCTGTCAACTTCACAGTAAATCCTTTCCTCCAAACCCTGACTTATTTGCATAGCACTATGTTTATGACTGTTCCTGTCTAGAGGCGCCATGGATGAGAACATTATTTGAAGATGGATTTCCATCACTATCAGCATATTATATAAAGAATATATTTTTAAGTGTCTTCCCAGACTAAACATTTGTGAGCTTTTCCCCTTATTCCTTTCCTTTGTTATTTAATGATTTAAATGCAATTGTTCATCTGAATTTGACACAAATACTTCTTCCATTGATATCAGTGTTTTTCTGCCACAGCATTTACTAGGAACAGATTTTTATTTTTATTTTTTTCTTATTCTCTTACTTGATTTTTCAAAGATATCAGAAATAAGCAGGAATCAGTAAAGATTTTTAAATAATAATCTATAGAGTACTGGGGATGTAAATGTCAGAGTAACAAACAACCTGAAAACTACAATATCGCTTTCTACATGTCTATTATTTTTAGGATTTAAGTAGGGTTCAATTGATATATAAGACTTGTACTAACCATTAGCAATATGCCCATGGTAATAATTTTCACTGTTAAAGCCTTAAGATGTTTAAGGCTAGTTTAATCTTTAAAAATGTCAATCACACAGGCAGTGTATGAATATGATTAGGCATATACACCTTTAAGTGTGAATTTATCAAAAAGTTGCCCAAAGTAGTACATAATAAATCCAGATAAGTGGTGCATTGCAGTATCCTTCCAAGCTAACTGATTTCCATCCTATCCATCCCATGATTTGGATGGATGCCAAATATCCAGCTGGGTTTAACTTTTGTTGTTTCTGTGATTGTTTTTAGTGATAGAGGCCTCTCTCCTCTTCTTCTCTCTCTCTCCCCTTTTTTTTTTTTTCTTTTTTTTTTTTTTTTAGTATATAATTAATGTGCAGGATTTTCAGGAGAGATGTTACAGGAGGGATGTATGCTTCAGGAGAGGATGTATGCTTTGGTTCATGTCCACTGTTTCTGTCACCTCAAGAAAATAAGCTATTTCCTTTCTACTTTCCTTTCTACTACACTACCCTATATTCTCAAGCCCTTGATCTCTGGTTCCCAAATCCACTCTGTCAAAGCTTTACTTTCTGTTTTCAGATTGGTAGTGAAGGTCTCATCTCTTCTCTGAATTCCTGTAATGGAGCACCACCTTTTGAGCAAGTTACTTCTGAATCAATTGGAAGAGTCCTGTCATTTCTAAGGCAGCCAGATGCTGTGAAAGCTCAGTGGGGAGCAAGGAAACACTGTCCTGTGGAGATCAAATGCAGATGACCAAAGATCACTGAGTAGACAGATTTTGCCTCAGTGTCAGGCAGAAGTTCCCAGGCCCTCAGAAATATATAAAAGTACGTACAAGCAGGGATATATATACATCCTTAGTATATGAAAAAACATATTTCTCCTTTGTATGTGGAAAAAAACACACCACAACAACCAGCAAAGGAAAACTCAGAAGTATATAGTTAGGTATAGTAGTAACTTACTGTCTGTTTGAAGAATGCAAAACACAAGATGTTTTCTTTTTTGTACAATACAATTGATGGTACAGTTGTAGCATAATTTATTGTCTAACGACATCTAACAATCTTTCTTCTAGCACACAGAACTAAAATCTTAATGATATCTTTGATTTTACCACCCTCTTCTGTAGGACTACAGACAACTTATTATGTTATATAATAATCAGTAATCCATATAAATGTTATAATTATTCATTTTATTATCGACTGTCTAAGCAAAGGTCTAGATTCATTTTCTTCATCCTAAAATGCATTCTTTTAAAGCTTCTTCACAAAATGTGGTTCTTTTAGCTTAATATAAATCTCAAGCTCACTAAATAAGGAGGAAGATAGTTCCAACAAATGTAAAAGTGGTTTACATCTTCTCTTTTCCTTAAAAATGTTATGCCAGATGTTTCATCCACTAATAAGACAATTAAAGTATTATTTTATGCTCTGAATGCCCAGAGCTTAGTGCCATATCAGTCATACAAGCCTCCATCTTGAACAGCTAAACACAATTGTGTTGAACTGCAAAAGAACTGTATAAAATTATCAGATACAAACTAATTAGTCTAAATCATGATAAAAATGAAAGTCATTTCTAGTCAACTCTGCAGCCATCTTGTAGACAGGGATATGAGTTCTTTGTCAGACTCGCTTTTTAAAATTAAACTCACAAAATGATTTCTGTTTTTGTTTATTTGGATCTTTGCTTATATTTTACCTTCTTTCCTCTCCTCATTATTCTGAATATCTAAGATCTTGTCCTTCTTTTTTCTGCTTTGCAGTTTCCATCTACATACTTTATCTCATATCCCACTAGTATTACACACCACTCCAACAATAATACCAAGAGCTGCAACACTTTTCAGTGCTATTCTATTTGTTCTGCCTGGTTTTTATTCTGTTTCTCCTACACAGCATGGAAGAGGATCAAGAAAGTGACAGGTCAGGAAGAAGTTACTTAGAGTAAATAAAAGAGCAGCAATAAAAGCATTCCTTGATGGACTGAGACCAGTAAAGCTAGGCTTTAGTCAATTACGTCTTTTTTTGTTGATAACCCTGTGAAAAGTGTGCACACACACACACACACACACACACAGAAAAGCACTACCTTTGTCGGCGTGGAATTTTAATGTATAGCTGTAGTGAGCAAGTGTTATTAGATAGTTTTTAGATGGTATGCTATTTTTTTTTATTTACTTTTTTTTAAGAAAGGCCGAATGTTTATCAGGATTAGTATAAATCAAAAGAGCTTTTTACCTTTACACTTTTCTCATAATCTAGTAGCAATAAAGACAGGACATAGAGATAATGTAAATTCTAACTATTCTTAATGTTAACTTTAGAAATTCAAAACATTTGTATCTGCTCTACACTTTAGAACGGAGGAAAGAACTCTTGTTTTTGCAAAATTTCTTTTAATATTAGAGAATGTAACCCTTCTTACATTTCATTAAATTTTGAAAAAATAGCAATGAGGTATGTCTAAAAAATATTGCTCTCACTTTTAAATACATTTTAGAATAAAATATATAGTATAGACATCATAATTTAAATACTCTTTTGCTTCACAGAAAGACCATGAAAGATTGAAAATAACGTCTATTGTATTGCCAGTTATGTTGCAACTACTGAGGATCTATAATAGAACCAATAATAATAAGAAGAAGAATACCATGGGAAAACATGTATTATAACAATAGAAATGCTGTGCTTGATATTTTGGTATTTAATCATGAAAATTAAAAGGCATGGTACACTTTTCTTTCTAGATATTTCCCTGATTACCTGCTATTGTTTGGATGCTAGCTAAGTGAGTGCTTTGCTTTTGAAAAATATTGATTTTCTTCATAAAGGATAGGTATACTGCCACTTGTATTCCAGGAACACCTGTCTTTTAAACAAAAGGTCTTCACCCTGAAACTGGGCTGCTGGACTTATAGAGATAGATTGCCTACTGTTGATATGCTGCGTGAGTTCCTTACTCTCTGTGCATCACACGGTTATTTTACAGACAAGGATATTTCATTTTCTACAGAATATTTTACATATTGAAAGCAATGAACAGTAAGAATTGAAGCAAATTTCTGTTAGATAAAATGGAAAACAAAAACATAAAAAATATAGTTCATATCCAACTAAACTTTCAAAAGCAAACAAAAGTTATTTAATTACCCAAACTGTGGCAAGGGGGCCTTGTGTGTGCATATTTTCTGTGAGTGTAAATTAAATCAAATAAATTACAAAGAATTTGAATTAGAGATAGTAATACAGAGAAAAAAAAATCCACCTGTTTTAGCAACTTTTAAAATAATGGCAATTAGCAAACAAGTCACTAGCCTTGCCCACTGAATTCATCTTTCCTTGCCCATTTTCCAATAAAGTAGCTTCATCTACATCCATAAGCATTAATATTGGAAGGGATATTAAAAATCACATTTTCAAATGCATAGGAGAGAGGGAGCAAGAAAAAATAAGAACATTAAAAACAAACATTTTAAAAAGTCAGAAATCGAGAACAGTAGATAAAATGTAGAAACACAAAGATTAAAAATACAATAAATAATCTAAATATAATTCTGGTTTCTGTCAATGTGATCAGCACATTTATCTGAAAATATCTCCTTTTCTATATTCAAAGTTTAATTAATCTATGATGGCAGAAGCAACCTTGATTTTTTTGTTTTATTTCCACAGATTCTGATATAGGGTATACCCTAATCAGGAGAGCATCTTGATATTTGTTTATTTTGTGAAAGTTTCTTTCTACCCTGCCCTGAATTCTTAAAAAAAAAAAAAAAAAAAAAAAAGGAAGGAAGGAAGGAAGGAAAGGAAAAAAAAAAAAGTAAGATATTTTTAGGCATGCAAACCATCACCAAGTACTTTGAAATTGTCAGTGACTTGAAATGCATCTGAGAGTATCGTCCTGACCAGAACCTAGCAAAACAGAATACACATTAGTTTTCAAAGTCCTAGACACAAATCTGAATAGGTATCTTGAGTGTTAACTTAGAAAATAAAAATAAAAATCCATACAGGTAAGAAAAAAACAGTTGCTTTACTTTTCTCAGACACTTTTGTGCTCTGGACAGCAGCCATTCCAGAGCTACCTTTGGCATGATACCAATTTTGCAACTACTACCAAAGGCTAGTATGCAACTACTACCAAATTTCTTTTCAGGGACATAGGTCTGTAGAAACATTACTTTATGTTTTCTAAACAGCACTAAATTCACTTTATCTTTTTTCCTTTACAGAAAGAAGAGACTGAACAAGTCAGCTAAAATTACAGACTCATCGATCTCAATAAGAATTAAGTTTGAATTCAATTATGAATTTCACCAAGTCTGAAATGGCTATACCTACAGTATCATAAGATCATGGGATAATTCCAGCTGGAAGGGAGTTCAGGAGGTCTCATGTTCATCCTCCTGTTCACAGCATCATCAGCTCTGAAGTCTAGCTTGGTTGCTCAGGGCCTTGTCCAGTTAGATTCTGCAAACCTCCAAGGATGAAGACTACACAGTCATTTTGGGTAGCCACCGCAGAGCTATCCTTAGGGAGAAAAAGATTTTCATTATAACTAGTCAGAACCTCTCTTGTTACAGTTCATGGCAGTTATTTCTTGTCCTCTCTCATGCACCAGTGTGCCCAGCTCTATCTCCTCACGAGATTCCCTGTAAGTACTGCTGTAAAGTGATCTTGAAGATATTCCTCTTCCTGACTGAACCAGACCCTACCTCTCATGGCAAGTGCTACAGAACCCCAATAATGTCTTGGTGGCCCTCTCCTGAATATGTTTAAGTTAGATGATGTGTTTCTTACACTGGAACCTTGAATGCCACAGTATTCAGGAACAGCTCTTGATTCCAGATGTGTAGTCATCCTCTGTCCTGTCCCTACTCCAGTGATCGCCCAGGGTAGTACTAGCTGTAATTCTTTACAGCCTGGTAACCAGGAAAGATGCTCTGACCATATGATCTGAATACTGCACTGACTGATGTTTCATAGGATGCTGCAGTTGGCAGATGAAGTTCTGTACAGAGGTAGAGTTAGCCTCTTTGCAACAAAATATTTCTTTAACATTTTTCTTCCCAGATATTGTTGTACAACTGATATAATAGGATAATAAAGTCAATTAAGTTAACTAAACACCTAAAACAAATAGACAGATAATCTGTATTGGGGATTTAGGTATGTTAAAATCAAAATGTTTTTGTGAAGATTAATGGTCTTTGCCTGCCTTGGTCTCCCAACTACCTGTGAGTAGATCTACACTGCAATTCAAAATGTCATTTTCTTACAGATATTTTACCTCAGACTAACATTAATCCACCCAGATCAACTTCTGGTATGGCAAGATGTACTTCAGCTATGCAAAGGACATACCCCTACCATACTAGTCTGAAGTGCACTGATATCCAAAGCAATAAGATAAAAAATATACCTATATGTCTTGTGCCCTGAGGTACAGGACAGGCAGTTTTAAATAACTGCATGACATTGATGTAAGCATGGCATGTGGTTTCATTAACAGGATTACTCTGTTTACCAGAATCCCCCAAGCACTGTTTGAGCAAAGACAGATCTGCGAGAGACACCCTGCTCTTTACCCTCGTCTACTGCCCTATGGGTAAAAGGACATTTAGACAAAGATTCCCATTCACTACCTGGAGCAATACCACCAGTGGCACAATCCCATTACAGCACCATAGGTTCTTTAGGAGTCCCTGCCTACAAATACTGTTTTAATATTATGTAGAGCATAATACCACAGTACTATATAATACAGCACTACCTTCTTGAATATCTGTGAGCTTGTCTCTGCCGGGTTCTGTTATATGGCAGAGAACTCTCTCTTGCATCAATGGCAAGACTGTATCCTTCCCTTTTCTAGGCTGCATCTGAAAAGAAAGAGGCAAAGAGGAGTAAGAACAGGTGCTCTCCCAGCTGCTACAGGAGTACATAAGAGTACATCCCCAGAGCAGATGCTGTTGTATGTTTGCTCTCCCTCAGAGAATAGGGTTCAGGGGCTGAATACAAGTACTTTCAGAGTTTATAAAAGACCAGAGGTCTTTCTTTGGCCACCTACCATCCTGTTGTCATTGGTGGCCAGAGGCAGGTAATTATGGAAAATTTTAAGAAACGGGGAACCATACAGAGACTTTCCTCTATTACCACGACAGCAAACAATACTATAGGATTTTCCTGCAGTGGAAAACGTATCTAGACCATTTTGCTTAATAGTCGCTGATAGACCACTCTTCATTTGTTTAAATGTCCTTTAAAACATATTAATTCTTTTGTTTTCCACAGCATCCATTGACAATGAGCTCCACAATTTAATTATGTTTGTTTGATTTAGTTGCCTAGCCCCGGGTGTCCTCCTGCTCTACAGTTATTCAGAATTTCCTGCTGACATTAGCTATGCAGCTGATGATAACAGAGGAGTAAAAGGCATTTTTAGTGATAGTTAAAACTGAACATTGGAAGTTATTGCATTTTACCAGTAGGGGGGATGAGGACACAAAACCATGTCTGCCTATTTGAATACTATATTTAAATAATATTTGAATACTGTAGGCACAGAACATTAAAACACAGATTGTGAAAACCATTGCAGATCACATGGATTCTTTTCAATTTACCATGCATTGTTTAACTAATGTTACAACCTGGAAATACATAGCTCAGATAGCTCACTTTATACTAAGCTTGAAATACAGTTTATAGAATCAGAAGTTACATTTCTTATAGTGCCAGTTTAACCTAGCGTTTTAACTGAGGCAGAAAAAAGAATAACATCAACAACCAACTGAATAGCAAGCAGCTTACTGTGTTATGGGTCTGTCAGCTACGACCTCTATGGTTTCTTATTTTATGTGGTCATAAAAAAGACCCCACAGCAATTCTTTGTAGCTGACTGAATTTACTCTGCTTTCCTTGGAAAAAAATTATCTCATTTTACCATTATGCAACATATTTCATGCAGCTCAGTTTCTGCTATCTAATTCCAGAAGGAGATGTACTTCTTTGGTGCCATATATTTACAGTTCATAAAAGATTTGCAGACCTTTGTGACAAAAATAAATAAATAAATAAATAAATAAATAAATAAATAAATAAATAAAGGTTAATATTATATTTATAATAGATGTGTGAACTGACATGTTATTTCAAAACACCACCAGTGATATAGTATTGATATAGTATTGAGACATATTGTAGTATTTTCAAATGCGTAATTATTTCAAAACTACAACCTAAACTGAATAGGATCATAATAGGAAGACTGAATCTATTAAGTTAGGTGAACATAACTACAGCTCCCTGATCTTTGAGGCTATCTCCAGCAAAGATTTAAAGAGACTGAGGTCTATGCTATCCTCTCCAGAGGATGACTTGCAATGGAAATCAACAAGTGTTTCACTGCTGCCTTGTGTAATGATTATGTCATCCTTCACTGTTTCTTGGCCTCCTCTATATACTTTAGAATGTGAAGAACACCTAACCCTAAAGCAGGACACAGAAATGTTGTCAACTCATGTACAGAGTTTTATTCTTATATGAAAGAAAGTTCAAGTCTTATATGAAAGAAATTTCAAGTTTTATTCTTATATGAAAGAAGTTTCAAGTCCCATAGCATCAATTTGCTGAATTTCTTTGGCCATAAAACCAGTCTTTGACCAGAGAAAACTTCTTAAAGAAGATATTAGAGTTTTCATTTCTAATTGTTTTTTGTTTTCTTGTGAAAAGATTTTTAAACAAATATATTTCACCATGATCTGCTAGCAGAAATAATTCATGCTATTCAAATTGGTAAATTGCTGACAGCACATGTCAGAATATAACTTACAAGAGCTGGAATGGATTCAGACAGAAATACACATTACTAAAAATAATCTTCCAAATTTTCTGTATGTACTGATTTATACAAAGTACTGAAGATATTCTGAGAAAAAGATCTTTAGCTGCCCATAATACAAATTTCAGTTGTCTAATGAATATCTCATACCAGTAAAAAAAAAAAAAGGGGGGGGGAGGGAGGAACAAAATTATTTTTTAGCTAGATGCAGTGATCTTGTGTAAACAGTGAGAGTTTACAAAGAATCCAAATGAAAAATAGCCAGAAATTGACAGCTTGAGCACCACTAAGTATTAACACCCTCCTTGCTAATTGCTGCCATCACAAATTAATGGAAGTCTTTTAAATCTCCTGACAGTGGTTATGTAATGTTCTGTGGTTAAGGGAACTTCAGGCAGTACATAACAGATGCCATCATTAATATGCAACTGCATATGCTTCCAGTGCACAAGTTTTTGTGAGATTTTTTTCCACCCTTATTTTTTTTCTTTGTTATTTGAAAATAATTCTTCAAAATTCCTGGTTTCTGCTTTTCCACACAGGTGTTTTAAACTGAACTGCTTTAGTCCTTTGTCTTTTTCCACCAGAGAACCTGTTTGGACAGTATTCCACAGATATGACAAATGTTTATTCCTAACAGAACCAGAATTAGTTATGATTTAACAGCTGCTATATGGTAAAAAAAAAAAAAAATGTATTTAACTGGCTCTTTTTTTCTCCTTCCTTTTTCCTAAGAAACTTAGACAAATAACTAAATATTTGTGAAACGAAGTGCTCTGTTATTGCTGCTAAATTTCAACCTCTTACTTTCTTTTGGATTAAAACTAATCTTGAACTCCAAAGTTCTGCTTCTTCAAGGAAATCATTTTTTTTTTTCTTTTTGAAAATCTTTATGGGTTTCATTATAAGTAAAAGAAATCAAAAAACTTATTGTGTGAGTCCATTCCATCTACACAAAATGCCACCCAAAGCAACGTGTCCTCAGTTTCTTTCTAGTGTCAATAGGCATGGCAATGGAAGAGAGACCATTTAAAAATACATCAATATAATACTGTGTATGAACAAGAGATTATTGATACAAATTTTCTTCATTTTCCAATTCTTTCTTTCTCTATGTACCTTTCACCATATCACTTCTCTTCATCTGTCCACCCATTCTTTCCCTGTGAAAGAGGACATATTCAACATTAGTTTGTGGTGGTCTCCTTTCACTCTTCACACTTAACACTTTTTCTCAGTCTAAAGCAAGACAGAGTCTAAAAGCACCTTCTTGACAGGAATACGCATACCATCTTCTCTCAGATCACAACTTGGTCTCTTCTGAACTCTTGTATCTCTCAACAGTCTCCACCAGGGAATTGATGTCACTTCTCCTGGTGAAAAACAGTTGATGTACATCTGCCTTAGGGACTTGGGGCTTATGCATGAGTCATTGATGGGAATGTGACTGAGCATCAGTGAATTGGAGAGGACATCTCCAGAAAGAGAATTGCACAACAGCACACATAAAAGACAAAGACTGACACATAGTCACAGGTTTGGGGTCTCTCAAGCTGCCAGAGCTGCTCTGGCCTTTTCATCTGCTCTGGGTGGTGTGAAAGAGTCTATCAAAGTTGTGGCTTGGAAATGAGACTAAATGTGTGAGAGTTACATCATATTGCAGGAACTGCTCCTGCTCTCTAAGAGAATCAAATGATTTATCTTAAGTGGTAAAACAAGCTTTCTCTTTATTTTTGTACCCAAAGTGAGAGTTCCAAAGCCAAGTGAAGGAAATGGGATCAATCGTGCTGACTGTAAGAGTTCATTTTGGGTTAAAATCTCTGCACAGAAAGTACTTCATTCTACATAAATCTGTCTTCCTAACACTCCTCATTCAGGTACGAAGTGCTGCTCCAATGATATAAAGCAGAGACACAGAGAGGTTTGTTCATGATCTTCTCAAGGAAAAGAAAATGTTTAACTACTTTGATGGGAAAAAGAGCTGTGAAAACAGATTTCAGCTCTTGACCCCTTGCTGTATACAGCCCAGGATGTTGTCCTCAGTGATGCAGGGGTGCATGCATTGTTGGTCCATTGCTTACTTTGCTGTCCACCGGGATCCTCAGGCTGCCTTCCCAGCAACCCTACATTCCACTGAGCCAGACCGCAGGCTGTGGTGCTGCTTGGGATTATTATGCTCCATGTGTGCAGGGCTTGTGTTTCTCTGTAATACCTCATGCAACACTTGTTGACCAGTCATCCAGTATGTTGTGATCTCTCTGCATTGTGACTCTTCCTTTTAGTTCATATACCTCTTCTGTCATTCCAGTGTCATTCACAAACCTGGTGAGTGTGAATGCAATCCCATCATTGTGATCTTTTAGAAAGACACTCAATAGCATGTGACCCAGAAACAACTTCCAGAAAACTACACGTGTGATCTCTGTCAGTTGGACTTTCAGCCATTCACCACCAACCCTTGTGCATGGTAGTTTGGGATGGTTTCCATCAAACTAGCTCCACTTGTCCATCTGGGAGCTTGCCAGCTTATCTATGGGAATCATGTCCTTGGCAAAATTAAGGCAAATGACATCCATGGCTTTCCCCTTATCCTCTCAGCAAATTGTTTGATATGAGAAAGCAGTTAGGCTGGTCAAGTACTATTTACCATTGGTAAATCCATTTTGTCTCCTTCCAGTCACCTTCTTTTCCTTCATGTTCCTGGAAGGAGGAGCTTCCTTTAAGACCTTTTCTTTAATTTTCCCAGGATCTGAAGTAAGTATGACCGTTGTTTCAATTTTTTTTCATCCATGTTTGTAGTTAGGCAAAATATTTGCCCTTTTGCCCTTTTCTGCCCTTGGTCCCAGTGGGCTTTCAAAAATTATAGGAATTGTTTAGTCATCATGCCAGCCAATTCCCTCAGAACCCTTGGATGCATCCCATCAGGTCTCAACTTGTCCATGTCTACTTTGTACACAGGGTCTTTAACTCAACCTTTCTCTGCTATCAGTGGTTTGCCATTTCCCGTGCCATTGCTCCTTGCTGTAACAGACTTGGGAACTGAAGACTAAGGTGAATAAGGCATTGAATACCTGGGTCTCTGTGGTGACATTTGTAATTAGTTTGCACACCCCATTTGACAGTGGACCTACATCTTCCTTGTATATTTGCTTTCTACTAACATACTTACAGATGCCTTTCATGTTATTCTTGATCTTGCTTGCCCATCTGAGCTACAGCAGAACTTCTGCTCTCCTCACTACACTGCTGTACATGCACATGATGTTTCTGTGTTGGCCTTTGGTAGTCTCCCTTTTTCTACCTCTCAGGTGCTTTTTTTTTTTTTTTTTTTTTCCAGTGTTGGTAGTGCACTCTTTATCTGGGATGTTTTCTGGTTGTACCTTTTTGTGCCTTTTTGCACTGAGGAGGAAGAATTGCCCTTGCCCTTGGAGAAGGCTGTCTCTGACGTGCACTCCCAAGCCCATTTGCCCTCCAAGGGAGACTCCCAGGAGATCCCTCATTATTCCCAGAGCAAACTGAAAACTGTTCCTCTCAAGGTCTTTATCCCTCTCCTTGTCTTCTTCACCCTTAGGATCTTAGTCTTTACAACCTTATGATCACTGCATCATCAAAGCTGCCATTTGTGCTGAAATATCTAAATAAGTCTTCCTTGTTTGTACACAGTTGGTCTGGAAGAACACCACTCCTACCTAATGAGCACACACTGCAGTAGTTTTTGGAAGTTCTCCTCAGTGAACTCCAAAAATCTTCAGTTGACTATGTTGCCTTCCAGCAAATACCTGGGTGGTTGAAAATTCTGTCAGAACCAGAGACAGCTGGCCTGAGGCCTATTTGAAGTCTCTGAAGAAAGCTTCATCCACTTCATCTTCTTGATCCAGTGGTCTGTAGCAGACACCTACCACAAAATCTCAGTTCACAGGCAATTCCTTTAATCTGCACCAAAAGGCACTCTGCGGAGCACAGCTAACCTCCATATACTCAAATTATCTTCTACAGAGACCCTCATGCTCTTTTTCCCTTTCTATCTTTCTGGTGTGGCCTGTACCTGTCCACTGTGGGACTCCCATTATGTGACCTAACCCACTGAATTTCTGTAATTCCAAAAGCCTGGTAACTGTGGGATTGCATGCATAGCTCCATTTTTTCTATTCTGTTCTCCAGAGTGCGAGTATTGCTATACAGATTTCGGATGATGTGTTGTCTGCCCCTGGAGTCTGAGGGGTGCGTAGAATCCTCCCTCGGGGCTCTTCTTTGCATATACTTTCACCATGTACTTTCTGGTCTCCTGGCTTCAGAAAGCACTTCCTGTGAAAGCCAGTTTTAAGCTTAACTTGCAAAGTTAGCCATTCCACTGGAAAAAAATGTCCTGGCAGGAATCTCCGAGTTGTCTTCAAAGAGCATCTCATGGTCATGGGGGCTGAAAACCTGGCTGCAATACCAGCCATATAGCTGGGGGCTTATTGTTTGATACACTTGCTTCTGCCTTCATACTTGCCTTGCACTGTAAGGAGAAAAAAATTTGAGTTCCTGTTCCCTTTACTTTAGCCCTTGGATTTCAGTAGTTCTGACTGTTCTTTTTGTGGCTCACTCTTTGCAGTATCGTTGTGTCCTGATTTCAGCTAGGATAGAGTTATTTTTCCTCCTAGTATCTGGTAGAGTGCTGTGTTTTAGATTTAGGATGAGAATAATGTTGATAACACACTGATGTTTTAATTGTTGCAGAGCAGTGCTTATACTAAGCCAAGGACTTTTCAGCTTCTCACACCACCCTGCCAGAAAGGAGGATGGGGGTGCAGCAGGAGCTGGGAGGGGACAGACCCAGGACAGCTGACCCAAACTGGCCAAAGGGGTATTGCATCATGCTGAACAATTAATATGGGGTGGCTAGCCAAGGTAGGGGGACTGGCTGCTCGGGAATAGGCTGGTCATTCGTCAGCGGGTGATGAGCAATTACATAGTACATCACTTGTTTTGTACACAATATTAGATAATTACTATTATTATTATTATTATTATTATTATTTCTTTTCTGTCCTAAAAAACTGTCTTTATCTCAACCCACCAGCTTTTATTTTTTTTCCGGTTCTCTCCTCCATCCCACTGGGGGAGGGAGAAGAGCGAACAGCTGTGTGGTGCTTAGCTGCCAGCCTTAGCTCCGCAACACATTGGCACTCATGTGGAGGAGAGGAAGGGTAGTGGTCTCTTGGCTTGGGGTGTCTTGGCACTCTCCGTGACATGCTGACTTTGGCTCCAGGAAAGCAGGAAACTTTCCCTGTGTGTCAGGTTGGCAGGTGGGTGTCCCAGTCTCCCACAGAAGGGAGTGTTTTGCTACTGATATACACCACTTCTTCCCTCTGATGGGTGTGACCTGTTGAGCATGAGATTCTTGCCCACTTATCCCTTCCAGGGAAATCTGTCTGTCCTTTCTATTTACTGCCATTTATTTTTAGAGAAGGGGAGAGCGGCTGCCTTGCTGCCATGTGGCATAAGCTTCCAGGGTGCCTTATGCTGCAAGTCACTGTTTTACTCCTTTTTAAGCCATATCTTTGGTCATCCAATTTTGTCAGCATGCCGAGGTCTCAACCCCTGTCCCTGCAGTGTCATTACTTGCATCGTATCGATTCCCTTCTAACCCTCTCTACTACAGCACAACCTGCTGCATTCTTCCTACAACTCCCACACCTGTCCTCTCTATGATCCGTCAGGCCACGCATCCCACAGGAGATGACCTCATCCTGATAAGCCCAGGGAGGAGTACCAGACCCTATCTGCTGTCCTTCACTTCAAGGGCTGCATTCCCCCCGTGGAGCTCTGATGGGGTGTGAGGACAGTCCTATGGACAGTCCTATGGGCTGAAGACATCATCTGTCCTGTCCCCACCATGTGACTACCTGCCTGTATCCTACCAGCACCAGTAGCAGTCAGTGGCCCAAGGAAAGAGAATACTTACTCTCCCACATGAGCTGCCTTGCTGACAGCTGCATCCCTACTGCAGCACCCATTTTGTGCACTTTAGCTTTCTGTCTTCACAAGTGCCAGCAAACCAGACCATGGAAGCTGTGTACAGGCATCTCCGGCCCTGTGCTGGATGACACCTGCCCCAGCACCCGTCTCTGCAGGTCCTTCCTCATGAGAAAATGAACTTCCTAAAACACCTCCTGGCTCCAGCTCACATAGCTTGTGAATACCATTGTGTCTGTATGCTCTTTTCCTCCATGTCACCCCCATAGCACATGCAGTCAAAGCACAGGCATCTCCAGCTTTGTACAAAGTTTCTGGAATGGCAATTCCCTTCTCATTGCACACTATCCCTGCCAGAACACCTCCCTGCCAAAGGTTCACTTGTCTCACAAATACTGGTCAGACAGGTTGCTGTGGTAGCAGTGATCTCACAATCAACAGCCTAGGTTTTTCACCTTTTCTGAGTACTGGTGTAAATTTTGCTTGTTGCTGTAGGAAACCTTCTGAGGCAGAAGAGACGCAAAGCAATGGAGGTTTTTATCTCTGAATGATGCCAAGTTTGGAGCCCGAGGAGAATGAGCAGAGCTAGTCCACTGTGGTTGTGGAAGCAGCCGTTGTTTGGGCAGACCAAGCTGTAGCAAGAAAGAAGGAGAGGGTTCCTTGGTGCATCACAAGGGATGCTCCCCACGACTTCCTGTAGAAGAGGTTTGCCAAGATGTGCAAGAAGCAGAGAAATAGATTGGGGCTTCTGTGAGAACCTCAACCTGCTGGATTTCTAGGGTATGTCTTCTCCTGAAGGATATCTGCAAATGCTTGAAGAGTTAATGCAGTCCCACAGTGTTGAAAGTCTCCAGCCTTGCTCTATTTAATTTCCTGGGACAGCTGAGTGGCAAAGTCACAGCTTAACAGAGAAGAAGGTGTTTGGAAGAGAGAAGGGGATGATAATTATGAGATGGAAATTTTCCAAAAGCAAAGGATTGCTTTGCACACCCTCTTTCAAATATGTGCCTATCTTCTCATGTACACAATGTTGCTGTCTGTTTTGTAAACCTCCTGGAGCTGACCTGCTGCTTCTCAGGTTGGGCCAAAGGCAGGACAGTGGTCGATCCATCTTCTTCTCTGGCTTGCTCCACTGTGGGTGATGTGCTGCTCCCATGGCATCTCTGCAAGTAGAGACTGCAAGTTGCAGCTCAGAGCAAGAGGCCATTATTTATCTATCTATTTATTTGTTTAGAGCTAATGCTCATTCTAGATTAGCACAAAATATGTGGCATTTTGAAATACAGTTATACATGCAATCAAAAGCCTCTGTGGAAGGTGTGAAGGAGACAAACATGGTATGTTGGAAATCTTTTTCTTTTTTTTTGGAGACAATATTATTAGCAATACTATAAATATTGCTAATTGCAATAATAATATTGCAATATTATAAAAAATCCATATCAAACTCTTCTACTTAATCAACAGTTATTTTAGACTGCATTACAGAAATCAATCCATTATCTGTTTGCTATAGGAATATTAAAGTTGCCAAGATAAGTAATCAAAAGTTAATAAGTTCCAAAATTAAGATTGTCAAGGCAGGTTAAATTCATTACACTTCCATACTCTTTGTAATACTATTTATATATTTGATGCTTCATTATGTCTTGCTAACCCTATAATAACACGAGAAACTGATTACTTTCAGGAGCATTTCTTTCCTCCAGATGTTTCAAAGACATTAGTAAATGCTATAGAACAGTGTTATAGCATATTTGGTGATGACAGTTTGGCAGATTACATCTATGAAACTCCAAAAGAGTATTTTAACTATGCATTTAATTAAGAGTTCAGTACTCATAGAACTGTAGAACAATCTGGATACTGTAAGAAATATGTAAATGGCATTTTTAATTTTTTTAAACCATTGAAACACCTTTGATAAGCCCTCTGTCTAGGAAGTGATATCCTTAAGCTGAAAGCAAAGATGTATTTTCTCTCCCCTTTTCAATCATTTGGCAGGCTGTTTAACAACTTACAGGTGGAAGATAAAGGAGAAAAGAAAGGTTTTTATAATTTAAAAAACAATGTACATATGGCTCATCTGTTAACATTCATACTGTCTATATACTGATACAGATGTTCATCTATTTCATTTAAAGCATTTAAATATTTATTTAAATAAAAGTATATATTCCCAACAACATCAAGCAGTTGTTCAGAAAGCAATTCAGAATTTATGAATTAGAAACATACTTCTTCCCAGTGACTGCTGATGCCTAAACCTAAGCTGATACCTAGTTCTTGGTATGAGTAACTATGCAAATAGATGGATATGGAAATAAATAAATATTGCCCATATTAGTGTATTTAAAAAGCAGATGCTGCTCTTTGAGCTTGCTAAGAACTCTGAGAGCTCATTTTATTCTTCAAATGGTGCCTCATAAAGGAGAAATGCTTAAAAGAGCTATCCAATGGATTCTTTACTTTTGGTCTCTATATTGATTTTTTCTTAGTAAGATGCAAGCTTTAATTAAAAATTAAATTCAATTAAAAATAAATTCAATTAAAAAATAACATTGATTTTTAAAACAAAAAGAAAAGAAAAGGAAAAGAAAAAAAAAGAAAAGAAACAGAAACAGGAAAAGGAAAAGAAAAAGAAAAAGAAGAAAAAAAGGAAAAAAGAAAAAGAAGAAAAAAAGGAAAAAAGAGAAAGAGAAAGAGAAAGAGAAGAGAAAGAGAAAGAGAAAGAGAAAGAGAAAGAGAAAGAGAAAGAGAAAGAGAAAGAAGGAGAAAGAGAAGGAGAAAGAGAAAGAAAAAGAAAAAGAAAAAGAAAAAGGAAAAGAAAAAGAAAAGAAAAAGAAAAAGAAAAAGAAAAAGAAAAAGAAAAAGAAAAAGAAAAAGAAAAAGAAAAAGAAAAAGAAAAAGAAAAAGAAAAAGAAAAAGAAAAAGAAAAAGAAAAAGAAAAAGAAAAAGAAAAAGAAAAAGAAAAAGAAAAAGAAAAAGAAAAAGAAAAAAAGAAAAATGAAAATGAATAACTTTCACAAACTTTTGACCAATAATTCAATCCAATCGCAAGTTTCTCAAATAAATTAATAAAGTATTTGCCTTGGGCTCATAAACTCATAGTTATGGATTGAATTGTGTTTCACTTCTAATTTGTAAAACATGGTGTTAATCTAGATGCTATTCAAAGCTTCCAAGAAGACTGTGAAATTATGGAAACTAAGTATAAGGAGGCAAAAAAAGGAGAGGTTTTGCCTTTGAATATAGAATAAATAAACATACAGTAGCATATTGAAGTGATGCAAATGAAAGGTACAATAGAGTATCACAACTTTTCAGATTAATTGCAGAGTGTTGTCCTGAGAAAACCAACAAAAACAAAAGCTTATAATACTACATAAGAACTGGTATTTTTTCATTACATTCTGGTGTAGCCTACAGACTGTTTCATGTTGGTTCTGTTGGTTTTGCTTTCTCAATATAAGGTCTTTAGAACAATGTATCACTGTTATGTATTTGCTTACTGTCCTGCAAGAAAATGATTCAGCTAACTTAGACCTGTGACTTCAGACTCTGTTTCTCAAGCTGAAAGTCATGAAATCATAACTTATTCTCAAGTCTAGTTCTTCTTGCTGCTGGTGCATAGCTATCTTGGCTTCCATAAGGAATGAGGATATGGAAAAGATAAAAGACTAAAATTTGAGCAACAAGAGACATATTACGTTCTTGACTGCCATTAGTTTTCTGTCTTATCATCTCCATCTGCTCTCCTCCATTTCCTGTGTGAATATACCTTGCACCATGAACATCCCGAGCACACCCACAGATGCCACCCATTCATCTTCCAGCCTATTTATTTATTATTTTTTTATGTTGGAACTGATTACCATTCATAAAATATCTAGGTGCAGGTAACAAATTGCACATAGAAAGCAAGCTGATACTACTGAATGTGTCTCACTTGTGACCTAAATCTAGACACAACTTGCCTCCAGCTTGAAAAGCTTGTGCATTAACCCACTGTGTCATCTAACCACCCTCTACAGGGAAGCTAATGAATGATTCAGTGGTTTTCATGGCTTCAGTTCAACACTATTTCTGCAGCTGGAGACACAGTCTTAAAATATTGCAAGTGGAACACATTCACAAATGCTATTGCTCATTAATGCTTTTTTTTTTTTATGTATTCTCTCCATGATTTTTTTTTTAACAATCTATTCATTTTCAATTTCCTATTGTTCTGATACAGCAGTAATAATAAAATATTCTATAGAAATTAAAAGGTGATTTTAAGTTATTTCAGTATGATCTTGACCTCCATGGAGGAAATATACATTGGCTTTTCATGCACTGGCTACCTATGAATAAATCATTTCCATTAGCAAAATGTGGAGATATAGAATTTAACATATTCTATGTAATTCTGATTTAATCATTTCTATAGATGATGCTACAGAAATAGTTGGATCACTTTAGTTAATTAGCTATACAGACACGGAAAATAATTTAGGTGCTCTATCCATCCAGCTAGACACAGCACATATAAACCAAAATTTTCATATTAATGCAAATCAAATATATGGGATGAAGAATATTTGGTGCTTAAAGGAAAGGGCATTTCAAATGTACCCTATTGGGAATAATTTGGTGCTTTCCTAAAGTCAGAGTACATTTCCAGTTGGTAAGGACCACAGACCAAGGGTTCTTCCCAGTCATATAATTCTGTTGTTGTTCAGTGCTGCCTCAAAAAGGAATCAAGGAATGTGATACAGAAAGAAGTAATTATCCTTAGTGTTATTTAAAAATATCAGGCACTGCAACAGGAGACCACAAATGTTGCTTCTTTCATTTATTTCAAACTCACTTATTCAGATAATAGGAAAGTGCTTGAGGCCATTACCTGATTTACTCACATCGATTTGAAAACTAGTAAAGGTTCTAAATTCAATGGAAGTTTTTGGAACTCTCATTTGCAAACTTCTGTGGTGATATAGCCCAGAAAAATGGGGCACATTTTATTATAATGAAAAATGGATGTGTAGCACTCCCAATGAAGATTTATGCCATCAAAAGCAAAGAAACAAACACCTGAAAATACCACATTAATTCCCCAAATAACATGACATTTTAGGGAGAAAAATTCTACTGTTCAATACTAAGTTATTTTATATAATTCTATAGACATTGACTGCATGTTCACTTCTGTGTTAGATCCATGTTAGATTTAAAACTACTATCACATTTCTATTATTATTATTTTTTTTCAGATCAGTTTACAGACACTCATGTTCTGGTGTTTAACTTCACAAATTTATAAAATAACCCTCAAAAGTTAGTTTGTCCTGATACTTAATGACACAACAGACTATCACGCTAGCTTGAGCCTTTAGGACAGTTAACCCAGCTTCAGTGATGGAACAGGTCATCTCAAATGCCATCACGCAGCATATGCAGGACCACCAGGGGATCAGGCCCAGTCAGCACGGGTTCATGGAAGGCAAGTCCAACCTGACCAAGCTCATCTCCTTCTATGACTGGGTGACCCTCCTGGTGGATGAGGGAAAGCCTGCGGATGTAGTCTACCTAGACTTCAGCAAGGCCTTTGACATGGTCTCCCATGGTATTCTCCTGGAGAAGCTGGGTTTGGACAGGTACACTCTTTGCTGGGTTAAAAACCAGCTGGATGGCCAGACCCAGAGAGTAGTGGTGAATAGAGTGAAATCCAGCTGGTTCCCATGGTCTTCCCCAGGGGCTGGTATTGGGGCCCATCCACTTTAGTATCTTTATTGCTGATTTGGATGAGGGAATTGACTGCAAGCTCAGTAAATCTGCAGATGACACTAAGTTGGGGGGAAATGTCAATCTGCTGGAGGGTAGGAAGGCCCTGAAGAGGGACCTGGGCAGGATGGGTCGATGGCAGAGACCAATGGGATGAGGTTCAACATGGCTAAGTGCTGAGTCCTGCACTTTGGCCACAACAACCCCATGCACACTACAGCCTTGGGGCAGAGTGGCTCAAAAGCTGTGAGGAGAAAAAGGATATGGGGATGTTGGTCGATGCTCAGCTGAACATGAGGCAGCAGTGTGCTTAGGTGGCCAAGAAGGCCAATGGCATCCTGGCTTGTATCAGGAATAGTGGAGCTAACAGGACCAGGGAGGTGACTGTCCCCTCGTACTCTGCTCTGGTGAGACCGCACCTCGAATACTGTGTTCAGCTTTGGGCCCCTTGGTACAAGAAGAACATTGAGGCCCTGTAACATGTCCAGAGAAGGGCTACAAAGCTTGTGAAGGGCCTGGAAAACAGGTCCTATGAGGAGTGGCTGAGGGAACTGGGGTTGTTTAGTCTGGAGAAGAGGAGGCTCAGGGGAGACCTTATTGCTCTCTACAACTACCTGAAATGAAGTTGTGGGGTGATGGGGGTCAGCCTCTTCTCGCAGATAACTAGTGATAGGACTAGAGGGAATGGCCTCAAGTTGCACCAGGGGAGGTTTAGGTTAGAAATTAGGAGACATTTCTTCACAGAAATAGTAGTCAGGCATTGGAACAGGTTGCCCGGGGAAGTGGTGGAGTCACCGTCCCTAGGGGTGTTCAAGGAAAGGTTGGACCTGTCACTTAGGGACATAATTAGTGAGTGATATTGTTAGTAGGGTGGTGATTGGACCAGATGATCTTGGGGGTCTTTTCCAGTCTTAATGATTCTATGAATCTCTGACCCAGGAAAGTTAAAAACATTGCTTTCAAAACAGAAATTGTGAGTGCTAGGAAGCACTAGTAATCAATGTGAAGCAAATCTTAGAGGAAGGGAAAAATGCTGTTTTCTTCCTCCTGTAAATTCTATCCTGTCCTAAATGTCATGAATAGATCAACCATTTCAATAATTATGAAGAAACTTTGGCAGCTATTTTTCAGAGGCATCCAACAGTTTTGTATGCTTCTCCAGATCATTCAGTATCAAATGATGCAGAATATCTCAGCCCTAACTCATCAAATAATACGGTCAATTCTGAGAGATGCCAGTGGTCTATTACCATTTTACAACTGCATTCTGCTCCTTACTTTAGACCTGAAGAATGGTACCCTGAAATATTTACACAGAGATTAGAAAAGAAAGGAATAGAAATGTGTAAATTGTTTCTATTATTTTCTTACCCAACTGACCTTAGAAATGGAGTCTTTTTCTTCTTGCAGAATATCTGTATTTATATATTGTTGTAATACACTGGTTGTTTCCTACAATTCTCCACTGAATAAATTGTTACAAATGCTGTTGTCAGGCCATTCATATTTTCTCAGTATGCAGCAGGTTTTACATACACAGAATGTTTAATTAATTTTCTGATTAATGGGCTTTTTTTTTTTTTATTGTGCTACTGCCATTTGGCAGCTGTTTTGACAAAACTGCCTTTCTCATTACAGAATTTCTACTTGTGAAAGGAAGTCAACCATAGTAAATGGGCTTATTGAATTATCCAGCTCACCAATTATATAGTATAAAATTATTCATCCTGATATAATTTGATCAGGAAAAATCATTTATCTTTAGTAACTGTGTTAAATTAGATATTATTCTGCTGGATAGGTGCAATTTTGCAAATGTCTGTAGTTAGAGAACTTTTTAAAATTTACTTGAACATTAAGCTATTGCATATTTTCTGATTTCACTTAGTTATCAAAAAGGTTATTTTCTGACTAATCGCTCCATTGAGTCAAATCCATTCAAAGCTTGAAATGCAACACTTAGCTATTTTAGAACAAAATGCCAGATTGATACATATCATTGGTAATACAGTTTTGAAAAGAGCTATTCTAAATGTATTTAAAACTGTTTATAAATCACTTAATTCAAAATCAATCTTACTATTCCAACATTATCTAGTTGTATAATTTGCAAGTGTTTTAACAGTGTTGCAGCAATGCTGTAATTAACATTGACTTTGCAATTCTAAGTACTATTTTATTCAACCTAACAATATTAAAATTAACCTTACTTTCAATATATTTATATATACATAATCTCTCTTTTTGAAAGTCTGTGCTTGATAGATTTGAAATGACATCATAACGTAACAACAACAAAAAAGTCAAACAGATTATCGTGGACTACAATGAACAGTTACCTAAAAATAAATATGTTAAATATTATTGCTAAGGTTGAAAAGTGTTATTCACCTTGTGCTCCAGGACCACTTTTTTCAGTATAGTGTCTGCTGAAAACAACACAGATATTCTAACTGATCTCACTGCAAGACATCTTAAAGTGTTCTCCAAATATTTCACTAAGCTCTGTAAATTCCTCAAAGCATAAGTGAGTTCTTTATCTTCTCTTTACAGCTAAATAAACAATGGTATAATGACTGTAGCAGCGTGCATGGATGTAGTACTGAAATTTTCCTTCAATCCTGCTTCATCTAGTTACATTTTTACACTTCCATTTCTTGTCTGTGAGTTCACAATCCACACTGTTTTTTTAATGCCATATTGATTCTTCTCTGCTCTCATCTAAGCCTAGCACATGCTCTGCCAACATAGGGTTTATCACACTGTATGTAAAAACAAAGAATCTGCTACTTATCTGTCCATACGCATCAGTTTCAATGTCTCAAATGACAGAAATGATAGCATAGTCACAATCACCCTGTACTACACCAGGAAGATGTATTTACCTGGAGGATGACCCTATGTCTGTTCCCCTTCAGCTTCACACTCTGTCTGATTTATCAAATGTATGTCAATGGACACTGGAATTGATTTTCACTGAAAAGGTCTGAAATAGGGATAACTTAGATATTGTATTTCAATCCAATAAAAAATGACTAATTATTGTCTAGGTAAAAAGGATTAGAACTGTCAAGTTGCTTATAGCTTAGAAAGGACTTTTCCCTATTTGAGAGTAATTTCCTGAATGACGTGTTTCGCATGCTGTTCCTCTAACTTTTATCTGAGTTTTATGATCCTCAGTTTCTGATTTCTAAAAAAAAGAGTTCTCAGTAGAGAGATATCAAGTGCAGAAAGTTGATCAGGCTGTCCTGTCCTCCCAGCTCCGCCTGACACAGCCTTTCTGGCTTTCCTACCGAGCCTCACTCATTTGCCAACCTATGGAAGGATTTAATTACTTTTACTTTAATATCTATACTGACTTCATGGTAGTAATGTTATTACAGGCTGCACTTCATGACATTTTGGAAGAAAAGGTAAAGAACCAAGAAATAAATTACAGATAGACATGGAGACAGCTGAGTATACAGCCTGCACCAGTAATGCTGCGCTTCTACAGTGTTATTTGTGTGAACTTTGGCTCAGCTGGTTTGGCAGTGTCAGCTGCATCTTAGGTATCTCTGATACACATAAAAATATCTGAGTTGCTGGAGGCTACTGGTGATAATATAATTACTTGACACTCTTGATAACTGTAGATTTACAGCATTTTTTTTTTTTTTTGGTAGGTCTGAGTACCTTTTGGTAGGATCAGATTATCTTCCATATTGGGATAGTCAATAATGGTCTGCTAATAGAAGGGTGCCTCTATTCTAGCTTCATGCTTTTGTATTGGCACAGGCTTGGAGGTGACAGTCACAAGTTTCTGCATTCATAAAATCATAGAATCATAGAATCATTTAGGTTGGAAAAGACCTCCAAGATCATCTGGTCCAACCTTTAACCTAGCAATGCTAAGTCCAGCATTAAACCGTGTCACTAAGCACTACATCTACATGTTTTTTGAAGTCCTCTAGGGATGGTGACTCATCTACTTCCCTGGGCAGCCTGTTTCAATAATTCACAACCCTTTCAGTGAAGGATTTTTTCCTAATATCCAAATTAAACCTCCCCTGGTGCAATTTAAGGCCATTTCCTCTTGTCTAATCACTTGGTGCTTCAGAGATGAGACCAATCCCTTCCTCGCTATATCCTTCTTTAAGGCAAATGTAGAGCATTATAAGGTCTCCATGAGCCTTCTTTTCTCTAGGGTAAACAACCCCAACTCTCGCAGACTCTTCTCTTAAGACTTGTTCTCTAGACCCTTCACCAGCTTCATTGCCCTTCATTGGACACGCTCCAGCACCTCATTGTGTTTCTTGTAGTGAAGAAAGCCAAAAACTGAATGCAGTATTCAAGGTGTGGCCTCACCAAAGCCGAGTACAGAGGGACAATCACTTCCCTGGTCCTGCTGGCCACACTATTTCTGATACAAGCCAGGATGCTGTTGACCTTCTTGGCCACCTGAGCACACTACTGGCTCATATTCAACTGGCTATCAACCAAGATCCCAAGGTACCTTTCAGCAGGGCAGCTTTCCAGCTGCTCTTCCCCCAGCCTGTAGTGTTGTACAGGGTTGTTGTGCCCCAAGTGTAGGAGCCAGCACTTAGTCCTGTTGAACCTCATACAGTTGGCTTTGGCCCACCAGTCCAGGTTGTCTAGATCCCTCTGTAGAGACCTCCTACCCTCAACAGATCAATATTCGCACCTAACTTGGTGTCATGTGCAAACATACTGAGAGTACGCTTGATCCCCTTGTCCATATCATTGATCTTGTTCCATTCCACTGGGTCACTATCCTTTTGAAGCTGCCTCTTACAGGTCTGCTGCAAAGTAGGTCAGAACATCTACCATGGTTTTCAGTGTGAGTGAAGCTTTCTCAGTTAAGCCTTTAGCCGGTGACTGGTCACCTGTCATGTTCCCCAGGGGTTGGTGTTGGGGCCCATCTTCTCTGACTTCTTTACTGCTGATCTAGATGAGGGAATTGAGTGCATCCTCAGTAAGTTTGCAGATGACACCAAGTTGGGGGGAAGTGTCTGCAGTTGTATTTCCTCACCCCCCCTCCCCTTTTAATTATTATTATTTTTTTTGAGGTGGGGAAAGTCAAAACACAGAAACATAGTACACCCAGTTTTTCCAGAGACGTCTTTGGACCATAAATCCACATGTGGTGTCCTCCCAAAGAGCTGAAATTTATTAAAATCAGCAAGAGTACTGCCTTAATCCAGGGCCTTGAATACCCTGGTAAGAAGTTCATACATTTTGTCATCTCCAGTGCTGGCCATTTCTGGTCTCAGAATGTGGAAATCATCTTCCTGGATAAGCAGCCACAAGTCTCTTTCTGCTCAAGAAGATGTCAACATTTACGCTGCTGTCAGCAACACATTCCTATGGTTTACATGGACTTGTAGCCCACACATTCCTAGGTCTTGCTGCATGGCCTCTTGGTGCTGTCTGAGAGATCAACTCAATAGCAAGCTGAAGCTGAACAACTGCTGATCTCAATACCCATACAAGTAGGTGAAGGGTCTGTCCACCTGGGTAGCCGCAGGAGGTCAGGGCAGGGATAGCTGAAGAATTTTCTTTGTCCTGAGAATGCTGCAAATGAGCAATTTTTTTTTTCCATTATTGTGGTTACATTTTGCTTTCTGAAATATGTTGCATTTTTTTTATCAAGAGACACATTTATATGACTAATTAAGAAAGGTACCTTCCTAGATAACTTCCTAGGGAAGCTGCAAATCATACCTGAAAACTCAATTTCTTGACATATATCAAACTCATAGCCATCAGAGGCAAATAATATAATGTTGTTTATATCACACAGATGCATAACTCATTTTTAATCAGCTTCAGTTTAAAAAAGGGTCTAGTTTAATGCTGGATTTTGTAACCATCATATTCAAGAAAGTCTGTAGAACAAATTTAGTGATAAGAAAAGTAGAATCCGTGTTGTCAATTTTTATCCTTGAAGGTAGGTATAGATTTTTTTTTTTTTTTTCTAGAATGCAGTATTTTAAACAACTGCATTCAGGAGGTAAATTTTATTCTTTTAGGACACCATCATAAAAGCAGGCAAGTTTTCTGTACTGCTCTGTTATTTCCATAACATTCCTACCTGAAATGCTTCATATGATTTGTTGCTTCTTGTTAAATTATCAGTCAATTATAAGGTAATAAGTAAGTGTTGACTTTGAACAGCAGTTTTACTAGAAGATACTTCATATATATTTAGGTGACTAATTCATTTTTTTTCCCACATTTTTCATGTAAATGTCATTGTAACAAGATTATGAAGCCTTTGCTTTGCCATGAACACAGGGATTTTTTTCAATTGTTATCTCATACTTCCAGCTTCAAAGATTTCACGTTGTTAACAACTTTATGTTGGCTTATATCTTCATCTCTTCTAACCTTGCCAGTTTCATATACAAAGAATAGGTTTTATTTCTTGACAATAAAAGCCGTAACTTTGTTTCTCATAGTTTAGCCATTCTGATTTTAAGGATATGTGAGACAGAACTTATAGATAGGGCTCAAATATTTAATTAGACAATTGATATAGTTGGAAGAATAAACAAACTTCCTTTCATGTATAACTTGCATAACCTGAAAACATTTGTTTTTTTCTTTCCAAGCCAGGTAATAAACTATTTGGAAATCACGTGACATAGGTATGAAGGAGCCCTTTTGGTAGTTTTTTTGTTTGGTTGGAGTGTTTTTTTGTTTTGTTTTGTTTTGTTTTGTTTTGTTTTATTTTATTTTTAACTTGCATATTGAACCAGCTGAGTAACTCAGAACTCCTAGATAATTTCCACTGCAGTGTGATTCTGTGACCTTATTCATTCCATGGAGTGCAAGACCTTGAATAAGAAACTAATAACCACAAAAATTCCTGGCATAATTATTAATTTTGTAATTGTTTCTAAATTCCAAATCTATATTAGCAGCATCCTTTTGTTGATTTATGTATTTTCTATACAATACTGAATTTTGGGAGAAACTTCATCTTCATAAATGTAACTGGCTATATCCTTCGCTCATTAAACCAGTTGTAAACCAGTGAAAATAGCTGTCACACAAAGCAAAAAACTGAGCATCACTGTGGTGCTTATGTAAGAAGTCACCATTACGGAGTTCATGAATATTGAAAGCTATTGTTAAATATCTTATTTTTGCCCTTTAATGACTGAAAAAAGTGAATAGTTAAACTTAATAAAATTACAGTCCTTAGACAAACAAATTGATGAAATTGTACTTCTGTTGCTGGATGATAAAGTTAATAGGATGGATACTATAAACCATGGATCTACCAAAGAGTAAAGAAAAAAAGAAATTATTGTTCATTTAGTTAACTTAGTATTTTCTTGTGATCTTTACTATAATAATATTTAATTAAGTAGTCTTTTATTTAAAGATGACATTACCCATAAGGATTAATTAATTTGATAGACATTTTCTATTGGAGGTATGTCTTACTGTAATATGAAACAAGAATTTCGTTTTGGTACAGTTGACACTTATTCCTTTACTTCAACTAGCTATATATATATATATATATATATATGCATATAGTTTTCTGCTCGGAATGTCTTTATATATTTACTCATATGTGAAGCCTGGATATGAAAGCTAAAGAACAACAATAAGAAAAAAACTTCAAGCAAGAGTTGGTGCCTGGTGACAACATACTGACAATGAATAAGGAGAGCTGACTATGTAAGACTAATGTCTTTGTTTTATAATAAGTCAGTTGTGCCATGGCCATGATTTGTTGCTGCTTGGCTGCCTTGAATCATCTGACTGTGAGCTCAGTGACTGAGCCTCAGAGAGCTTATGGGTGCCTTCAGCATCTTGCATATCTAATGTGTTGTGCATTTTCATGTGTTTTCTGTAGGCTGCTTGCTCTTTTTGCTTTGCATTAGCTTTATTTTGATTTTATTTGGTAGGATTTGTTGGTCTAAACCTTTTAGAATGGCAAGAGGACCAGGCACCTGGAAGGGTCTGAGCTCTGAATCTGTCAGCAACTTCAACAAGGAAAGACAGCCTGGTCCTTATACTATTGGGGTGCCTCCTCCCTCATTTGTCCAACTGACCTGCAGTTCAGTTATTTAAGCATTTGAACCTTGATTTTTCTCTTTCTTCACCCTTTAAATCTCCACCCTCTCCCCCTTATCCTCAATGTAGACAGCAAATACCCCTTTCTCTTGTTGCATCAGTGGGCTTCAGCTCACTAGGCAGACTGGCTAATTTGTGATTATTAACTCATTTTTATTTGAGAATTAAATGAAGACTAACATTGCAGCAGCTTTTATTAATGTGCATAAGTAGATTTCAGGTGCTTTTTCCAGGTGTCTTGACTCTCCTCATATGGTATGATTTGAGTCTTTTTCCATGTGAAGGTATGGGAGCCTTTCTCTCACTTTCAGCTCTCAATAATTTCTTCACAAGAGGTTCTCATGCTATACCTAACATAAGTGTCTGTGGCTTTAGGAAAACTAAATATTACAAACTTGAGACATAATCTTTGGTGGTCTTTGCTCAATACTGCCTTCATAGCAGAAAGGGAACAATGAGAATGATAAGAGATCTTGATATAGATATATTTCTTCTGAGAAGATATACCCGGCAGTCATACAGAGGTAAGAAGCAGAAAACGATCTTTGTGTGATCACAGCTTAACAGCATCAAAATGTAAAGCTCTGCTAATCAGAAGAAAAATGGTAGCAACAAAAATTGTCTGCCTTGTTATACACCCTAGTCTTTACCTCTGAATTCACCCCATTATAACTTCCATGATTCCAGCTAGCACTGCTAGCTAACAGAGAGAAAGCAGGAGTGTTGTCACTAAAAAGGGCTGTCTGAAGGGATCGTCCTTGAGCCACTGATGACTGGTAAAACATATGGATTTCAGTAGTGCCCTTGTTTTCAATCATCTAGAGTAACAATTCCAAGTCAAGCTGACAATACCCACATTGTGTCCTCCCCCACAACAAGTTTAAGTGGTGATTGGAACAATATCTCATCACATTTCTATTTACCAGGTTAAAGGAAGTTTCTCTCCAGAATGGGCTCTCATCGATTTGCAGCACAAAATAAATTTCTTTTTAAAATAAAACAAAAAATGAATCTCACAACTCCCAACACAGGTCAGTGTAAAATGATGCTGAAATACTCATGAATTGCAGAGATTTTGTGATCACTTTCTCTGAAAAATACTCTGAATAAATAATTTTCCTTCTCTAGTGAGTTTGTACAGACTAACTTAACATAGGCTTTAACAACCTCTCTACCCTTTTTGCCCTTTCAAATGCTTCAGTTAGGTATTTTCAAAAAACTTTCTAATAATGACTGAGAATTCAAAGTGGTTATTTATGCGATCATTTTCTCTCTAACTATTCTCTGCCTATAAATGGACAAAGCAATGAGAAGATATAATTGTGCCTTTTACTAAATCAGTTAAAATTTCAAACTTCAGATAACATTAAAGTACTTGAATATTACCAGAAAGACTATTTGAACATTGCATGATGTTATTAGAAAAACTGTATGAAACATCAATATTTTAGCCTAATTTGGCTCTGGCTGTACCAAGAAGTTTTTTTTTTTTTTTAATTAGTTTTTGATTATTCCTTAATCTGGATGTGGTGCTGCAAAGTAGCTAAGGAAAGTGGTAGTAATATAGCTTTATTCTTTGCTCAAGGTAACCATAAGCACATTTTTCTCTAAAAAAATATAGAATTTCCTATGCTTTGTATTGACACATAAGAGTTCTCAGAGGTTACTCTTAAAATAACTAAAATAAACTTAATTATATAATATATATATAATATATTAATATAATATATATAAAAATAATAAAATAAATCTAAGTAAAGGTTTATATGGTTAAAGACCAGTTTCCCAACATGTGTCTATATCTGATGACTTGCTATTTGAAAGCTAAATAACATAAACCACAACAAAAAAAGAGAAAATGATCACAACAAAAAATAAACACAAGATTTATCCCTGATTTATCCCTGATTGTCTCTGTTGTTCTATACAAATGAAACGAAAGCACCAGATACTAAATAATGACAAAGTTAGACTATTTACCAACCTACATCTTACAGATATGCTTTTTTAATGTTTATTTTAGTTAATATAAAAGACCATCATTAGAATTGGGTAAAAATTTTCCGTCAAAACAAAACTTGTATACTTTCACTTTTTAAGGGGAAACTTTCATTTTTCTGCAGGTCAAGGTTTTCTTCATTTTTAGAACACCAGAAGTGAGCATTAACCAATACAAGTGACAAAGTTCAGGGTGACAGCAAAATTTCAGAACAAAAATATTTTATTTCCTAAGCAACTAACTATAGTGCACATTATTCTCTGCTTCTGTCACCCAATTATCTCCTATCAGTAGGACTGATACCCAGGAAAAGAGCTAGTTATATATATTGCTGAATGTCTGGGTAGCATAAGACTGCATAGGACCACACAAAGGAAAGAAACAAACAGTAACAACAAAAATCACTAAGAAGAGTTCAGCAAAGCTGAACTGCCTAATAACAGAAATGATATAAAAAGTTATGTCTATGCAGTCTTATTGCTTGTACTGTTGATCTTGCAGTAATTACCAAAAATGTCTCTAAATCCTTGGATTGCATTCATTTTTACCGCTCATTTGTGTGGAGTAGCGTTTGCTTGGAGTAGTTTGCTATATGTGAAGTGTCTTTTTTTAGGTCTACATGGTTACAAAATGGAGATGTTTATTAGAGACTGTGTCATTCTTCAACGCTGTGCTATGCAGGAAGGGGATCTGTCAGTAGGTGTCTGCAGCAACCAGACAGCACTGAGATAAGTGACCTGCAAACAAAGTTATATTGATAGTTAATGACACTCTAGAAATTTCCAAAGAACAATCTTCCTCTTTACACTCTTCTAGAAAAGTATGTTGCAACTCAAAATCACCCTTAACATTCTGCAAGATTGAAACAGACAAACAAAGAAAGAAACAAACGAACAAAAAACAACTCAAAGAATGTATAAAGAGACATAATGAAACGATAGTAGAAATCAAAGGCATGAGCAGTTTTCTTAGGTGACTGAATAGCCAGAAATTTGCCAACTGAATCTTCTAAAGTGTTTATAGAAAAAAAAAAAAAAAGAAAATTATCTTCTCCCCCATGTGTGTTCAGCTGACAACTGGGAGGGGACCATGTGTTGAGGATTTAATGCTGACACAGTGGTTATGTGTGAGATGAAAGATTTACACATGGGAGAGAAGCTCTAGAAGTTATTGAAAGCAACATCAAGGATCTAGACAGAAATAGAGCTTTGAGCTCTGCTATTTCAGGAGCTCAAAGGTTAATAATGAAAGTCAGCCACTTTTCCAGCTGGGTCTAGTTGCAGGCACTGCTGGAGGTAAAGAGATGCACCTTAGTGAACCTGAAGAGCTGTCAAGAAGAACCATAATCCTGATTCATGTGATCCTGAAACTGGTTAAGAACATATGAAAAGTAAAACGTGTTTTCATGTTGGAAGCGAAAATAAACCTTTACGTGATGAGTCAAAAAGGAACAAAGCAAAAACTTATTTATTATTGCTGGTTTTAGGAACAAAACCCAAAAGAGTAGGAAAACCCATATTCATCTACTGTTCTACATCCTGAAAATCTGCTAAGAGGTTCCAGCTTCCAAAAGTGATGTCTTTGGGCACAGATACTGTGGTAACCCTTCTAGGAAAGGAAAAAAAAAATAAAGATTTTGTGCACATTTTAATTTCCTGATTTTCCAAAGCATCTTAGTTAGGACTTGGTGCTAAGAAACTTTCTTTCTTCTCTCTCTTCTCTTCCTTCTCTTTTTTTTTCTTTTCTTTTTTTTTTTTTTCCTTTCTTTCCTTTCTTATTAGTAAAGAGGAAATGTTCATAGTATTTAAAACCTACTGATTGTTGTAATTACATAAGTTCACAGAAGATCTGCTATTATATAAACTAATATACTTCCTCAATGCTTTCTGGGGTCTTCTGGTACTCTTGGTTTACAGATATAATTACAGGAACACTTACTGTCTCAAATCCTGGACGGAAAGCGGGAAAAAAAGCCTCATGAATTGTGAGGTCTTGTATTTAGTGGTAAAGCTGAGTGGTTGCTTTTGCAGTCATCAGATTCTTAACTACCAGTTATCACAGGAAAAATGATTCCTCTACCTCTGAAAAAATGAATTATAAATAATATTGGCTCTCAACTCCAGAAATGTATGTGGTATGTGCTTGCAATGAACTTGGGGTTTCAGCAAAGTAAGATTAAACTATGCCTTATGACATCATGAGGCAAACTTACTAACTCTGGTTAGTTCCTGCAAGTAAAGATGTCACCAAAATATTGAGTTATTAGTGCAATTCTGTATTTACTGTGTGTAAAAAGACAGCCTGGACAAGTCAGCAGTGTGTGATCTCAGCATTATTTTTGAACATGTCAGCTGTTTAGTTTATTCTTGAATTATACTCATTCAATTCCCCATTTCATCTCAGAAGAAAATTGACAGTGAGTGCTCTGAGCAAAACCTGAGCTGCAGCTATTCAAAATTATTTCTTCAGAGAAGAATAGAGAAAGCCTTTCCTTAGAGAAAGAGCTTCTCTAGAAAACCTTGAGATTGAGTTCCAAAGGGGTAACATTTATCTGGACATTAGTGGATTCTGTCAAATTCATGTAAGGAGCTAAATATATATACATATGTATATACATATGTATATTATTATTAATAATTTCTAGAGATCTAAGCAGAATGCAGTAACTGGAGTTAAAATTAAAAAGTTTTCATATGTTAAACAGGATTTTATATGTTTATGCATACACACACATGTATATACATAACATATGCATGTATATACATAAATGCATTTCTAGTATGTTTTATAAAGCACTATCAAGCAGTCTTCCTTTGGACTTTTTCTAAATACCTGAAAATAAGAGCATATATAGAAACAGAATGCAGAGATAAGATTTATACACTACGAAGATAAGAATAGTGATTTTTCTCTTTCATTTTGTTCTAGATGATGCACTCATCTGCTTGGGGTGGAGTTAATTTTCTCATAGCAAACTGTTGTGCTTTGTATTTGTGACCAAAGCAGTGTTGATAACACACCAATGTTTTAATTGTCACTGAGCAGTGCTTGCACAGTGTCGACACTGTCCTTTTTTCTCATGCTGCCATGCCAATGGGAAGGCTGGGGGTGTACAAGAAGTTGGGAGGGGACACAGTCAGGACAGCTGACCAAAGGGATATCCCATACCACATGACACTGTGCTCAGCAATAAAAGACGAGGGAAAGAACAAAGAAGAGTGACATTTGGGGTTATGGCATTTGTCTTCCCAAGTAACCATCACATGTGATGATGGTCCGTGCTTTCTTAGAAATGGCTGAACAACTGCCTGCCAACGGGAAGCAGTGAATGAATCCCTTGTCTTGCTTTGCTTGTATGTGCAGCTTGTGTGTGCAAATCAAATTGTCATCTAGATCCACAGTTTTTCTCCTTTCTGCCCTTCTCATTCTTTTCCCCCATCCTGTTGCAAGCTGCTGTATGGGACATAGCTGTGGCAGAGGTCAACCTATCACAGAAGAGAACATTTCCCTTGTGTGTTTTAGCAGGAGAAGGAAGTATGTCTCTAGAAGATCATGGTCACAGATAGAAGCAGAAGGACAAAGTGAATTGGAATTAGTTGGATGGGCTCCAAAAGAAGCAGTGAGATAGAGAGATGTTCCCTGACAGAACAACTCTCCCACCGTGCAAAGTAGGATTTCTTTTTCTTAGCTTATTTTATTTTGTATTTTATTATTATTATTATTATTATGCACAAAAACTCATCTCCCTCTTCAAGGATAATGATGTGGTCCCTAAACCCTTGAGATAGGTCTTTTTCAATTATGTCCTTCAAGTTTTTATGTAAGAGGACTTTGACAGTATAACTTAGGATGAGAAATAATAGAAACATATTAGCTTAACAAACCTCCCCCTTTCCTGCTATGTCTTTGCCTTCTGGGTTTCAGAAAACCCTGCAAAAACTCTGTGGGTCAACTGTGATTCTCACTGCTCCTTCTAGCCCTTCTCCTCTACAAGGCATGCTCACTAACTGTTGTGGAATGTGAATTTTTCTCTCCTCAAAATATTCACCTTACCTGCAATGCAGAAAGTTGGGCAAGGAAAATAGGCTTGTTTTAACAAGTCACATCCTTCTAAGGCACTTGAAATATGTTCACATATATTAACTGTGAATATGTGACCTAAACACATTTTATGAACTCTTGCAGAGAATGATAGTATTGAGATATGAAAAGAAAGCACAGCTTTCCAGGTTTTCCTAGTCAGAGAAAACATGGGACTATTTCCACAAAAGCTTATTGTACAGTAACTGAAGAGATTACAGAAAGAAGACATTTGGGAGGGAGCTCTTGTTTGTCTGTTTCCTTTTTGCAGTCCAGGGTCAGAAATAACACTTTTGGTTTTATTTCTGTAAAGGAAATCAAAACTAATGGGGTTAGTTCAGACTCAGGTCTAGCACATTCTGTTTCTAAGCTAGTTAGAGAACAGCAAAGAAAGACAGAAAGTGATGGTAGTAGAAAACTAAACTCAGCAGATAAAATTTCTATTTTATAAACTCACCTGGTTGGCATTCCATCACATTATACTATATTATTACAAAAGACAGATAGACATTAAGAATTAGTATTATTAGAAAAAATACAATTAAACACTCCCCACCCCACCCCCCACCCCAGCAGTAACTAGTTGCCTCTGTGAAACTTACTGAGAGAAGAGGTCATACTGTCAGATACTGTAATTAGATTTCAAGACATATTTGTTGTTATGCATGTAATGAAAAAGCAAGTCTCATTTTTTAAAAATTGAGAAGGATTTTCTCTCCCATATGTTGCACTCTGTTATTATTGTACTTGAATGTGTTTGTTTCTGGGATGCAGCAGAGGAAATATGCCACTTAGAGAAAATGTAATGATGGACTCCACATTACGCAGGTTATGGGATTTGCTGAGGCTGTTGTCTGATGAAATATGGTGACTTCTCAGTTCTAAACACAGAATTGGGTTCCTGTAAAAGTGACATCTTTAATTTTTTCATACGTATTTGCTTCATGTAATTCTACTTTAGGATTTTTGAATCTTACAAGTAAAATTAAAGGTTAAGACTGTTGCTGTCCTCTGCATAAATATGTTGAAAACAAAAAGTGAAACACTTAGAGGCAAGATGAAAACAGAACTTAAAATGTTTAGGATATTCAGAATGATATAGGTACCTGTAAGGCTCTTTTACGAATTTTGACAAAAGGTGCTGACTTTGTTACTATATTAAAACATTTCCAAGTGGTTATTTAAACTCTGAAGATAGTTGGATTCTGTTTCAGAGTTAAAGAGGATTATCACTTTGGAACATATATTGTCGTGTTCTGAAAATCGTATTGGAGAATATATGACTCCCAAATTACGCTAGGAAACTCTAAAAATGTTTCATCTATGGCTTTGCTTATTATCAGAGCTGTTGTCATGAAACTGTATAATTCCTCAGAATCTGATCCATAACAAGTAAAATAATAATAATATTTGATCTTTATCGCGCTGTAGGAAGTATGACTCTAGTTTCATATTTATGTGTACTATCTGGAAGAAGTGAAGAAGGATCTTTGTTTACCACTTTATTTCTAGATCATGATCAGATCTGAAAGTAAAAACTTTGGACTTCTCCATTCTTTTTCCAACTGTGAGAAAATGAGCTGCAGCAGGAGAATTTCCACAGTAGGAGGTGGATCTCATGGTGCTCTTGACAGGTTCTGGCCTGATCCAACCATAAAAGAACCTGTTTATAGTAACATCATTCTCAGTACTGTCAAGCAAGACCAGACTACTAAGACACACTGCTTATTTTAATTGTCTACCCTGTATATCTAGAATAAGTACTTCTCATTTCAAAATCTTTTTTTCATACATCCCTCCACCCCTCTCCCCGCCCCTCCCCCCCAACTTCTTTCCTTGTCCTTTTTTTCAGCTGAGTCCAAGACCTGGGGCATCTTATCAAACATATTAATTCTTATTTCTTTTTCCTACTTCAAGTCTGACAGGTAAAACATAGTGTCAGTTGCTCATCTTTTTCTTCCTCACTTTCTTTGTATATAATTTGACCTTCTAGATAAAACCACAGAAATCACTGCATTAAGTGTCAATATTGAAGTTTATTTTAAAATAAAGTAGATGAAGCTCATGCTAACTAAAAAGGACTGGTTATTTTTTTCCCACCTAGAACCAGTTTTATTTTTCTTACACCTCTGGTGAAAAATTATGTTTTCTTAATGACCTCCTTTGATTTACACACTGAGCCCATATTGAACAAACATTTTGGCACCTAAAGGTTTCTTGGAGGAATTCAATATATTGTAAGAGCTTGCTTTATTTTGTCAGCGTCACTGTCTCTTGCTGTTGGAAGATTCATACTGGCTATTCACAGAATCACAGAATCATCTAGGTTGGAAGACACCTCCAAGATCACTTAGTCCAACGTCTGACCTGATACTAACAAGTCCTCCTCTAAACCATATCACTATGCTCTACATCTAAATGTCTTTTAAAGACCTCATTGTTGATAAAATCATAATTAGCATTGATATGAATGGGCTATCGAAGTACATTAATATGTTAGACCTTAGTTTTTATGTCAGAAATATTCTGCCCAGTGTTGTGAGTTACGACTTTCTTAGGGACAGACATGTGGCTAAAATACAATATCTCTATTAGAAATGCAGAGGACAAAACCATTATCATTTAAATGGAGCGTCTGACTTTGACATTGAAATCAGAGAATTTCTGCAGTTACAACTGCTTATCTGAGAAGGAAGTAACCTCCATGCTTAGATTCACAGAATATCCTGAGTTGGAAGGAAGCCACTAAGATCACTGAGTCCAAATCCTGGCTCCACACAGGACCGCATAACCAGAAATGTGACCCTATATCTGAGAGCATCTTGATCTGTCCAAACGCATCTTGAACTCCGGCAGGCTCAGTGCTGTGACCACTTCCCTGAGGTGCCTGTTCCCGTGCCCCACCACCCTCTCAGTGCAGAACCTCTTCCTAACACCCAGCCTGACCCTCCCCTGTCCCAGCCCCATGCTGTTCCCTCGGGTCCTGTCGCTGTCCCCAGAGAGCAGAGCTCAGCGCCTGCCCCTCCGCTCCCCTCGTCAGGGAGCTGCAGGCTGCCATGAGGCCTCCGCTCAGCCTCCTCTGCTCTGGGCTGAGCAAACCAAGGGACCTCGGCCACTCCTCACGTCTTGCTTTCTAGACCCTTTGCCATCTTCATAGCCCTTCTTTGCACAATCTCTAATGATTTTATGTCCCTTTTATACTGTGGCACCCAAAACTGCATACAGTACTTGAGGTGAGGCTGCAACAGTGTGGAGCAGAGCAGGAAAATCCCTTCCTCTGACCAGCTAGCAATGGCTTGCTTGATGCACCCCAGAGTTTGGCTGGCCCTTTTGGCTGTCAGGGCATTGAATGTGTTGGCTCATATTCAGCTTGCCATTGAGCAAAACCTCCATAGCCCTTTCTGTGGGGCCGCTGTCCAACCACTCATTCCCCAGTCTGTAGCCAGGGTTGCACCTCCCCAGGATGCTTGAAAAATCATTTAATTGAAAGCAGTTTAATAGTCTTCTAGTCCACACCTATTTTAAGAATCTTGTTTTTAAGAACATCTAAGAATTTTTCCTATCAGTTTCCATGAAATTCTAAATTAAAGACACCTACAGAAACAACATCTCTAAGAACAGTTTTGTTATCACTGAATTTAAGACATGTAATTGCTCTTTTAAAATTAAAATCTTATTTTCCCCTCCTGCTGCTTTTTTTCAGAAATGAACAGCTTCCTTAATTCTCAATAGATTTATTGTCTTCATTAGGCATGTAATTCTAGTTCCTTAAAACTAAAAAAGAAAGCAAAGCACAAACTGTTAGAGCTTAACATCAGACACTAGTTGTTGTTGTTTTCTTTTGCTTTGGTGGTATTTTGTTTGTTTGTTTTTATGGTATCCTGGAGAGTTACTGGATGGATGGCTTACGTTTATTTATATGTATTTTTTCTCCAAATTAGTGGAGAACAGCAGCTCTGATAAAGCTTTCTAGAAAGCTGACAGATTTTTGTCTGTTTTATAGAAATGTATTTGCTTTTCTAACAAGTGTATCACAAGGAGATGTACATGAAGCTTTAAAGAACAATGGAAAAAGGGGTTGCCAAATCAGTCTAAGAAAGCAGACGTGACAGAAACAACTGTTTTAATAAACAAGGGAGAAAATATATTTCAGTCATATCGTATTGGAGTGCTAGTGTTCATAGAGGCACAGCGATCTCTATACTGCAGGTGGAGGAGCTATGGTTTTCAGGTTTTAAATCCAAAATTTTTCACCTTAGATTTGTTGAAGTTGAGTATTTGTTTTCTGTAGATAGCAGTACTATCTAGTACATTCCAGACAGCAACACTGCTATACTGCTGGTTTAGATGTATATGTTAAATACTACACACTCAGTACTCAGTATAAGAAAAACAGTACCTTGAAAGCGATGGGATTTATGATTTGGATCTGAAAAAAAAAAAAGTATATTGCTATAGTCTACTATTAAACAGCATGTTTGTTTATTAATTTCAGTAAGCTATGTATCTTGAAATAGTAAATGTCTTATTTCTGTTAAAATCAATGCAATATAATGTATCCTATTGAATGGATTCATGAGTTTAAATAGATGGTAAAAATGTCATGTAAGATTTGCTTTTTTGTCAAACTCTTATTAAATGTATTTACAATTGCACAGTAAATTCTATGAAATATACTAAAACTGAGTGATAGTGTTTCCCATTTTATAGGAGACATTGCCTTTGGTGACATTAGATTGATAAGCTACAAGAAAAATGCAGATGTCTTAAAACAATCACACTCCCATTCCAAACACATGTAGTGCTACTGTCCAGAGTTATTATTCTCCTTGATTGTATTGCCATTAAACGGTTCATCTGTTCTAAATATTCAGTAAAAACATACAGCTTTTTTTACAGGATGCAGCCAAAGGGGAAAGAGATCACTATGAGAAATCCACAGTTCCTTATTAATATCATGTTAAACTCACAGTGTTTCTCATTCTGGAAGAAAAAGAAAAAAGAAAAAAGAAAAAAAAAAAGAAAGAAAGGGATCATTCTTTCATTTAGATTTTACATGTTGGGGTTGTAAAATAAAAACTATATCGTGCAAAGTGCAAATTCTATCTGATAGCTTTGAGCAAACTGTAAATGCTGTCAAATAGAGAAGAAAGCAATATTCTTATCTTCCCACAGGAAGTAGTAAAAATGATTTGCTGACTAGAGGCCATTTTTATATCTAAAATTAAATACATGTCAAATACTAAATCAGATGTATAACATGATTGCAAGTTTCTTTCACACATCTGTACACATACCTGCATGTAGATATATTTGTACATTAAATGTGAAGATTTACATTACTATAATATGAATTAGTAACTAGTGAATGATTTACATTTTGGTAACAAACTTGAGCCTTTGTTAATTTTTAATTTTCCTGATGAATGCTTAGAACTTTCAAAGCTCCATGTGCTCCTTTACAATGTATTCAGAGGAGAACCAGATTTCTGTTTGACATTATAGGAAGCATTTGATACAATGACTTATGATGATCATATGCTCTTGTAACCACAAAGTCACTGCATAGGGCAAAACTATCAATCACTTATGGTACAATAAAGTGCAACTGTTCTCCTGGAGTATAGCAACTTGTGCCTCAGTGAGGCACTTGGCTTAGAATGTGTTTTCTTTTAGGGATGTTGCTATTCCTTTTCTGTTGGTAGGAACATAAATCAGGGCATAATATCAAGTCACTTAAATTAATTCATAGATACATAAATAAATTTACATTTAAAGGAAAACAGTGGATTTATAGCTGTATCATTTTTATATAGAATTTACCTAGAAAAGGGGTAATATGGTCAACTCACTTTTATGATGCTACTTCGCTTGCTGTCTTTAAGGAGAAAAAAAAGAAAAAAAAAAAGTGATTAGCAAGATTTTTTTTTTTTTCTGGGAAGGTTATTTTAAAGTTCTTTTCCTCGGGGATAGTTCTACTTCATTGAATGTACCTCAGCCTGGCTTTTAAAATATTTACTGTTCAATTTACTGATTCTTAGTTTGATAAAACACTTATTTAAAATATAGGTGACATTGAAAATGTTATAGACACTTCCTGGAGTTCTTTGTTTCAATAGCATAATATCTTGTCAGCAGTTGTCTGTGTTTTGTTTTGTTTTTAAAGAAGGTTTTAATTAAATAAGGTACAAGTATAGGTCAAAAATATTAAATATGGTTTCTGGACTGATCTCAACAGAACACTTCATTGGTTTATTTTTGCTTTTAGTAAAGGATATGTAAAGCAAGTAATGAAAATAATAATATGGCCATCAATTCCACAAATCAATACATGTTGAATATAAAACCTCAGAAAACATGAAATCAAGATTTTGAAGATTAATGTGGACACTTATCAATGTGCCTACTCATTTGCAAAATGACGTCTACTAAATCTTATTAGGGTAATAGATAAAGCTAGAGTACATTTAGAATGTTCTTGTGGCTATTAAAACTCACTTTCTACTAAGTTTCCTCAGTTTCCATGGAATTTCATTGAAATTGATGGTTTATGTCAGCTTCCTAGAGGTTCAGATTCAACAGAATTATTCCATTCAGACATGATAAATGGTAAACTTGCTTGGGCATTGTATTTATTTTCTGTTCAAACACAAACCTGCACAACACCTGTTTTTTCATGTGAGCTGATATTTTGATATGAACAGACTGCTTAAATCAGCTCTGAATTTGAGCAGAACTGCAGATAGAAGTTAAATAAATTATCTCCATTGCTGAACATCCAGCAGAGAGACTTTGCATAAAATATGGCTTTGCCCAGGTTGTCAACTGCCAAATGGTCGTTTTGAAAATAATTGTTCATGGAAGTCTACAAGACAAGGCACACTTGATTTCCCATCAGCTGCCATTTTTCCTCACAGAGTAATATCTAACAAGAAATCTGAATCACATTACTGAATTTTAAATTTAAGCCATTGTGGTTAAATTCTAAAACTCCTTCAGACTTTAAGAGAAGCAGAATTTGACTTACTAGTACAACAATTTATGTTTTGCTTAGGAAAATTTTGTAATATTTTTAGTTTTTATTTTTAGCCTTTCTTCCTGAGAAAGTCATAAAAATGCACAGGCAGGCTCTCTTCCTTCCTTCCTTCCTTCCTTCCTTCCTTCCTTCCTTCCTTCCTTCCTTCCTTCCTTCCTTCCTTCCTTCCTTCCTTCCTTCCTTCCTTCCTTCCTTCCTTCCTTCCTTCCTTCCTTTCTTCCTTCCGTCCCTCCCTCCCTCCCTCCCTCCCTCCTTCCTTCCTTCCTTCCTTCCTTCCTTCCTTCCTTCCTTCCTTCCTTCCTTCCTTCCTTCCTTCCTTCCTTCCTAATGCGTTTTGAAAAGAACTGCATTTAACTGCTCAGCTATGTGTCTCCTTATCTAGAGGGTGAAACAGTGGTTTAATATTTTTTCTTTTACTTCTAAGAATGTGACAAATATATTAGCTATCACATTTAAATACGTTTCTCAATCACCTGATGTTATTCTGGTTACCACTGGGCTACTGCTTTCCAGTTCTCCTAAGCAAAGTCCTCTGAAGGCATACTTTGTTCTTCTTGAATGCATTAGGCATCTTGGGGAGAACCACTAAAGTCCCAGTTTAGAAGACAGAAGGCTTTCATCTTATTGCCTTGAAGTTACTCTAAATTCAAAACACGGTAAAATGTTTATGAAAAGTAGAGATTAAAATAACAACAACAACAATAAAAGAGAAAGCAGTTATTAATCTACTTCCATTAAGTTTAAATCCTAAAAGTATCATTTCTATTATCTACCTCATATCTTGACCCCCATCACACAGAAACTGCAGTTTTGAAAACCATCTGCCTCAGGATCTGCCATCAGATGAAAGGTTTTGCAGTGGAAGTGTTAGTTCTAATAGATAATTTCTTTTTGAAATCCTCCCTTTTTGAAGAATTAATTCTCTCTCTTTTTTTTTTCTTCTCTAGGACATATCAGAAATTGATAGAATAATTAAAATAATAACTATTTCCCTTTGATTTTTTTTTTTTTTATTAAACCACATGCTGTCTTTCTGACTAACTAGTAACAGTTCTCATAAAGGAGAGCACCTCTCCTTTGGTACATTTCAGTGAGAAAAAGTCCTCTGTATTGAACTTTTACTCTACATCAGCCTGTGCAATGACGCCATGTTTTGTTAAAAAATAATTATAATAAACAAAATAAACTGCTAAGTGTCAGCAATTCATTATTGGCACCTCACTGATGTGGTTATAAATGACCACAAAGAGGTTAGAAAAGTAGCTTGGGATGATGTTTTTCTTTGTTTTGAGCTACTGGATATAACACTGTTCAAAGAGCTACTTGCAAATATAGATTGTTAGAATAAAGCATGACTGTTTCCCACTCATTTCTTGGCTTCCAAAGTGCTCTGACTAACAAGAGTTCCATAAGTGCTGTTTTAAAACTGCAGAGAATATGGGTTTGCTCACTGAGAAAAGAAACAAGACAAACGTGTTTTCTGTAGGAGAGAAACTTAATGGTGTATGAATCCAGCACAAACATGGATGTATAGCTGCTGTTATACCTGAGTCTGTGATCAGGTAACAGTGAATCCAAGAAGTAAATCTGCATATATAAATGAGGAAAAAAAAAAAAAAAAGAAGCATCTTGAATGTGTTCAGTACTTGTGTACTTGCACTAGGCTGCCTCTTACATGACCAGTTATACATGCTGACTGTAAACATGTAGATGCCGTATTTGTCCTTCAGCAGCATTTGAACCTTTACACAGTCAAAGCCAGTTCTCATTTAGGAAAGTTTGCCTGATGTAATATTTCTGGTTGCATCCAGGTATAAAATAAAAGGTGAACAGTTCCAAATCTTGATTCTGCTTGGTTTGCTTTCATTTTATTGTCTTCCCAACAAAATGATTCTTTGATGAAGGTGATTCTGCTTTCTCAGTATTGCAGTGGTGATATTACTTTTCATTAAGAAAAATGAATGCTCTGATAATCAATATTTCCAACATCATCCTTGAGAGTGACAGGAGTCCAGGCAATTCTGTTATGAAAACATATAAGTCTTTAATTGCTAAAATGTTCAGAAATTAGTTTTAGAACCTGGAAGTCAATTTCTCCATGTTGTCTTTGTGCTAAGCATGCTCAATCCCAAAGGCAGAAATTACTTTTGATAGGTATGATTTTCTCAGCTGCTGAGGCTGTTTTGATTCAGACTTTGGAACTGATGGTAAAGTCTTCTTTTCTCTCACACTGTTAATTTCTTCTGATATGAAGTCAGCAAAGGGAGACAGATGGAAATAGTTCAGCATTTCAGGATAAGAGACTTCCAGTATTTAGAATATAGGAAAAAGAAATCCCTAGCAAAGCAATATAAGGCATAGAAGCATAACAGAGAAGCAGACTGAGCTGGGCAGAAATTATACACTAGATTGGAAAGACTGAAAACGTTTTTTGTTTGTTTGTTTGTTTGTTTGTTTGTTTTGTTTTGTTTTGCCTGAATTTTAGACCTTGGTCTCCCATACACCCTTATGATTTAAACAGTGATCTGCAGCTCAGAGAGTACATGATCTCAGAACTATGCACTAATAAAACAGCGTTCCAGAAAAGCTGCAGTTATGGACTTTTATACTAACTAGCCTCCTTCCCAGAATCTGGAAGAGAAGCAGCATTTTGTGGGTTTGGAAACTTGTTCACTTTTAGAAAGAAACTTGCTTCCAAATTGCATATGTAATTCTCCCAGTGTTTATTTCTGCTTTTGAGAAAGGGACCTAAAAACTGTGGACTGTTTGCTAGGGAAGACAGGTGAAAGATCTTCCAGAAAACAACATGAGCATAAGAATTTAATTTTTTACAGATAGCTATAATGGGTAGAGCTTACAGTATGGCAACTGGTCTGTACACTGCAATCAGCAAAGTGCTCTGCCAGAGGGAGAAAGGAAAATGGAAGAAATGTTACCAGGACTTAAGGATTTTACCCTGTGCATGCAGGAGCACATAGAAAGAGTTTCTGCCCTATTTCTTTCATGTCTGGTTTTTTTTTTTTTTTTTTTTTTTTTTTTGAGCCGGCAGTGTGCACTTGCAGTCCAGAAGGCCAACTATGTCCTGGACTGCATTAAAAAAGGGGTGGCCAGCAGGGAGAGGGAGGTGATTGTTCCCCTCTACTCTGCTCTTGTGTGACTCCATCTGGAATACCGCATGCAGGCCTGGGGTCCTCAGCACAAGAAGAATGTGGAGCTCTTGGAATGGGTCCAGAGGAGGGCCACTAAGATGATCAGAGGGCTGGAGCACCTCTCCTATGCAGAAAGGTTGCGGGAATGGCGCTTGTTTAGCTTGGAGAAGAGAAGGCTCTGGGGAGACCTCATTGCGGCCTTCCAGTTCTTGAAGGGAGTATATAAACAGGAGGGGGAAGGCCTGTTTACGTGTGTTGATAGTAATAGGACAAGGGGAATGGTTTTAAACTAAGACAGGGGAGATTTAGGTTAGAAATTAAGAGAAAGTTTTTCACTCAGAAGGTGGTGAGGCACTAGAACAGGTTGCCCAGAGAGGTTGTGGATGCCCCATCCCTGGAGGCATTCAAGGCCAGGCTAGACGCGGCTCTGGGCAGCCTATCGTAGTGGTTGGCAACCCTGCCCAGAGCAGGGGTGTTGAGACTAGATGATCTTTAAGGTCCTTTTCAACCCAGGCCATTCTATGATTCTATGTCTTTATCCTTCAGTCATTTTATCTGCAATTCTGGTTTTAACAGGAGGGCATAGAAAATTTGGATGAAAGATAGATGCTCTGTACAAATCAGTTTACTGTACTCCTTATAACAATAGGATAATTTTATTGTTAACAAACCCTCTGAAATAATCTGTCCTTAATTATATCTTTAATGCAGAATTGATTCTCTTCAAATTAGTCTATAATGAGAAGGCATAGACTGTACATTCTTTCTGAAAATGTGTATCTTTTCTTTACAATCTCCAGCTTCTTATACATTGCTAGGATTTTAACAAATTGGAATGACTGTAAAAACTGAATGAAGAAAATCTTAGAATTGTTATGGTAATAGTCTCAGATTATTTCATTCATATATAATTTTCTCAAAATCTGAATGCACATGTGGACTCATACAATTACATGAGTGTTCACTTCTGTTAAATTTAGCTGTCTCAAAAAGAGGATGAACTGAAGTTTCTTGTCTTCAGAACAGCAGCCTTCTGTGGGTGAAAATATGTGTTGTACTTTTTCTGCTCTCTTTTTTTCTTTTCTTTTTTATTCTGTGATGTCTTTGTTACTGGAAAAAGAAAGGTGCTGTTTTATTTGGCTTGTAAATATTAACTCTACATCTCAGAAATCTAAATCATCCAATAGAATATTTATTAGAAAAAAAAAAAAGCTAATAAAAGTATTCAGAAAAAAAGTTAGAAAATGTAAAGGTTCTTTTTAATTTCCTAAAGACAGGCTGGTCTTATCTATGCAATAGTTTAACAGGTTATTATTATTTTCCATTTTTTGTAGCTCAGGAAAAAAAATAAAAAATCAGTGTCTGCCCCACTTGGTCATACATTACAAAGAGAAAGCTTGCCAAAGAAAGAAAAAGAAATAACTCTTTCTCAAAGTATTCATCACAAGTTAAAGATCCCCTAAGACACAATAAGAGATATATACATGATTAGTTCAGGCTGCTAAAATAGAAACAAGGAAGGCGGAGTAAAAGCCCTTGCCAAAACCCTAACAAATGGATTTTATTAAGAAAATCTTGCACAAAGTGCAAGTGGTCTTATTGTGGTAAGCTGAGCTGCTGGAGAGTGTTGTATACAAGCTCTGGTGAGGGGCTGATCCTAACAGCTGCACCCATTTATCCAATAACGACTCTCTTCAAGCCAAGTTAAAACTTCATCATTAAAGTAACTAGAAAGCAATCTATATTTTAATACTTGGTCACCAGGGAAGTTGTGACACCACAGACTTCAATAATCTTGTAACATGTTTTTCTCTTTCTCCCATGTCCAGACTCTGAGTGCTGTAGTGAAATGTAGAGTAGCAAAGACCTGCAAGTATTTTTACCATCATAGTTCTGATCAAGTCCTTCATTGGTCCTATTTGAAGTGTGTCAGTGCTATTTCAGATTGGCAGCAAAGATAGTTTGTCTGCATGGGTCCTCGACTCAGCCCTGAGGAGTGCCTGCCTGCCCCTGAATGATGCTGCTGATAGTGCAAAGCTGTGGCTCAGCCACCTACAACCCTCCTCCACCCACTGAGATGAGAAATTCTGTTCTTTTTTAGCAGAGGCAGGGAAAGTGTATCTGAAAACATTATTGTCACCAAGTTTAAACAAAGGTTGGCAAGCTCCTTTTCTAGGTCATTTATAGATGGGGTCTTGAAAATTCTTTGTGATGGTTCACAAAGGCAGGAAGGATGTCTGCAGGGAGACTGAGAGGAGATTCATGTAGTAGCTTGCAGAGAAGACTGCAGGAACAAGGTAATTCTTAAGTCTGTTTTCTAAAACAGAAGCCAAGAAAGTAAATGGTCTAAGGTTACTATGTGCCGAGTTAAGGGAAAGATCAGAACACCATGATAGAATTGCACTGAAGTTTTCTTGAGAGGGGATGGTGCAGGTTGAAGTGGAGAATGTAGTCACATTTTTATGGTACATCATTCATACTGGCTTACTTGTGTACAAATGAGCAAACAAGCAATGCAATTCCAACAGTTAGTGCCGCAAGAGCAGGAGATGAATAAGAAAACAATTTCTTGATTTGCCATCTAATTCGTTAAGTTGGATCAATGAGATGCTAATGCCATGATTTTTATGAAATATATTTTTGGTAGAGTGCATTCTCAGTGAGCTCACAATTCTTATTTGGATGCTATACTGATAGATAAAGTACAAAATAGAAGAAAAAATCTGACTTGCTTATCCTTTGTGTCTAAATCTCATTTATTTGTGTACAGCAGTGACATTTTCTCAGATCAATAATGCACTTTTTCTTTCACATGGCGTATAATTTTGCCAGGCCATATTCTTCTTATTTTCTGCTTATATTGTGCTCTTCCATTACTAAATGGTTTGGGAATGTCAGGAAATAGGGGGCATACATGGAAGATTTTATTAAATATTGTAGGAAGAGGGAAGAAGAAGGAGGGAGGACATTAAAGAGAGAAAATATTTTCTACCAGTCGTATGTCAGGTCATAAAAACTCAATTCTCATAGTGTCTATTCCTTTAAAGGTTCACCTGGGAGACTTGTAATGATACCTAGTGAATTTCTTTAATTTGAAATTGTGTTTACTTTTGAAAAGAACTTTGTTCATTGTGCAAGGATAAACTAAACACTTGTTAATTGTTCTCCTCCCTAATTCAATTAAATGTCATAAAGACATTTCATTACAGTAAACTAGGCAGTTAAACTAATACATTTAAGGGACAGATTCTGCTCCTCTTTATGCTGGTTCAGTGGTAACTTCAGTGCATTCAGGTGTTTATATTATGCCCCCCAGCAGGATATTATAAGAAGAACCCATGTTTTCCTCTGATTGGAAAGGATTAAAACCCCTATGTATATAGCTGTAAAATTAAAACTATTTTTATGACCATTTGGTTGTCTAAGGTAAGCCCTGTTTGGTGAACTATTCTGCATTATTGAGATTTGTATTATGTGATATGAACCCTGTCCTGAACGTTTGTAAATAATTTTATATCGTGACAATAGCAGGAGGTTCATGCTCTTAACCAGTGATTCTGTGACACACACCAAGGGTGCAGGAGGGCTGTCTCTCCAGTGTGGATTCAGATTCATAACTTCTGTCATGTGGTAGAGCCATTTAGTCCGGAGAAGAGAAGGCTCAAGGGAGACATAATTGCTCTCTACAACTACCTGAAATGAAGGTGTGGGGAGATGGGGGTCAGCCTCTTCGCACAGATAACTAGTGATAGGACTAGAGGGAATGGCCTCAAGTTGTGCCAGGGGAGGTTTAGGTTGGAAATTAGGAGACATTTCTTCTTGGAAAGAGTAGTCAGGCATTGGAACGGGTTGCTCAGAGAAGTGGTGGAGTCACTGTCCCTGGGGGCATTCAAGGAAAGTTTGAACCTGGTGCTTAGGGACATGGTCTGGTGGGTGATATTGGTAGTAGGGTTATGGTTGGACCAGATGATCTTGGAGGTCTTTTCTAACCTCAGTGATTCTATGATTCTCATTTTTTCCTTAAGGAATTGCCACTTTCAGTAGAATATTTAAATATTTGTTAGACCAGAGACAGATAGACAGAGATTATGTTCTCACTGAGTAGAAAGATGATTTTTTTTTTCTTGGTGATTAGGAGGAGAGTCAGTAGTGTTTCTATTTATTTATTTCCCTGAGGATTGATTAAACATATTTATTCCCTCTGCTCTTTCAGAGGAGGTGGAAAAGACCTGTCTCACATTTCTGAGGTTCAGTCACAGTTAAATAAGGATTCTGAAATTCATGATTTCAAAATAGGAAATAGGTGGGATTTAAGCTAATGCTCTTTTGATAGTATAACATCTGTGCAGAATTTTAGCTGTCAAAACATAACTCCTTCAATGTGCCTAATACTTCCAATTGCACCTATGAAGCTTTTCTGTAAATTCCTTCAGTACATATTGTGAGTTCACTTCTTGGTGATACTTACCTGTCAGTTGTCTTGACTCAGGGTCTTGATTCAGAATGTAAACAGGCCATAGTTATTTCTGGAAATCTGTAATTTAGCTTGACTATTTCGTCTTGACTTTATGTATTTCTTTGATTTGTCTGGAACTACAGAAACTAGCATTGCTTCTGCATTGACAGTAGAAAATACAATGCTTGATAGAAGCCTGGGGTAAAAAGGAGTGGTAAATTTTGCTTTATATATATGTATATTTAGAAGGAATCAACATTCTTTTGTCCTACTATCTGTTAGACCCATTGGAGAAACTCAGTAAAATCTTTACACTTAGTTCAAGCCTGACTGTAATTTCTGCTCGGGAGACATTGATTTCTGACATTTATTTAAATGTAAAATGCACCTTAGATTGTTAAAGGTAGAGTTGCATAGATGTGCAACTCTATGGTATGATATGGTTTCCGCCCCAAGTCTTTCAAAATAAAGTAAATAATAATAATAAACAAACAACAACAACAAAAACTCATAAAAATACCAGAAACACTATAAGTGTCAGTGTCACCAGTTATGCCAGTCAATGAATGGAAACCTAAACAAGGAGTTCTGGTACCTCCCTAAACTTCCCTTTAAACCTGAATCATTCTTTAAAAATCCACTTGAAACTACAGTTTTGGATGTTCCTTTAAATCAGGATGTCAGAGAAGTATTAGTGTATAGATTGTTTGACATTGACAATCAATTGTCATTGACAAAATGACAATCAATGTCATTTTAAGCTAGCTTTTATTATAACTTGCTTTCTTTAGTGATTAAAAAGCCAAAGCTGTCTAAAAGAAAGAAAGAAAATGTTTTAAAATTCTGCTATTAGTATTTTAAGTGAGCAATGTTTTGCCAAAAATTGTTTTAGCTACTTTGATGTTAAGAGGTTTCAGATATTTTGTCATTCTTCCTTATGCCATTTTCCACGATATTTCATACATGTCTCTCATTTATTTCCTTTCTTCCATTAATTATTCCTACAGAAATTTATTAGTGGTGATGGCAGAATACATGCTCTGATCAGTACATCTCATTCCGAGAAATGTAGGCACTTCATAATTTTAGAGAATGGGAGGCTTGTGATTTCTTCAATCTAAGTAAGTATCTTGCATGACATGTTTTAGTTCCAAAGGGGATCAGATATTTCTGATATCTAGGAATCTCTACAATAAACCTTGCATCTTGGAAAAATCCAGAAACTGCTGTCAGCATTCACTTTATGGTCTCATACTTCAATCTGTATTCTATCTGAGCTCATGTATCATTCTCAGTGACTCCAGTGGGAGTGTCATTGCAGAGTGAGAGCCAAAGGAGAAAGCACTATGAGATCAGCCTAATATTCACTGAAGATTCTTGGATGCTTCCTACTGATCTCAGAATGCAGCACTAGGAAAAGACAACCATCCTCCACTGCAGTGTTTGCATTTTATGAAGCAAGGCCTTGTATAAACAAATAAATAAAGCACTGGTAATATCCACTCTCATCTTGAGTATTCATAATAGACTTCATTTAAAAATTCATTTTTTATGATCGACCCAGCACTGCTTGACCAGTATATTTATGAGGTCTAATTGCACTTACTGTAATTTGCAAAGCAGAACTGTTATTGCTCAGTGCCTCTCCTGCGGCTGCAGTCCTGGTCCACACTCTCTGTAATTGAAGCATCTGAAAGCCCACTACAGTTCTATGCCATTCTCAATTTCATTGGCTGGATTGAAAATCTATTACCACTGCAAGGGTATTTACCAGTTTTCAAACACTTAAGAGTTACTAGAAATGGTAGGGATGAAAAATTACTTTTCCTTTATTTTGATGTAGAAAGGAAAATAGTGTGCATTAAGTAATGAATATTGGTGGTTATATACCTGTGCAAGACTTGAAAGCATTCAATGTGCTTGTTTTAATAACTCTCTGCACACGTGGAAATGTACTTGCTTTTACAAAGAGTAAGCCTGCAAGGCCAAAATGTATTTTCATCATTGCAGGAGAGAGGACTGTAGTGGCAGGAAAGCTCATGTCAGTTCTTCTTCAATTTTTCCACTCATGGTGCATGAGACCCATCTTCCAGGTAGCATTAAGGGGATTTATCTGTATTCTGTCACTAAATGTGTTTGGTGCATGACTGCACATGTTATATTCCACAGCGTAGGCAAACCTGACATGAGTACAGGTGCATGGCAGAAGAGGCCATGTGGTATTGCATCCCCGTGTGTGTGAGTCAGCACAGGCAGGCAGCAGGAGCAGTCACAGACTTGCAGATAGAATTCAAAGAGTAGATTTATTCTTGTTACCTGGCCAGCTGGGGGATCCCAGAAGCACAGCACCCAAGTGGAGGCACCCAAGCAGAGGAGTGGAGGCACCCAAGCAGAGGCACACAAATGGGGATGCAGGAACCACTAATCAGGGTCCATGCTAGGAGATCACCAGCCTGCTGGTTTCACCTGTTTTTATACAGGGTTCAAGCAGGCACAGTTTTTACTACCATCCTATGATTCTCACTTTGCTTCTTTGATCTCTGTACCAAGGACAGGAGATCAAGCACATCCGACAGGGTGCCTCTGAGTCCACCAAATCTATGTTACCTATATCTTTGCATATGTTATCTATGCACAGATGTGCTACTTGCCAAATACACAGAGCACAAAGAGCAGCTTGCATAATTTGTATGTTTTTCTACATTGCTGCTCTCCAGACTTTATGCATTGCCAGCTGCAAGGTTACATGAGTGTATTTACAATCCTCCTCACCAGTCTTCCATTCTTTCACCATCCTTCTTGCCAATCTTCTGTTTTTAACCCATTCCTCCCAACACCATGTTTATCTGGTTTTCTCATCTCCTTAAACCTTGTGTCATAGGAGCCACAGGCTGAGGGGAGGACTGAAGTATGAACGGAGGACTAACAAGATTATGAAAGAAAAATTACTGTTTTTTTGTCTGTTTTGGTGTGATGGTTCAACTGTGGCATCAAATTAGATAGATGATGAAGGAAGTTTAACCAAACTGTATAATTTAAGAATGTCAGGCATTGGAACGGGTTGCCCAGGGAAGTTGTGGTATCACCTTCCCTGGGGGTGTTGAAGGAAAGGTTAGACCTAGCGCTTGAGGACATGTTTTGGTGGGTGACATTAGTAGTAGGATGATGGTTGCACCTGATGATCTTGAAGCTCTCTTCCAACCTTAATGATTTTATGATTATTCTTTCAGTATGATTTATGTCTGTTGCCTGGCCATATTTGAGTATGACTGTTCAAGAATAACCTGGAGAGGTATTATTGTAGATGACCCCGATTTGTTTCCTGCAATGAGGGACAGTACCTTCTGACTCCATTGACCTTTTGTGCAAAAGAATATTCAGACCCACTATCATTTTTAAGAAGAGGAGCAGAAGCAAAATTTCAATTGTCAGAAGTTAATGCAGACTCTTTCTAAAGAGTGTTGTTACCACATGGCATATATCATTATCTTTCAGCTGTTAATGAAGAATGCATTCTAACACAAACAGGAAAACAATCAAAACTGTATTTTATACCCTTTATATATCATTAATTACATAACACCTTTTTAATTGTGCTTTTGCCTAAATATTTCCATAACTTATTCTGTATTGCCTCTTAGACAACCCTCATTTTTCTAGACACTTAAGCATGTAATAAAATGCAATTTACCTGAGTAAAATAAAAATGTTTGGTCTATACATGATCTTATAATCATACACTGAGCACCATAAGGTATGCTTAGACTTTAGTGCTACATATAGTGTCAATTCATAGCACAGTTCAATTTACACACAACTCTCTGGTGAAAGAGCAGGATCATACACTGCAACTAGTTTTCCAAACCAGAAATCACTCCACTGAAGTGGGTACCAGTAACATGAAGTCTCCTTCAATAGTGGGACCTGAGCGATTCTGAAATACCATTCACCAAGGGTAATTTTGCTGTTCCTTTTTTTTTGCAGCCATCCAAAACCTTTTACACAATTTGTTCAAAAGAACTCAAACATTAACAGTTTTTCCTTGTACAGTATTTTTTTTTCATTATTTTTTACTCCTTTACAGAAGAAGGCAAGGGAATAGGACAAAGTAAATACAATGCTCAAAGTTGCAGAATGAAATTATCTTACATAATAGAGATGAAAAAAGCTTGCTTGTTACAGCTTAGACAATAATTGATACTAGACTGTTTTAGTTTGTTCTGGCATTTAGTGGATGAAGGAAGGGATTGTGAGTAGTACATAATGAAAGTAATATATTTTTAATTACATCTCTTGGAAATGTCTTGGTGGCATTTAGCAATCTTCAGGATGGAAACGTTCTTGTCGTAGCTGTGAGCCTCTAGTCTTTGTTACTCATGCTCTTGGCTTGCTCAGAAATAACATCAAATGTCAGTTCAGATTTTAGGGAGTTCTAGGTGTTTTAAATACATGGAGACAAATTCCCTACTCATCAAGAGCTCTCTAACCAATTTTGGTCCTGTTTTCTATCCCTTCATCTGTCTCATTTAGCTCAGAACTTGTAATTTCAGGAAAAATAACAGGATTTTAGGAGAGGGAACTAAATGATCCAAAGCTCTCATTCAGAAGACTATGAGGACTATCAGAATACACAATGGTTCATTCTGCCAGAGCAATAATGATTACACAAAAATTACTGATTAAATACTTTGTGTTTGATTTTGATTCTTATACTTTTTATTTATTCAGACATGAAAACAGATTTGACTACATAAAAGACTTTTTGATTTTTTTTCCATATGTATTAGCTGATCTAATGAGACATTATTGCTATCTGCAAACTTTTATTTTTCATAAAGTAGCCGACATGAATTTTTCACCTTGCGAAGAAAATATACAATCATTGCTTAAGAAATAATCATAGCTGTTTAATTCTTGGATGGGAGTCCTTAACAACTCAAGGACCTATCTCTACTCCAAACATCTGCATCACTTTGGCTTTCCTCTTTTGCAAGACCACAAATTACAACTTCTTCTAAGAGAACCCTACCTATCCATCAAAAAAATAAAAAAAAGTTGAAACAATGTTGTTATATTCAGAGCTGCGTGTGTGTGTGTGAGAGAGAGAGAAAGAAAGAACAGTGCAAACCAAATAAACCAAATATGTGTTTTTCTGGTCTGGATTTAGACCGTTGGGTCATTTACTCACATCATCACACTACAGTATTTTATTATTTTTCTGTTACTGACAGCATTACTAGATCATAACCAGGGAAATGTTTCAGGTAGAAAGCATGATTTTTTTTTTTCTAGCTTGCAGCTGATAATTCCTTTCAGTGCAGCATGTAGATGACTGCTAACCCAAAGCTTGTGAAAGTACACTGAACTACCCCTTGGCAAGGTTAGTTTTGGTCACACTGGGAATAACAGACAAAAATTTTCTCTGAGCACTCATTTCTGAAGCAGTTTGCTTTGTCAAGTAATAGCAACAAAATCTGGGGGAGAGCTATGTTTGAAATTCTAGTCCCAGAGGTGAATACCTCAAATATTATAGTTTTGAATGGCTAAAGGGATTTTTATAAGTTTGTACATCATTAATAACCCAATTAGAATTCATAAAGCTGCCATAGTTGTTTTCCTGTGTTCCTCAAGTGCCTCTGAATTATATATAGGTCTGAATGGTCAGTTACAATTTAAAACTTAATTAAGACAATCAGGATTTCCCTTTCTCCGTGGGATATGTGTCTATCTAAAATACATGGATTAGTCTTACAACGTTTATACTTAGCTGATTTATACTCTCCTTTTACAATGGCATGATCACTAGTGAAGACCTCTGTGTATAGAACCTAGAAAGTGCATGCAACCAATACAAAAAACACCAACATCATCACTCTACCTGTTGCATGAAATGAAAGATAGACCTGTAGCTAGAAAACACATCACTGCTTATGTACGTTTTGAAAGCAGTTAAATTCCAGCCAGGTGTGAAAAAAACATTAGTAATGCTAAAGAAAATAAACTCTGGAGTTGGTATGTCGAATTTTTTGGAAATATTTAACGTCAGGGTGGAAAATAATTTTTAGAAGTTCTTTGCATTATCTAAAATGTAATTTATGTTAGTAAATGGATCCTTTAGTCCCACTAAAAATGATGTTCAATTGAATTTAATTTCTCTAGTTAGAGCCTACCTAAAGCTTATATTTTCTATGAAACTTAGTGTTAAGAAAGACCTTTTGTGAATCCATATATATTCACTGCGTCAGATTACTAAAACAGAAGCAACTCTTCAGAAGATATTGAATTTACATCAATATATACCTGGTATCTGAATGTCCTGGTTCCAGTTAGGACAGAGTTAAGTAGCTCATAGTAGCTGGTAGGGTGCTATGTTTTGGATTAGGATGAGAAGAGCGCTGATAACATGCTGATGTTTTAATTGTTGCAGAGCAGTGTTTACACCAGGCCAAGGACTTTTCGGCTTCTTGCTCTGTCCTGCCAGCGAGCAGGCTGGGGGTGCAGCAGGAGCTGGGAGGGGACAGACCCAGGACAGCTGACCCAAACTGGCCAAAGGGGTATTCCATACCATCTGACGTCATGCTAAACAATATATAGGGGTGGCTGGCCGGGGTGGGGGGGCCGGCTGCTCGGGGATAGGCTGGGCATCGGTCAGCGGGTGGTGAGCAATTGCATTGTGCATCACTTGTTTTCTTACACATTATTATTGTTAATACTATTATCATTATCACTATTATTATTATTATTGTTATTATTATATTCCTTATATTCCTTATATTATTATATTCCTGTCTTAATAAACTGTCTTTATCTCAACTCACCGGCTTCACTTTCCCGTTTCTCTCCCCCATCCCAGAGAGGGAGGGGGGAGGGTGAGCGAACGGCTGTGTGGTGTTTAGCTGCCAGCCGGGTTAAACCACAACACTGAAGTAAAATCAGTATCTATCATACTGCATTATTTTGGATGACACATAATAAATATCACAAAGCTCCCTTTCCTTCCTTCCCCTTTCCTTCCTTCCCCTTTCCTTCCTTCCCCTTTCCTTCCTTCTCTCTCTCTCTTTCTTTCTTTCTTTGTCTTATTTATTCAAACTGCAAAATCCATAAAGCTACCTGACAATTTATCTGTCCTAGGTAGCATTGTAAGAATGCCTCTGTGTAATATTCAGTGCGCTAAAATTGCATAAATACTCTTTTTAGTGTTTAATGTGAATATGAAATAAAAATAAATAAATAAATAAATAAAAGCCTCCTAATGAAATAGTGATAAGCACAAGTTATAATAAATATTAAATATTTTTCTAACAATAAACATGGATTTTTAGAGTGACAGCTAATGTCATGATTGGAATTTCCTTTATATTAAATAGCATTAGGAAAGTATAATTAGAAATGATAGTTTTCTACCACGTTGAAGAATAATTTATGGAACCTCAGCAGAGATGTTTTGAGATGAAGAGTATAAGTTAAATAGAGAGTTGCAAACAAAGTGGCAGAGCATTGTTTTTCAAAACAAACTGTGCCGATACTTTTTCTTTTTGTCGTTTATTTAATTAAGGGCACTTGGCTAATTATTTCTATTTAAAGAAGGTCCCTTTTAGAAATCTTTCAATTTCAAGAGCTTGTGCTTGAAATTTACTCCAATCTTTCTTTTTGTACCAAATTTATATATTTTCTTTCTTCCTTTTTTATTTACTTGTATCATTTTAATCTATACTTTGGTACTTCAGCTTTTCTCCTCTAAAAAATAAGAAATTTCTCCTCTAAGAAATAAGTTTCAATGTTTTCCTTGTCTTAAGCTTTGAAAAAAGACCTGACTGTTGAAACTCTATGCTGAGAAAAATGCCTTCGGACACTGTGTTCCAACACAGGTATTGCAGTCTATTTCTCCTACCCTGTTGGCAAGCCATATTGTTTTCATGTAGAGCTTCTGTTTCTTTCTTTGGCTAAAGTACACCAATGGAGCAAAAGGGAGGAAGTATCTTGAAATCAGATATGTATTTTTTCAGGCTTCTGAACAAAATATTTCACCACTTTTTGTTTGTCTGTTTGTTTGTTTTCCCCCTAATGGAAAGAGACAATATTTATTCTTTTAGTTATTCCACATATTAATTTTTCTCCTGTTTTACTTTTCTTATGGAAGAAAAAATAATCAATTGTAATATTTGAAAACATTTTATTAGTGACTGTGAAATTCCAAAATATAAAATGTCTGTTCTTGTCACATAGATAAATAATTTCATACTGCAAGAATTTTACAGTACTTACTTACTCATGTGAATAATGCTACTGACTTTTAAGAACTCTCAATGACTAAATGTATCACTGGGGGGGGGGGGGGGGGAGATCGTTTTCTGAAAGGTTGATTTAAAGGTTGATTTTTTTTTCTTAACTAATATGACAAATAGTCCTGAAAAGATATTTGTAGTCAGCAAATTTGAGCCTCTGTAGTATATCACAAACAGCAAAACCATTTTAGCAGTGCCAAGAACTTGAAGAGGGAAGTGAGAGAAAGATGTATTTTTCATTAAGACAAAATGATTCTTTGTTGCCCTAGTTGTGCTGTGCGAATTTTCTCACACTGGAAAAAAGCCAAAACCAATTTTTTTCATTTGATGTCTAGCTAGATTTGAGAATGTTTTACAGTCATTTAAAAAAAGGAGTAAGAAACCTCTGCAGATGCAAGTATGTTGTTTAAAAGAGTTCCAAACAGGAAAAAAATGTTATTGTTATAATATATTATGATGTACTTTTCAACCAGGCTGAGACCCATGCAACCAGAAGTGTATGGTGATATTCCAACCTCTCTCTTCGACATTTGTTCTTGTTGCTCAACTAATATTGACTGTGAGAGTGGACCTGACAGATTTAGCTTTCATATTCTAGTTAAAACAGTTCTTCAGTAGAACTAAAAAATTAATGAAGGTGTTTGTTATACAAGGTTTTATCGTATCTCCATCTCTACAAGAGTTAAGTTCCATTTAGCAATGTACCTAGTGCTTTACAGTGTTCGTTTTCTTGTCTTTATCTTATTGCTGTTTTCCAGGTGTCCCATGTCTACAAAATCCCATAAAGACAACTAGCATTGAGATCCAATGCTTTCAGGCAGACCTGAGGTATTCTTATATTACACCTATTTCTGTTCAGAGCACACAAAGAAATGTGTAGATCAGTTAACTACTTATAAATGTATACGTATACAGAGTTGAAATTTTTGTGGAAGTTGTGTTTCTGTCTTTAAGGTGCATGCAGCCATCCTCATGCTATTTTTCTTCATTCAACTTCTCACCCAGTGCTATATCCTTTCAATGCATCCACTATAATTAAAAAAAAAAAACAAACACTGAGACAGTGTTGTAATTTAACCCTAGCAGACAACTAAGCCTCACACAGTTGTTCGTTCACTCCCCCCAGTTGGGATGGAGGGAGAGAATCCGGAGAAAGGTAAAACTTGAGGGTTGAGACAAGTTTGACAGTTTAATACAACAGAAAAGGAAGGGATAATAATAATGTTAATAATAATAATGTTTTATTATTATATATGTGATACATAGTGATCATAGTGATAGTAAACAAGTGATGCATAATGCAATTGCTCACCACCAGCTGACCAATGCCCAGCCAGATCCCAAGAAGTGGCCACCCTGCTCTGTTTTTATTGTTCTGTATGATGCCATATAGTGTGGAATATCCCTTTGGCCAGTTTGGGTCAGCTGTCCTGGCTGTGTCTCCTCCCAGCTTCTTGTGCACCCCCAGCCCTGTGCTGGCAGGGAAGTATGAGAAGCTGTAAGCTGTAAGAAGTGTATGCTTTGCTCAACAACAACTAAAACATCAGTGTGCTATCAATTTTTTTTTCTCCTAAATTCAAAACATGGCAACAAAACAGCCACTATGAAGAAAATTATCTCTGCCAAAACCAGGACAGACAGAATGATTGTGAACATACTGAGATGACAATAAACACTTAGCCAAGTGAAGAAACACTGGACAGTATGCATGGTGTTGTCATTCTGAGGAACACATCTGTGTGGCAATGACTTACAAAGAAAAGTCTGTGTTTTGCTTAGATGGCTTTTATGGAGCTGACACTGCTCTTAACATACTGTCAAATCCTTGAGTACAAATCATTGTAATGAAACCAATACTTAACTTCCTAATTCTTCTTCAGCTTTCATGTCTGTTGTAGTTCTACCAGTCATAAACCATATCATTCTTAATTTATGAACCTTTCTTTTACATAAGTTTAAAAAATTTATTATTATTTTAAAATTATTAATAGGAAGCCCCCAGATGCTCTTTGATATCCTTTGTATTCTCCTGAAATTCATTGCTGTTCATTTGGTCTGTGATCTGCATATCATTCCTGTTCTCCTGACAAATAAATGGTGGAGAATCTCATGAGCCATTGGGCTAGGAGTACCAGGCTTGTTTTCAATTTTCCCCTTGTCATGTGTAGCAGACGCCTGGGACTACAGCTGTGTCACCCTCATGTCCATAGCAGTCTTAGAGAAAATGGTGTATATCTTACCATACAGACAAAGCACCAAATCATCATCTTGCCTAAGGAAGCTGGGACTCGTTACCAATGAAAACAAATACTTACTACAGAAAAAAAAATAAATAAATAAAGGAGTGAAATTTGAATTGTAAAATGAGCTTAGGCCTTTAAATGGTGACTTACAAGTCTGTATTTTTAGGACGTTTTATGATGTTTTGATGTTTCATAATGCCATTTAGCTAAGGGTTTAGAAAAGAAAATCAGGATGCTGTTATTGCAAAAAATAGTTTATTGATTTTAAATTAATAAATTTATTTTATTAAGCACTGCTGAGAACAATTCTGTGCATAAGCATTCTGTAACATAATGCTCTAAAATCTATCTCAAAAAGACTTATTGGCAAATTTGGTAAGTGGTTAAGACATGCTGGTGGTTAAGACAGGCTTTGTAGCTAGAGAAGAATTGGCATCACATTCACCCACCTTCAACAGCCAAAAAAAGGCATTTGGACACTCACTGATTGATTTATTGTTTGGAGCAAATTTGAAACTAACACCCTTGGTTCACTAGCAAAATATGCTCTCTGCTCTATTTCCCTCTGTTTTTTTTGTTGTTGTTGTTTGTTTGTTTGTTTGTTTGTTTTTAATTATCTGGAAGTGTAACTAAGAGTGAATAGAAGCAAGGAAAAATATGCTGGACTACTGCAAACATTCAGTGTAGTATTCAAACAAACAAATATAGAGCATACATGTAACACATCACCTGAGCTGCTGTGAGATGGTTAAGCAGGTGCTTTTGTGATGGTTTCACCCAGATGGAGAGCTAAACTCCACAAGAATGCTCTCTCACTTCCACTCCTCAAAGGAAGAGGAGGAGAAAATATGATGGAGAAAAGGCACAAGGGTTGAGATAAGGACAGAGAGATCATTCACCAATTACCATCACAGGCAAGACAGACTCAACCTAGGCAGACTGATATAATTTACTGCCTACCACTAGCAGACTAGAACAGTGAGAAACTAAAAGGAAACTAAAACCACCTTCACCCCCCATCCACCCCCGTCTATGTCCATCCATCAGGTGCAAACTGCTCCAGCACGGGTCCCCCATGGGCAGCAGCTCCCCCCAGACCCCCTGCTCCTGTGTGGGCTCCTCTCCACGGGCTGCAGCTCCGGCCCGGGGCCTGCTCCACCGGGGGCTCCTCCACGGGCTGCAGCATGGAGATCTGCTCCATGTGGGACCCATGGGCTGCAGGGGGACAGCCTGCTCCACCAGGGGCCTCTGCACAGGCTGCAGGGGAACTGCTGCTGCGTGCCTGGAGCACCTCCTGCCCTCCTGCTGCACTGACCTTGGTGTCTGCAGGGCTGGTTCTCACTCCTCACTCTCCCAGCTGCAGTTTTGCTGCAGGTTTTTTTCCCTTTCTTCAATCAGTTCTCCCAGAGGCCCGACCAGCATCACTCACTGGCTCAACTCTGGCCAGTAGCGGGTCCCTTTTGGAGTCAGCTGGAGCTAGCTCTGATCTGACATGGGGCAGCTGCTGGGCTCTGCTCACCAAGGCCACCCATGCAGCACCCCTGCTACCAAAACCTTGCCATGTTACAAAGCCAATACAGATCTCTAGTTATTCTTTTATTCCACAGGTATTTCAAAATATATCAGAGACAATAAATCTGAATTTGAAGGATTCATATTTCCAACCAAAAATCCTGCACTGTAGCATAGTGAGGTACGTTTAAATCTAAGAAATTTGAGAATGTAGGTGTAAATTTGTTATGATTGCTAATACAGAAAAAGTTTCGGGGGGGGGGGAGTGGGGGGAGTGGGGGGAGTAGAAGAATACACAAGTGATTATATAAGAAATGGAAGATTTCAGCCACTGATGTTCCTGGAAAATTTGCCATCGGGTACCCTGGCTCTGTGGGTATTTTGTAGAATAATCCAGTGTAATTATGGTTTATAAGATGACAATTTTGGAAGATTTTTGTCATATTCTGTTTGTACCTTTGCTTATGCAGCCTTATTTTTGGTGTTTTTTGCACCTTTCTCTTTACAGGGAGATGTGTTTTTAACAAATCACTTGTAAAAAACATGAAATAAAAGATTCTCATGGAGTCTTTCAGTGAATGACAGTAGCTGTAATGCAGACCTCTGCAAGAAACCTACCAGCGCTAGTTTATCATTACCTTTCATTGAGGTTATCTACTATGCTATTATTTTTGCTAAAACAGATACAGCAGTCATGTCTCAGAACTGACAATATTTATATCCTAGACTGTAATTGGTAAAGAGTTTCTAGTTTCTATTGTGGGCTATCAGACAGCCATTGCACTATGCTATATTTATTAGGGGGAGAAAAAAAAATGATGGGGAATGTTTGCATTTCTACCCCAATTATGCCAGTAAAGCAAATGAGCTTTATTTATAGCAAATAAGTGGTCTTGTAAAATAGCACATTCCAAATTATATTTCCTTGCAGGTCTGTTGGCATAACTCAGACTGATGTCAGATCTTGTGTTTTCTTTCTCCGTTTAAATTTCTAACTGCTAGGAAGGATTTTCATCCTGGAGCAAGGCTTGAATATAAAGTGTTCCCATATAAAAAACAATTTATGTGGGGTCACAGTCTCTCCCCAAGCATAGCCTGTATTTCTGGTATGTGTTCTGTAGAGATTTGCTAGAGCCAAGTATGAACCCTAAATCAAGGGTATTGGAAGAGTGATAACAAAAAGCACAAACTCAGAGATGCACTGCTTGCTGCAATCTTCTCTCTCACAGGAAGTGTCACCACATCTACTATTATGAATACAATACATATTACAGAAACTGAACACAAAAGTGCAAATAAACATTAAAGAACTCTGTTGTTTCTGCTCCTACGGTGCTTTTTTGGGTGTTTGTGGCTGGGACCTCCGAATCATTGAAACAGAGATGTTTAGTGGTTTGTTGTTAACACACTCCACTAGGAGTATTACTTGGGAAGTGTGACTTTCCTACAGATCTGTTGCAGGACTTTGGGCAAGTAGTTCCTCTCTGTCTTTCTTCCCAAAGTATATGCTGGGGACTATGTTTCCCCCTTGTTTAGTACAGAACTGAATGGAGAGATGATGAATGCCACATAAGATCCTGCACAGAGCAAAAAGCAAACAAATAAACAAAAGACAAACAAGACAAACAACAACAACAAAAGAAAAAAAAAGAAAAAAGAAAAAGAAGGAAGCAGTGTTGGTACTCATTTTAATTTCTATATCCCCTCTAGTGTTTAGAGAAGGCACTTATACTCCTGAATATTGATTATATAGATTTGGAATTCCCCATAGCAAATGGCTCTCCCTGCAGTATTCTTGATGCTTTCAAATAGAATACAGTTTCAAAAATAATGGGAGAAATACAAGCAGAAGAGGAAAATCTTTGTGCTTTTCTCTCTCAAAAGTAATTGACATTAAATCACTTGTCAATTTTTGTCCCTGTCTTTTTCAACAGTTTAGTTGTTAACAGGACATAACTTAATTTTGATATACAATTTTGCAAGTAAGAGAAGGCAGTTGCATTTGTGTGTAACATAACGAACAATATCTATATGACATCAATACAGGCTCTATCTGCAGACTATTAATTTTCAATGCTGTGACATTTTAAATATGTTATAAATTCTCTTGTTTTCCTTGGTGACTTTTAAAGAAATACTTGCAATGATTTAGTTAAAATGCTTTATTTAAAAAACAAACAAACAAAAAAATCCCCACAAACATAACTTTCACAAAGGGATATTTAGTATGTGGTACTGTAAGATATGGCATTTCATTGAAGCTTTCCTTTATGGAGAAAAAGGGCTGAATGTTGAGAACAGAAATATACTCCATACACCACTCCCACCCCCACACCACCACACTCCAGTTTAATAATCTGAAGATAAACTGTTTAAATATTTAATCACCTGTGGTTTCTACAGAGTAATTTGAGATGTTCTTGTACAGAAAGGTGTATGATTTACCTTAGGCATGTGTCTTAGAATGATATGATGGCTCTCAGGGATGACTATCTCTCTGTTGACTATAGGCAGGCTAGATTGTCGTCTTGGACAAGGGAGCTTCCTACAACTTAAATAGTGTCCTGGACATATGATGGTGAAATTGCATTTCGCCTTAATCCGTGCTGTGGAGAAACAGCCTGCATACCATGTCATAATGTACTCCTTAGAGAGCTTGTAAAACATGAGACAACTTTGTCCAAACAAAATTTGCAGAGCAGGTTCTTCAACAATGGCAATTGAATAACAGCTTTTCTCAACTGTCCATATCATAGGGAGCTTCATTACACTTCTAAACAAAAAGGCATTGCTTGGTTCTGTAGGAAATTTATTAGGAACTATACAAAGTTCTAAATGGGGGAGAAGGATGAATCATATGTCAGGTTTCAAAAGTGTTCTTTGCAGAAAAAGCAGCAGCACATGCTTCTTCATACTTTAATTTAGCTAATGTGTCATTTAGAGAAAGGGTAAAATCAAGGGACTTAGAAAAACACAGGACTTTGAACAGCTGTTCTCCAGAAGATTTATTTTTAGGTGTTTTTTGAAAGTTTTCTTAGGAAATACAACTGCTATAATATCTTAATAAAGGATTCATTGGTAAACTGAAGAGGTTTCACCATAGCCAGGAAATAACCCCCCTTTCTGTTCTATGAGGATTACACCCATCTCTGAAACTTGAAAACCTAGGTTACTTGTAAATCTTACATGGTATCTTATGCTGAAAGAACACCATCAAGGCTACAAGGTCATGAATTAGAGGTTAATAAATAAATTTTATTTCTTGGTAAGGGTAATATTCATTCAGTTTTCCATTTGTAACAGATTGTCATGCCTTCCCTATTGTGGGTTTTATTGTTTTATTCACTACTTGGCTATCAGATTCTGAAAATATACAAGTTAAAGGTCTGACAAACATCTCTTTGATTATGTTTGTGGGTTTTTTGTTTGTTTGTTTTTACAGCATAATGCAGAATCTCCCTTCTTACCCACATGCTGATTAAAAGTAGAGCTCCATGGAAAATAACAGGCAATCATTTAGTTAACTTTAGGATATACCTACCTCAAACAGTTAAGCATCCTGTAGCTCTGGGACATGACTGCAGGAGGAAACCATTCTTAAGTAATCTTGGCAGGGATTCAGAACACACAAGCTATCTTGTATTAATATCCTTTGTGAACAATTGCTAGTGAACAGTCAAAATGAAGCAGTTTATCCTATCTTTCAAAAGTATAAGTTACTGTCATACTCAGTGGTGCTAAAGGAAGCCCATTGCAGTTAGGTAAAGCAAACTGGAGCCTTAAGGAAATGGCAAATGGTCTAAGAGGTATGGATTATTTTGTGTGTATGTATTTGCATACTACTCATCTAAAGGAACTGTGAGGATAAATAAAACTATCAGAACAGTTCCCTAAAATCTCTGAAGTGTTCCAAGTTAAACAAACAAACAAACAAACAAAAACTTACTGTCTCAATACATTAATTTTTAAAATTTCGTATTTAAAGACTTTGTATTTTTATTGGTTTTGTACAAGAAATATTACTGACACAAAGGACACTCTTCATGTTGAAGTCTAGTTCCTGCCTTAAACAAGGCAAAGCACCAAAGTTTATCATAAATAAACTTGCCAGAATTTTGTTATGGGAAAAAAATTGCATTTTTGCTACCATACGCCTGGCAAATAATGAACCATTTTAGTTGTTTTATATTTTATTTTTAATGATTTCTCAGACAGATGCTGAATCAGAAGGACAGCTAAACAGTTTGAATTGTGTGGAGTTGAAATAAATAAAAATTGATTCTTATAATGGAAAATGTCTCTTGACTCCAGTGACAAAGGAAGCCATTTGTATTACTGAAGAGATGAAGGAATATCAGAGTAAAAATATACTAAAAGGTCTACTACTCTATCTTGCCTTGTTTAGGAGTCTTTAACTATAACATATTTTTTTCCCATTGCTCCAGTTTAGACTACTTAATTGCAGGACTGATGCCAGTAACAGCATATAGTAGCAGCTATAAATGTGACTATCTGTAGCACACAAATCCAGGTGTTAATGGAGATTCCAAATAGCTTGGACTTTAAGAATAATAATAAAAACATAACAAATATATATATATGCTAATGGGGTTGAGAGACTTCATTGGAATAAACTCTAAATCTAATATAAAGCTTATGAAAGCAAATATCCATTTATTTTATAAAGAATGTCATTCATACAGTCTCACAGACTTTGTTACAGTTACATAACTGTGTTAATAGAAATACAGATCCAATTTTCATTTGGAGTTTTAAATGAGTGCTAAGGTATGCACACTAGAAACTTTTATACACTGTCGCATTCATGAAATAAAAGTGAGATTTTTTTTTTGGCTCATTAGAGATAAGCAACTTAGTCTGAATTAGTAATATCACAGCTCCGTTGTATTTTTTGATAAACTCTATGTTGTTATTTGGGAAAAAAAAAGTGCTAAGAAATTTAAGTCATGCTGAGAACATATACATTTATGGGCCATTGATAGCTTCACAAGACAAAGATAATAGTTTTGATATGGCTGAATGATGGAAGGACTGAAAGGATGACTTGGGCAGCTACATGACATTTTGTCTACCCTGTGCTCTTGTCCCTGGCACAGGAGGGGTGATGCAGGCAGAATTGAAGGTGTCTCTTACGGCCACAAAGGAGTCAGCAGCTCCTGGAAAGGAAGAGGCTGAATAACTAAATGTCTTCTCTCTTTTTAAGTAGGCTGTCACAAATACTATTGGAATGCTCCCTGATAGAAGTTAAGGAAAGGTAAAAGGAAAGGGGAGAGGGGGGGAGAGGGAAAAGAGAGGAAAGGAGAGAAAAGGAGGGAAGAGGAAAGGAGCAGAGAGGAGAGGAACAGAAAGGGAGAGAACAGAACAGAAATGGGGGGGAAGGGGAAGGAAGGGATGATCTCAGAAAATTAATGTTCTCCTATACTATATAGCCCACGGCTGGACATATTGCACTTTGATCACCATTAACACAGTGTTTTCAGCTTCAATAGAAAGTGAACTCCTCACAAAGGACCTGCAATTTCTATTGTCACCTGTGAAACTAATAAACTTCTGGTTTATGAGAACTGTACTGTTATTTTCTGAAGAATAAGTCATGCACTTAAGTGTCCAAACACAATAGATTTTTTTGTAAATTCTCCAACATTCAAAGGAACAAACCAGTGGGAAAAAAAAAAAGTGTGATAATTGTTAGATCAGACCTCAGGACTACCTAGAAGTAAGCTTCAAAGGGCTATTTCTTCGAATAGAAAACATTTGTGCTAGAGGTGAGGATACTAGGATACTTTATAGGATGTATTTTAGAATTTACATTGGTTCAATTAAGGACATGAGAATTTGGTTCCTTAAAGATATAAAGAATGTTTATTCATGTACAACCTGTTTCTGTAAAAAGCCTGTGATCATCTGATTTTTATGTAGAGTATTACTGAATGTGATGATGTTACTCATCTGAGTAAATTCAGCTACGAGCATTTTCATAATCAAATCTTAGTTGAAAGGAGGGTAGATAAGGAGTTGCATGCTTCAATCATTATGCTAGAATTGCAGACAGCACTATATGGTAACATCAAAAAGTACACATATTAAACCCGATGCTTCAAATATGCTTTAAATATACAGTATAAATGGGTTTAAAATGTGGGGTTGGAACTAAACGATCTTTGAGGTCCCTTCAAACCTAAGCCATTCTATGATTCTATAAAAATGGACAGGAATTATGACCAGAAGTCCAAAAGAAGAGGCTACACTTCAGTCCTGAAGATGGGAAGGGAGATGACCAGAAATTAAAATTAGAGGGTACAAAAACAAACAAACAAACAAAAAAGAAAAAAGCAACATGCAAAATAAAATAAACAAAAGCAAAACCAACCAAACACACACACACACACACAAAAAAAAAAAAAAAAAGAAGAGAGAAAGAGAACATGAATACAGAAGAAAGGAGCAAAAGACAAAAAACAATTGCTTGACACTGTTCAATTTTTATTATAAGGGAAATCCTTAAAAGCCTCATTTAAAAGCACTTGTCTCCTCCATTTCTATCATTGAAGAACGGAATTAGTAGCAACTGGAAGAAAACATTGGGAAAGGATGATCAAGTCTTGAATATCAGAAGCAGCAATCTTCAGAAAACTGTAGGGACAGTATACCCCAAGCATCCATTATGGTTTTCAGTTAAATAAATCATTTCAATTTTGCACATTGTTCACTCACTTTGAGGAAAAAAAAACAAACCCCAAAAACCAACCAAACAAAAAAACATGAACAAAAAGCTTTCTACAAAATGTTTGCTTTGACTCTGTTAAGGAAACTAGTAATCTTTTCATTTTTCACAGTTCTCCAGTAAAACTTTTGCTGGTGACCTAACTTTTTCCTCCCATTTTTAATATACAGTTTCACTGTTCTTTTAAAAAATGTTTATTTTTCTTTGCCATTACTCCTTTTCTTGTTGTTCTTCCTTCAGATTTCATTTATTAACATTTGACTGTAATGTTCCTGTTTCCCTGATCCTCTGATATTTTATTATTTTCATTTATTATTTTCATTACCTGAACCTAAAGAAGAGTTCAACAGTACATAGACCTTATCAGTGCCACAAATGTGTATAAGGCAGGAAACAGGCAGAGCTTCTGCTTTCTCTTGATCTCTAATGCACACAGAAATGTTCTCACTAGACCCAACGGCCTTCCATATTTTGTGTGTACATCTTATTTTTTCTGTATTAAATTTGAAAGACTTAAATTTGTTGCTTGAGCAGCTGTGCTTCTTTGCTATCTTATTGAAAAGCTGCAGATATGGACAGAAATGAAATACAGTGGGAAAAAAAAAAAAAGTAAGGCTTTAGCCCTACGCAGTTATAGACCTACAGAAAATGGTGCCTGGTGTTCTGACTTGTTCACTGAGATGTTGTGAGCAGGCTTTCCTTGGCTGACCATAACTGAAAATATTGATTTATGGGGGGCACTACATGGACTCCACCACTGTTTGAGACTTTAATTTTTGCTCTGTCTATAGGTTTTGCCATATATCCTTTGGCCTAATACAGAGATTTCAAATTTTGTGAGACTTAGCAACAACTTTGAAATGTTTTTTCCCCAGCTGCTTGAAGCAGACAGAAAAAGTAACATAAAGGATGAGCCTGGGTAGTATCACGATTCTGTCTGTGTGTTAGTCTACTGTAATGTTCCTGGAGGGGGGAAAAAAAAAAAATTTAGTTTGTGGACATAAGTAATTTGGGGACAGAAGACGCAAAGTCCTTCATAAAAATCAACAGATTTGGTTTGGGGCAAAAAAAGGACAAGTAACGGCTTGAAGACTGTTCAGTTTTTCTCTCTTTGCTGCCTGTAATCAGTCCAGTCTGGAAAAAAAAAAAATTGTTTTGTCTCTGTCACAGTCCATCAAGATTCATCTGCAGAGTGTCAAATCACTCATCCATACAATAAAAGGAAAGATTATTTGATATCTCTTAGATAAATAATATCTCCAAATTTATTTCCAGGTTGATCTTCCCTTCACACTGTGTTATTAGGACTTGCTTCCTGCCAGGCTGCACATGAGACAAACTCCTCTGATGAAAGTCAGGGATATAACTTCAGCCCTGAGACTTCACTGAAGAGCCATGAGGGTGAAGAGAAAAGCAGAGAGATGGTTCGAATGGGATTGTAACTATTTTGATATTTGATATTGCTACTTGGCAATGGGGAAAGGGACACTGTGTACATGCTTTGGGATGCGCAATCTGCATTTCATATTTTCGCATGACATTCCCATACTAGATCCTATAGGCATGCTATGATGCAAGACTATAGCCCTTACTACCTGTAATTCCCACAGAAATCAATTAAAGGTAAGGATGGATGACAAGATAAAGATTGTGCCACTGGGTATTATTTGTATGGGGATAAAATCTGAGATTCATTTGGATAAAACAAATGAGAATTTGAAGAATCCTGGACATTGAGAAAAACTGAAAGATTATGAGCGTGATTTCTCTCAAATATTTACATTGTTAGCTGTTTGGAGACAAAACAGCAGGGCAGCTTTTATAAATCTTTTCACTTTGTCAAGTTGTGAATGAAAGCTGGAAATATAGATAGGGCATTTTCCTCTTAAATTTTGAGCTAATTAGCAAAGGTATTGGAGTCAAGTTTGTGTGTTTGTTTGCTTATTTTAGTAACGCTTTTTCAATGAGAGAGAGGCACAAAAAAAAAAAGAATTTAGTACTCCTTAGTGAATAAAAGTTTTTGGAGACAAAATGAAATGTATAGATCCCTTTACATTTTAATATCCAGATATGGGAAGCTGAGCCTAGCAACAGAAATGTGAGGTGAAATTCCTAAACCGATACTTAAGGCATTTCTGTGTTATAATTGTGGCTAAAGAATTTAAGTGATGAATATGGCTACTTTCACATGGATAGTCACTACGTTTCTTTTGGTTTGTTTGCTTGGTTTTGTTTTAAAGAAGACATTAAACACACTACATTCATAAAGAAGGAGCTACAAAAATGTGCAATATTTTAAACACATACATTAAACTCTTTCCATGATGAAGATCTTCACAACATTTTGTGGCATTTCCTGTGACAATAAAATAGTTTTCTGGAAGATACGGGATTCATGCCTTACTCTTTAATGCTGTTACTAAAGATAAATAAACTGAATTAAATGAGGATGTGTAAGTCTTATGTTTTATTCTATTGAAAATTCTCTTAATAAATAAATAAATAAATAAATAAATAAATAAATAAATAAGATAAAATTAGATAGACTGCAAGGCCTGGGCTGATATGGGTTGCTTGTTTAGCTTTTATTTTTGCATAATGCAAAAATAAAACAGAACATAACCCTATGCATTCTTGTATGAGATATCTTTTGATACTGCTTGGTTTTCATGCTCTTAGCAATTATAGATTAATGGGAAGGTATCCATTATAATTCAAGGAGAAGGAAAATCTAGCAGAAACCTTGCTCTTTTCTTCCATGTACTTTCTTGAAGGCCATGGGTCAGGCTAATTTTTGTGCTCCTTCACATGCTCTGAATCCTACTGGAGTGGGAAATGGAAGTTCTGAAGTATGAGAAACTATGTTCTCATTGTCCATACTGTTTTTGATTATTAATTTGCTGTTAATATGCACCTAGCTTCCCATCAGTCTCACATTTCAAATGAGCCCAGGTTTAAACATTCACATCAAGAGCTTTGATCTGTGATTCATATGGTAGAAATCAGCCACATAATTCTAAAGGTTTCTGAGTTTGGTTTTCTAGGATTACAAATGTAAAGCTTCAAACTAGTTGCTCTCTTTTTCCTATTCCCTACAATCTACACTGAGGACTGTAAGTAAATTCAGAATTTTGTTTCTTATCTGATCCCAAAAATCAAAGCCTCTAAGTGTGAGTCGATCATGGAAAACAAAGTTTGTTACAGGTAAATTTATTGTTAGTTGTTTGAGGTAGATATCTTCAACTAGTCATGCGTTTCTGTTGCACAGTTTTGCTGTTGTTGTTGTTGTGCAAGTATAATGCAATACATGGATCATCACTGATTACACTTTACTTTGGAAAGTGCTGTTTAATGTAATCCTGGATTTAAAGAGCAGTAGAAAAACTTAGATAACATAGATAATCTACATTAAAATGTTCATAATTGTTAAGAAACAGAAATGTTGGTTTTATTTATGTTATTGATAAAGTCAACAGTAGCAAGATGATTTATTTTTTATTATTCATTCATTTATTTATTTATTTGTTTATTTATTTTTACAATAGGTAATATTAATGCTTTCCCAAGGGAACATAAAGACTTAAAGTAACTGAAATAAAAACCTTTGGATGATGAATGATACTACATTTAGCTGCTGCAGCTGGAAAATCACTACTTTCATCTGTGATGAAAGCCAAATACAGCCAAAATGGTGGAATGGACAGTGTGCCTGCTTTTTAATACTAAAGCCTAACCTGTCTTCCAGAGGTTCCTCTCTCTGAGAGCCTAGGAATAGTGTCACAAAACAAAGCTTTTTATCACCTTGACTTACTTTTAAGGAGAAAATTTATATTGAAGTGTATGATCTAAATCCATGCAAGATAAGAGAAAGAGTTATCTTTATATGCAAGTTTAAACACACATAAGTTTAATAGTTGAGATGCAGATAGATGCATGTCAACTAGCTCAGGGATTCATGAAGAAAAATGCTGAAATGAAAAAGCATGAAACCCTTATTAAAACAAATGGAGGAGAATCAGTAGATGACAACATCCAGGATCTGCTTGCACTGTTGAGCACAGGAGGCTGACCCTTTCCCACCCCAAATTTGCAACTGTCTGTACAGAAAAGATCACTGGGTGTAGCAAGATAATGTTAAACTTATTAACACTGACCTCATAGCTTGCTGGTCCTAGCCCTTTTATGCATCCTATCCCTTTATCTGCCAACAGATTTACACTGGTAACTTGAACATATCCTGCTTTTAGAGTCTCTTCCTTTATGTTAAAACTTACCTAATATAAAAGTACCCAGAGAAGAAGAAATGAAAAAGGTTGTATTCTAATGTATTCTAATGTATGCACATTAGAATGTATGCACTATGTCCTTCACATCTATGAATATATCTATAGTGTGCACATATTCCGGACATTCAGAGGTATTTTCTTGGAGGGGAAAGAAGAAGAGACAGATGAGTGGAATTAAGGTGGCTTCAGTCAAAAAAACTGTGTGATAGGCCTAGTAAGAGAAGTATTATTATTATTTTTTTAATTATTTCTCCTAAAAAATAGGTACAGATAATCCTACAGTCCACATTAGCATATCATGGCCAAGAATTCTAGGTATTAGAGTTGATAAATTATTACTATACTCAAAAAATGATAAGGCTGTCAGCTATGCTCAGTCTCTCTGACATAAGACTACACTCCTGTATAAAGCTCTGTAAAACTGTCTCAATATATACATCTTACATAAAACAAAAACAAAAACAAACAAACAAACAAAAACTTGGCATTAATATACTACTGGCACTAATATACTACTGGCATTAATATACTATATAATAGTATATATATACTATAGTATATAGTATATATAGTATATATATACTATATAATTTTAAAATATATAATTAATATATATAATATAATACATAATATAATTAATATATATAATTAATACTGGCATTAATATACTACTGGCATTAATATACTACAAGTAAACAAAATAGAGCAACAAATACAAATGCTAGTTCAGTTTATTCTTAAGAAGAACAGAGTATATTTAGTTCTCCAAAGAAGATAAAGGTAATTAATACTTTTTAGCTTCAGCAGAGTAAGTTGTATAAATTTTGTGCCAAGACACTTCTGTCAGACTCACTTTGTATACAAAGTAAGTATTGTATGCATGTATACATATATATGCACAATAAGTGCATGAATGAGAGCAATGTTTTGACAAAATCCTATACAAACACTGAACAAATGTATTTGCTGTTGATTGTGATGCCCTAGAGAGTGAACGGGCCCATGGAAAAAGATGCCTTTTGCAGCTCCACAGTCTGGAGAAAAAAATCAGAAATAAAAGAAGTGAGGAAGCACCAAGAGGAATCTGCTTCCAACTCTAATGGCAGCTCTGCTATGTGGATAGCCAATTAGGGACTAAAGAGAAAAATAAACCACACCATGAAGCAGAAATGAAGAAAATGCTATACCATGGGTGCTTACTCAAAGATAATGTTGAATATTTACAAACCTGCATTTATGTATGACCGTGTGTAGGAGAGCTTTGAAATTATGATGCAAGTAAAAATAACTGTTTTCAGATACTTTAGGCATGACTCCATGACAAACCTCTTTATTCTGTTTGGGTTATACAAGGAGGTGACAGGTACAATTGTGCATGGAGGTAACCTTGCATCTCTGCTCCACTGCAGTGTGTACTGATATCTTCAGTATATGCATATTCCTTGGCTCAGACATTTTTTGGTCTCTTTCCTCTCCTCACACCAATAAAATATAGGAGGCTTAATAAAACAATCAATAGAACTTATGTGAGTATTTTTTTTTTCACCTAAATTTGTACCATCCCTTCATGCATGAACCTGTACAGAAATGACTTATGGAATTGCATACATCATCCTCAATCTAGACCAAATATTTATTCCATGTGAGTTAAATTAAATCACATTTTAAACTCCTATTGATTCCAGTGGGGCAGAAGTGCACCTTTTCAGCAAAATAATATAATATTTGCTTTTCTATCAATTAGTAAAAATGAATTAATGACTTTCATTAAACAGAATGTATCTCTCCAGTGTCTTGCATACAACAGAGTTTTATTGCAAAAAGTCATACAAGCTTGAGGAATACAGGTCCATGTGTGTGTGTGGAGTTATTGTTTGTTTTTGTCAATAACAAGGACAATTCCTATACAGTGATAGGAAATTCTAAAATGTTATTATTGAAGTGGTTATTGACCATATTACTCAAAAAAAAGAAAGTATGGCAGTGCTGCTATTATACTTAGAGGGGGGCAGTTTCATTACCAAAGAACATCATTGCCTTTACTGTAAAGTTACCTCTAAATACATTCTGTGAAAGATTGGATTGTATAAAATACACAGCTCTTCAAATCTATTTTGTATGCATGACTCAGCAAGGTAAAAAAAAATCAATGGCTAATGCATGATTTGAATATACTCATAAATAAACTTAGTAGTAGGTTAAGATACTGTGGTAAACCTGGACTGTTTTTGCTAATTACGTTTTCAGTTAAGGACATGGCTGCATTTTACAATGAATGCACTATGCAGTTTAGGATTGAGTACATATACAGGAGTACTGGAAGGATAACTGTTTAGAAAGTGTGCTTGGGAAAGTATACAGTCTTGCACAGGATAACAGCAGCATCTTTAACCACTGTTTTCTATAGTCAGGAGGCACAGCAAAATGCAAACAGCTAGATCTGTAGTTGCTGGAAGATTAGGAAAATGATGTGTAAGACTTTATTTATCTGACTTAGAGAGTAGGTCAGAGAGAAAGCAAAAGTAGGCAGGTTTTCTAGGTGTAAAGATATTCTCTGTGGCTTTATGGAAGTCACACAATTCCTTTGTGGTGTGCATCTACAGATGCATCTACAGTAATTAAAGGCTCTCAGATGCCATCTGATGTTTAAGTGTACATATTTTTATTATTTTTTGATATATATATATATATTTAATTGTCTGCTTACACCTGAAGTGACTAGGCTTCAGCAAGATTTTAGAAGTTTCATTTCAGGGATTTTGTTTGTGTTCACCATGAAAAGTAGAGATAATTAACTGGGTTTAACCTAGTATTTTTAAGAACAGGTATTTACTGATTAAAAAGCATTGACTTTTAACCAAAAACTACACAGAACTGTCACCTCACACTGTTATTTTTATGTTCTTTCTAGCTTCTGATGCCATGCTACCTCTAATCCTTCTGTATGTATTGATTTATTTCATTATTGTATACTTTTATCAATGTGCTTGCTAATGTGAATAGTTAATATCTGCAATTAATATAAAAACTCTCCTATAGTATTCTCTAATCTGTCTTCTGATGTGACATTCAGCACATACATAGAAATCAGAGGTCTAAATATATTCGATGATTAGGGTAATAATGCTAATTAAGGAAGTACAACATAAAATTTCTTACCTTATTGAGGCAAAAATAGCATACAAATTCTATACTTCCTTATCCCCAGGCATAACTTCGAAAGGAAGAAAAAGAAAGTGAGTTGCAGTTTTCTAAGTTCTGGGACTCAGCATGAGTCTATTGTGTCAGCATTGCTTCGTGCTATAGTTATGAAGTTGCTGCTCACTCAAGGAGAATACCCAGATCTATTGTATTCTGTCCCAAAGCAGCTCTTGTCATGAGCTCAGTGACAGAAGAGCCAGACAACAAAGCTGTGTTTCACTTAGAAACTCTTTTATACAGTCACTTTGAATCCACACACTTGCTCATGTGGTTGTACCCAAAGGGAAGCCTTTCTTCCTTACCAATGATTTAGAATAATGTCTAACAGAAGTAATGTAAGATAGATATCTGGAGAAACTCTTGATTTCAAGAGGTTCAAAAACCCTTAGCCTGCATGAGAAATCCACTGGTGTTACACGTGGAGTAAACTTTCTCTTGCAATACAATTCACCACAGCATGGAAAGTCCATCTATCTGTTTTTCTAGGCGGAGGACAAAACTTAAGTTATCTTGCTAGTATTCATTTAGTACTATTATATACTACTATTCATTTATGTCTAACCCTAAGGCAAGATAGGCATTGTAATCTCAGGAAAATGTCCTTTTCTCTATCCAAAACACTTACTGATGTAAAATAGTATTCTTTATTAAGAAGCATATAAATTATTATTTTAATTTTATACAATTAATTAATAATTGATTTTATATAATTATTATTATAATTTTATATACTATAAAATAGTATGCTTTATTAAGAAGTGTGTCTGTGTGGTTGTGTGTAATTTCAATTTTACTGTCAGAGCATTTCTAATACTTTCAAATGTTGCACCACAGTTCCAAATACATGGACAATTTAATTCTTAACCCTTTTTCAGGACATTCCAAATTATAAAATAATGATGTCCTCACAAGCAAAACATGGTTGTTATTGTGCCCATGCTTGTCACTGGATGTCATTTAGGTCATCTATTCTGAAGACAGCTCCAGCCCTATTCATACAGTGGCCAATGTACTTAGCTCCTTGAGCTGTTTGTCTTCATCACAACTAGGAAGAAGAAAATCATTGAAACAAACCGAAGTGCAATTTATGAGTAATCTGCTGAGATCTACTGATGCAAACTGAAAGCAATGCTTGAAGTATTTAAGTACTTTCAGTGAATAGACATATTTATCTTGAATTGGCATTTTTTTAACTTAAACATTGAAATCTGGAGATAGTCTTCCATTTTGTGGTGGTTTTATTAAGATGGGCAGCTGAACTCCACCACAGCTGTTCCCTCTCTCACCCTTCTCAAAGGGAAAGGAGGAGAAAATACAATGAAAAGGGATCAAAGGTTGAGGTAAGGACTGGGAAATCACTCAACAATTATCGTTATGGGCAAAATAGAGTCAGCATAGGGTGATTATGCTGAGGGGTCTGGAGAACAAGTCTTACAAGGAGACTAACAAGTCTTACGAGGAGCGGCTGAGGGAGCTGGGGTTGTTTAGCCTGGAGAAGAGGAGGCTCAGGGGAGACCTCATCGCTCTCTATAGGTACCTTAAAGGAGGCTGTAGAGAGGTGGGGGTTGGTCTATTCTCCCACGTGCCTGGTGACAGGACGAGGGGGAATGGGCTAAAGTTGCGCCAGGGGAGGTTTAGGTTGGATATTAGGAAGAACTTCTTTACTGAAAGGGTTGTTAGGCACTGGAATAGGCTGCCCAGGGAGGTGGTTGAGTCGCCATCCCTGGAGGTCTTTAAAAGACGTTTAGATGTAGCCCTTAGTGATATGGTTTAGTGGAGGACTTGTTAGTGTTAGGGCAGAGGTTGGACTAGATGATCTTGGAGGTCCCTTCCAACCTAGACGATTCTGTGATTCTGTGATTAATGGAATATTAATAATAAGCTAGAGCAGTGAGAAACTAAAAACAAAGTAAAAACACCTTCCCCCCATGCACCCTCTTCTACGTCCTCCCCCACCCTGAGTGGTGCAGGGAAATAGGGAATGGGGGCTGCGGTCAGTTCTTAACGCTTCATCTCCACTGCTTCCTTCATGGTCACTCTGCCCCTGTTCCACATGGAGTCCCTCCCATGGGATGCCGTCCTTCCCAAACTGATCCTACATGGGCTTCACAGGCATCAGCATTCCAGAACTGCTCCAACATGGGTCTGTACCACGGGGTCCATCCATCAGGAGCAAACTGCTCTAGCACAGGTCCCCCACAGGCAGCAGCTCCCTCCAGACCCCCTGCTCCTGCGTGGGCTCCTCTCCATGGGCTGCAGCGCTGTCCCAGGGCCTGCTCCTGAGGCAGCTCTCCATGGGCTGCAGCCTCCTTCAGGCCACATCCACCTGCTCTACCGGGGACAGCCTGCTCCACCAGGGGCCTCTCCACAGGCAGCTGGGGAACTGCTCTGTGCCTGGAGCACCTCCTGCCCTCCTTCTGCACTGACCTTGGGGTCTGAAGTGGTGGTTCTCACTCCTCACTCTCCCAGCTGCTGTTGCCCAGCATTTTTTTTCCCATTTCTTAAATCTGCTCTCACAGAAGCTAAAACAACATTGCTTGTTGCCTTGGCTCTGGCCAGCAGTGGGTCCCTTTGGAGCTGGCTGAAGCTGGCTCTGATCTGACATGGGGCAGCTTCTGCACTCTTCTGAAAGAAGCCACCCCTGTAGGCCCCCACTATCAAAACCTTGCCATGTAAACCCAGTACACATTTCTAATGCGTAATGTAATTATATACTAAAGATTTTACACCTTCTGTGTTGACAGGACCCCAGAGCAGAAAAAGCTTTAGCAAAAAAAAAAAAAAAAGGGAGTCAGAACATGCTAAATCATTATGTATATGTCAGCTCTATTAGTAATATAATTTGAGTGATCTCTATGAAAAGATAAAGGTGAGCTACAAATGGATTTAAAATATGTGCAGTGAGTATTTCTGAGAAACATTATTGAAAATAAGTAGTCATGGTCTCCAGATTTTATTTCAGGACCATATAGTGAGCTATAATTGATGCACTAATTAAAGTATACACTCAGAGAATTGGTTTGGGATAGAGAAATGGAAAAGTAGAAGAAAAAAATCCAGAAAAGAGGAGAAAAGAAAGCCAAATTGCTACAGCTGTATTTGATGAGAAGACTGTTTTTCAGATATGAATTCCTTTTACAAAAACAAAATATCCAAGAAAGTTAATAATGGAAAGACAAGTGGAAGACACAAAGGAGCATTTTTAAAGGCATCAACATAGATAATTTAGATAACTCTCCAGTGTGGACTTGATTTGAAAGAGAGATCTGAACTGACAATAGAGCAGCTCCATCTTTGTGTACTAGAGTAGTGCTTTTTTCAGTTCTTTGCTTTGTATAGATGTTTTAGTTATATTAGAGTTTAGTCAATAATTTATTTTACCAAAGTAAATGGTAAGATTGGGATGGGAACTTCTTTGAAATCTGTCTGTTTAAAACTCACATCAAAGAAATATGAGATACATGAAAAAGTTTAGTGGAAACAATCACAGAATCACAGAATGGTTGAAGTTGGAAGGGATCTCTGGAGGTCATCTGGTCCAAAACAGATACTCAAGCAGGGCCACCTAGATCAGATTAATGTAAGCGATGAAGAAAAATCACTGGAGTCTACAGACCAAGGGTAGTTTGGCAGTCTTCATCACAGAAATTTGTTTCCTAAACTACAAAAAGAAATTCAAAAACTCCAGAAAGCAAAGACTAGCAAATCATTCCCTGGATGTTCCTTCCAAAGCAGAAGAAATCTTATTGGTCATGGGCATTTTCCAGCCCAGTGAACATGAAAGCGATGTACAGACAAGCTGAATATTGCAAAATTTTGTCAGTTCTTCCTAATGCTTCCTTTACTTACTTTCATGATGCAGGCAGTTTTCATACCACTTCACAAGGTGGAGAAATCTTGTAGGATATGTAGAGGCCCACAGCTTCCATTAGGCAGAGAAGCTAAGGGAATCATCTCAACACTGTGATAGATACTAAAAAATGATTTGCCACATTCTCACAATTGAAACATTTTGTGAGAAACAAAAAAAAAAAACAAAAAAAAAACAACCAAACATAAAACCAGAACCCAATAAAACCACCACCAACAACAATCACAACAAAAAAAACACCAAAAATACAGGAAGAAAGGGGCGTTATGACGCTTAATGTGTCTGGTTCCTGTGCCCCCCCTACACTGCTATCTTTGGTCTGAACTTCTGCTCTGTTTCTGTTAAGTCACACAACTTTGCGTTAATTGAAGAGAGAGCATTTGCTCACATTCCTACTAATAATTTCTATAGATAGAGTCTTAGGTATAAATAAAAAAGTAACATTTAGAATTAAATTGCATTATTTTTTAAAGTCAGTTCTTACCAAATAAATCAGGCTGCTAGCTAGTATTTGTGTCTAATGTCTGGCACAAAAAATATAGATCTTTAGACTATTTCAAATCAAAGCACATATAGTAATGTCAAAATAAGTATTTTTTGCTAAATAATCCTGAGTTAAAATAGGATTATTATTATTATTATTATTATTATTAAAAACAAACTCTGCTTGACATAATTTAGGATAGCTGAATAACAACTGAGACAGTCCATCACTGCTGACTTGAGAAGCACTTGAAAGACCTTATAGTTAGTAGGTCTTTAATTCTGTTGCTGGTAAAAATGTTTAGTAATTTCAAGCCAGTGTCTGGAGACATGTACTGATGCATGTACTTAAGAAAACCTTCTTTTTGACACATTTTTTTTTTCAGATGTTGCTAATCAATCAGCAATCAGAACCCTATTGCTTTTCTGCTTGAAGTACCATGTTGTGGTACTGTGAAGAACCAAGGTGTTGGTTCTGCATTAAAAAAAAAAAAAAAAAAAAGGCTACATTTTGTAGACTTGGAGGCTTCAGTGTGAAGTTCTGTTATGTCAAATGAATCAGAAATTTTTACTTTTATCTGGATCTGGGTGACATACTACTTTTGAGCTCTTTGCTCATTCAAATCTTAAATTCAGAGTAAATGTTTAATGGTTCATATTAGTGAACACCATCAAAATAGAAAACATTCCTTCATTTTGATGATGAGTTCTGTATGAATTCACAGTTTCTTTGTGAATGGCATTAGATTTACATACAGGTAGAATACTGACTGACACCTACTGGATTCTGTGACTGATACTGACACATTCTATGACTGATGCTGATTTAATCACTAGGAAATGCAATTTGATTGTGATCATATACATTGTGGCTCAGTAAAGCGACTGTTTCCTGACTGATCTACAAAAAAAATTTGGAGAGCTTTTCTACCCATCTATACATAATTGATTAAGTTCTATCTAAAAATACCAAACTAAAAAAAAAAAAAGTTAATATTTTAAATGAAGAGAAATATCTAGCATGCTATCTAGCCTACACTTTTGCAGTGCATCATCTAAGTTGCATCCTCTGTCAGAGGAAACAAATATTGTTGTGCTGTAATTTAATGTTTATGCTACCAGACAGAGCAGGGAGCTTTGAAAACCATGTTTTGTTTTTGTCTCAAAGGCCAAATTTATTCTGTCAAAGCATTTAACTTCATCAAAACTTTGTGCTGAATTCTGTATTAATATGCAAGGGGAGTTCCATAAGAGTTATGGCCTGTCATATTTTCAACAATACCCTACATAATGGCTGCAATATGCCTGTCATAAGCTTATCTTGTATCAGCAATGTCTGCAGTAATGCAGGACTCAGACCTTTTAAATAATTAGATAAATGTGTATTGTTGACAGGAGCTGCTGGTTCTAACTTTCAAAAATAACCACTATAACACACAATCTCTAGTGACTGTCTTCTACACACGTATATCTTGCTCCCCTTTCTATATGCTTTCAATATTAATCATAATATGATATATTTGTTGTGGGTAAGATACTATGCAAAGCTATATATTTTGTTAACTTGTGTGTGGATTGTATACTTAAGGAGAATCCCAGAAGTCTTACTGCAGGAATTTATGACAGTATTCCTTTTGATTTCAACAAAACCCACAACAGCCTAGTTGTTTAGCAGGCTTCTGCACATGTGTGTAGTACTATTTCTGAAAGAATGAGTTTAGGTCCAAAAATGGTGTAGCTACATCAGCCTGTCATTCTGCTAACATGCTAAATTTGCTCTTCTGGACAGCTTTTTTACCCCAGATAGAACTCAAATGTTGTTGGGTACTAAGGAGCTCCTAGTGTCCAGCCAACATTATCCACAGCTAGCTCAGGTATTGCCATAAAGTGCAAACAGAGGGCAGATTTATTATGAAGTAATCATCCTTATAAGCACTGCCTGGTGTAATGTATATATTTGAATCATGTGAGTTAATAGCACGGACTTAATTTTGTAAGTTTGTTTCTCATTGCATGTTCATTTGCCCTTATAAACATGTAGATATAATGAGTGTAATGATTTTGATGTGAAAGGGAAGATATTTATCACTTCTATTCTGCTCTAGAACTGGAGGGAGGAAATTTGTATGTGCCACTGTAGAGAAAATGTCTAGGAAATTTTTTCAAATACTTTGGGTAAGTACTAGCTGTCAAAGGAGTATGCCAGTACTTAAATAACCATATATAAATTAATCTCAGCATTCTATCTATAGAGTTCCAACCTTGTATGAACAAGTAGGCCAATACAGTATTCTTAAGAATTTATTTTGTGGTGTTCACACTGAGTACTAGATTGTGGGGTGTGATTTACTTCATCAAACTGCAGTGACTAGCACCTGAGCTAGTCACTTAGCCTCTCCTTAAAATCACAGGCGTTGCTTGTAAGACATGATTCATCTCATCTTGAGTTTTATGTATGATTAACTCTTGAAGTGTTTATTTCTTTTCACTGATTTTAAAAGAAAGTCTAGGCTACTAGTTCAGGTATAGATACTTTTGAGGTAAACACCTAAAGTTGTGTGATATCTCACAGTGTGGATATCTTGAAAAGACTGAAAGTTTTTATGGGGTAAAATATATAATATTTTAAAACCCAAAAGGAGCCCCCCCCCCCCCCCCCCCTTTTTTAAACAACAACAAAAAAAACACACACAAAAAAAAACAAAAAACAAAAAACAAAGAAAACAAAAACAAAAGTGCTATGAATATTTGAACCTTTCTTCTACTCAATCTTCTATGCAGTTAAAGGAAATTTAAGATTTATTTTTAAACTAATGCATTGCTTATAACATTATGAACATCTGCAGTTACAATTAATAAAGTAAATTATTACTGTGAAAAATCCTCACTGAATTCTAACAAAAAATCTATCTGATTTTTTTGAGTATTTATTCCATACAATATAATAAGAGAGAGAATGGAGACAACAGCTTTTGAGAAAATGAACTACATAGGATTTTTTCTTTTGTAGGAGGAAGGAAAGAAGATAGTGTATTAAGCATGATTTGGAGGACTTTTACCAAGAATTTTATGGAGTGATAAAGAAATAGAGGAATCCTACCTTTCCAGCAGAAAAACAACAATAAAAAACCCAAGTGAAACAAAACAAAAACCACTACCATCACCACCAAAACCATACCAAGAACAAAAACAACCTGCCCAGCTAACTTTTGATGAGCTACAGAAATTTCCAGTATTTAAGTTTTTATATTATTTTAAGCCTCTCACATAGTCTCCCTAGTGCTTCTGTCTCCTCCTAAGCTTGTAGCTCTTGTGTTGTGAAAGTAAAAGGGAATACTAACTAAGAAAAGAGAATGAAGCACACATTTACCAACTCATCATGTCCCAATGGTGCAAAAAACCTATTCCTTAAACACCAACATAAGCTGTCTACTCTTCACATAACAGGCAGTGGGATGGTTAGCCCTTGGCACCAGAGACAATCACATTATTTATCAATCAGGGATTTTGGAGGACAAAGCTAGAACTGGTGCACATTCATTAACGTTCATTGTCAACAGAGCTAAACAGATGCAGTTTACTCAAGTTGGAAGCACTGGACTTTTTCCTGCTGTACAAATAAAGCCTTTCCAATATCTCAATAGTTTATGGACATAATTTTAATCCATCTATTATTCTGGTATTTAAAATATGTGAATGATTTATTTAATATATAGCTAGTTACCATTATATGGATTTTTTCCCCTTCTCTTTTGTTTTTCTCTCTGACATCAAATATGACGATATTATTATAACAGTATTAGCTTGCTGAGGTCATACGCTGAATATGTCATATTCATGCTGGTAATTTACCTGTGGTACATATCTAAAAAAGTATATTTTCCTCAAAAAATGCTCGTCATACTTTTCTGCAAATTCTCAAACTAGGAAATTCAATGAATTCTGTATCTTTCATGAATATGATAAAATGTTTTGCTAATAGTGATGATAACTACAGAGAAATCTGCAGGGATTTATTTAGTCTTGATGCATGTGATGAGAAAATAGGGACATGTAAATCACAAGGGTACTAATTTCTTCAGCTTCTAATTTACAAATTAATGGCAATGTAAAACATGAACATTTAAATTAAACAAGAGTAAAGATAAATCATAGCTACCCTGGAGCCTTTTCTGAAAAGAGTCTTTTGGTGAAAGGAAGGTAATCTGATTTTCTGTACTTCTTGAATCCTCATTTGTACTCCTGTTGTGAGAATGTTTTCTAATCAAGCACATGAAGATTTTTTGCAGTCTTTGAAAATTCACAAATGAAATATTTCAATGTTTAATGAAGGAAAAGGCTGTATGAATATCTACAGATGTTGGACTAACTAAGTTTTTGGGTAGTTTGAATTTTTCAAATTCCAGACTTCAAGGGGAAAACAGTGTGCTACTTTGTGTATGTGAAAAAAAAAAAAAAAAAAAGCAAAACACCATATCGATATAGGCACTTTTTTCTTTGCTCTCTTGAGACTTTGTTTCCCTTTGAGGAAGCCATATTTGCATGGTACAACATTTCAAAGCAGAAAAGATACCTATTTCCTAAATGTGGCATAAGGAATTTTTCACACTTCTGGAAGTTACATGGTTATCTGGTCTTTGGTAGCACCTGTACGTGTTCCACGCAAACTACAACACAGCACTAAAAATCTTATCACTCTTTGATTGGAAAGATTTGCCAAGACATCATCTTTAGTAGCTCACACTGGGAGAAAGGAGAAGGAGGCTAAATAAAAGGAGTGTTATTTCTGTTATTACAGAGTTTATGAGTCTATATAAATGGATGCTAACATATTTCTCTCAGTCTTTTGTGTTTCTTCAAGTTGATTCTGCCTCACAACCAGCTGTGGAAACTGCCATTAGTCTCTACATTGGAAAAAGCCAATTTTTGCAATGTTTGCTGTTGGATGCTGTCTTCTTATTTAATTACACTGTGTGCTTAATTGTTTATGCTTTTAATAACTCAAAATAATTTCAGCAGACATTAAAAGAGACTCTGATTGCTAGGAATTTGGACATAAAAACATTACAAATATACAGACATTTTTTGTGCACATACAGAAGCCTACAAGAAAAAACCTTACTTCAAGTTTTCAGTACTTATATAAGCAACCACAAGGAAAAAGGTTGGTGGTGAGGGATTTGAGATTCATATAATACAATATTTTTCCAGAGACACAAAGTGTTTTTTTTTTTTTTTTTTTCAAGAAGTGAATTTATTTTTGTGAAACTGTACATATAGTTTTTAGAAAAGTAATCAGAACTTTATTATCTATTGGAAGCTGACCTTTTTCAAAACTGAACTGCTTAATCTCCCAGAAGGATTTGTCCCCACACTTTAATTATTTATCCTTAATGTTTATGTGGCTCTAAGGTTGAAATACAAAATCAATATTCCTCCTGTATTTTAAAACTAAAACTCAGAAGTAGTTGATGACTGGAATACCCTAAAATGTAGCATCTAACATTTTGCAGTATAATTACTGTCTTGATCTTTCCTGTATTTCCTAGCAAAAGATCCATTAAAATTTAGGCTAGAAGTATTTTGGAATGCCTAAGTCTGGAACTATACATTTGTTAAAGTGATGTTTCCTTGGGAAATTTCTGATATTCAGGATCAAATCAAGTATTTTATTCCACTATTAAAACCAAAAAAAAAACCAAACAAACAATCAAACAAACAAAAAAATCTGTAATGTCTTATGCACACAGGAAATCATAAACTCATGAACATCTATGTCTGACAACTGTTAACACGTCTTACATTATTATTTCTTCTTCAAATGGAGCAGCCACACTTAATATTTTTTTTTCATAGGTCTCATTTTCTAGGCCTTTGTTCTTATAGCAGAAATCTGTGCATTGTGCATGGTTCTTTGCTCCTACGAGGTTTGCCATATCCTAAATTCAATATACAGGTGACTTGTGTTCAGCTTGTGATTCATTTCAACGTTCACACCCTTCTTTTTCTTGTTCTAACTGAGTAATCTCTATTTTCTATTTGTACAGAAGATGTTTCTCATAATTGTAAAGCATTTGGACTCTCCAAGGCCCAGACACTGACTCTGGGGTTGCTGGATTCATTGCACAGACATAGAATTATTCTGTCCATCAGCTCAAAGGAGAAAGACTCAGGAATAGTGAACAAACACTGTATACTTGTTTGTTTTTCCATATTTTGCACCTGACCTTCATAGAGGAGTATGAGTTATAACATACATCACTTTATGAAGTAATCTCATGTGTTGCAAGATATAGAATTAACTACGTACTTAGGTGGATTCAATCACAAGGTAGAAAAGAATCTCAGATTTGTTCAGTTAATGATTTTAACTGAAATTTTCCTATTCAGCTATGACTTGATGTAGCCTAGCTTTTTTATTACTGAGTTTCATTCATCTAAAAGTCTCCCTCTCCAAAATATCAAGGTAATGTAAACTCTTATTCCATCCTCTAATGTACTTATAAAGTCTACCAACTTTTTCAACTGCAATGTTAGGAAGAATACTCTCTTTTTGTCATTTAAGATGCAAATGAGAACATTCAGTCTTAGACAGAGTGGATTCTGTAAAACCACTGAAAATAAATGGATAAATGCTCCCTTTATTGTTAGGTGGAGTGTTCTAGTCATTGCTCAGTGGTGCCATAACAGTTAATCTATTTGGTGTATCCTAAACACTCCAGTGTGTGTGTGCAAAACAAAACAAAGAATCTTCACAAATGCTACATGAATGTATTTAATTTTTCTGTTTGAGTGCTGAAATGCAGTTCATATTCAGGTTTCTCTGACAGTTAGCCAAAGAAAGAACTGGATTATTCTTGGAAACCATTTTTTTTTTCTAATGCAAGGAAGCGAAAGGAAAGGCTGAATATTAAAACAGAAAATTCAATGAAGCAATTTCTCTTTCTTGCAAAACTGAATATGAATGTACAAAACCTAGCAAAATCTGACAATCAGAAACACTTGCTTTGCAAACTTAAAGAAACCTATCTTTACTGTAAAGTACAATACTTAAAAGCAAGCAGGTAAATATGGGGTCATCTTTGAGAAGAAAATAAAAATAAAATAAGAATTTGAGGTCTGACATGCATTGCCTGTAGGTCTGTGCCTAGAAAAACATGAAGTACATATTTATAACAGTCTGAGCATGCGAAATCTTTCCTCTTTCCTAGCATTAAAAAGAGCAGAGTACTGATTTAATCTGAAGCACAAAGTTTCATTCTGCTTCATGTTTCCAGAACTGCCTCAGCTTCCCACAGTAGATAGTAGGTTTTGTAATTACTTCAGCAGTACCATGGGGGGAAGACGCCTGTTCAGTCACTCTGAAATACCACAAAGGGACAGAACCCCCATTCTGCAGTGTGCTCTGTGCTCTGAGGAGGTCTGTGTGTCCACCCCCCACCCCCCAAAAAAAAAAAAAAAAAAACAAGCTGATGAAATTAGCAAGGTTGCTAGTGAATTTGTGGAGCAACTTTCAGAGCTCTACTTCTATGTCTGTCTCATAAATTGTGAAAAGATAACTGGTTTTCTGTTTCACTAACCACTGTAAGTTTTTGAATAAAAAAAGGAAAGAGAAGGTATAGTACTTTGTATGCTAGTCAGTATTCTTGTGCACCAGAAGATACTGCTTTTTATCATGTGCAAACTGCAAGTTAAAAGCAAATTGTATTGACAAAACTTTATTGTAATCGTTACTCAAGAGGAACCTTTCTTAAATCTTAAAGTAATTATCATGATGCATCTTCTTCATAATTACATGAGACTGATACACACAGAATTAACAGTTCACGTGTTTCAACTAAAACATTCTCTCATCAGAATTCCTATACTCAGGTAAATACATCTTTAATATTTCATGGTAAGGAAAACAGAGAAATCCCAACCCTGGCAACAAAGTTTATGTGTACATGTATATCTCTAACTATACATATAACTTTGTGTGTACAGGTATGTATACATGTATATAAAGAATCACTTCTGTTTCAAACTGAACTAGTAAAGCAGATTTCCTCTCTATATTTATTGCTGACTATAGCATAAATGCATAAATTAAATCAGGTTTTAGACTGCAAATTCCTTTCTGTGGAATTATAAGATTGTTTTATTTTTTTTTACTCCAAGTTATTTGGACCAATAGCAAATTGCCATTGTATCGGGTGCAGGTGCGCGGGTGTTGGTGGCAGAGGGCCGCAGAGCTACTCCACAAGGGAAGGCCTGGGCTGCCCCATGTAGGACACAGCCAGCTTCAATGGCACCACCACCATGGCTGCTAGGCCCAGCCGTACTCTGTGGTGGTGCCTGTGTGATTATCTATTTAAGAAAGTTTAAAAAACAGTTCACAGCACCTGTGAAACAGAGGCATGAGGGGACAAAAAATAATATATATATATATATATATATATATATAAATGAGAGAAACAGCCCTTCAGACACTAAATTGAGAGAAGGAGGAGGAGGAGGAGGAGGAGGTGCTCCAGGCAGTGGAGCAGAGATTCCCTTGCAGCCAGCCCATGGAGAGGACCATGCTGAAGCAGGTTGTTCCCCTGCAGTGCACAGAGAGGGCTGTGTGCTGGAGCAGGTGGATGTTTCCTGAAGCACTGTAGCCCATCTTGGAGCAGGGGAAAAGTTTGAGGAAGGAGAAACAGGGAGGAACAGCAAAGGACTGACTGCAACCCCCCATTCCTCATCTCTGTGCACTGCTTGGGGTCAGGGTGAGGGGAGAGAGAGGGCACAAAATAGAGGAGATAGATAGAGATGCTGGTAAAGTGAAGAGTCAAGGCTGTGAGGAAGGGGGAGGTGGGCAGTGAGGGTATCTTTTTTTTGTCATTGTTCTCACCATCCAACTCTATCCAACTGGCAATTTTTCCCAAGCAGAGTTTGTATTGCCCATGATGATAACTGCTAAGTGATCTCCATGTCTTCATAAAGATCTACGAGCATTTTCCATTGTATTTTCTCCCTCTGGCCTACCGAGGAGGTAAAGCGAGAAACCACCTAAGTGGCAGGGTCAGGTTTTAGGGCCTCTGATTAATAAAGGGACTATTGTGTGAATACTGTTTTTGTGTTTAAAAACAAACAAACAAATAAAAGTATATTTTCAAGGGTTCCAATAATAAGCTTGTTAATTTAATAATTTGTTAAACTTGTTAATCTTTGCTAACTTGTTAAACTTCGTTAACTACTAAGCTTAGGTTTCTGCAGGGTAAATACAAGAACAACAACAAAAGGATCATTCTCCACAGTTTTGACACATTTTCTTGAGAAATACTACAGTACAAAGTCTGTCTTGATTCACTGGGACCTGGCTTACTATAAAACACAAAATAATTAATAGATTCAATTAAATGAGGTAGGGAAGTAGTCAGCAATTGATCAAAGGAAATTAAAGATTTCATAATCTTTTCTAAGATGTAAGAGCTTGCTTTCTACTTATCAATATCTACACAAACTGAGTAAATTATAGCCACTATTTTATATATTATCATGCAACTTTAATACTTTTTAGAGTATTTCTGTTGTCCTTTTCAATTTCAAAATATAATTTCCTCTCTATGTTAGAATTTTGTTGTTTTTTTATGCTCATTATCTAGAAAGCTGAATGTATTCGAGCTATGAGTAGTAATACACACTTCCAAAATCCAATAATAACCAGTTGCATTAATTATACTACATCCCACTAGTTCTTTTCTGATGTGTTTTCCTAAATATGGTAATGTTTTAGCTATTTTCTTATTTACTTTTAGAGTATCTCCATAACTCAAATATACAATATTCTTGTATAGGTATGAAGTGTTTCAATGTAATGAAGTCATTGCAATCTAGTATCTATAAGAAATTAAATTTAAAAGTATGATTCCTTCAGTATTTTTTTCTGTCATTAGAATTCCGTATTGTAACTATTTGTATACAATGAGAGAGACAGAAACATACAAAAAGGTGAAAAAAAGGTTGATAATGGAAGCTATGAAGTCTTTTATTTGTAATGAAGATTTCTGCTTGATCTTTTTTTGCAAGACATTCTGGAAAAGCACAGTTAGATCAGCAGTGATCTTATGACCAAGACACTAACTACTCATTCTTTAAAACTATAGTTTTCCATTTCCTTGCATTGTTATATGCTTCATTATTGACCTGAAAGCTAATGACCAATTTAGTTACAAATCTTAAAATTAGTAGCTCAATGCGGAGATGCAATTGTAATCTTTTTTTTTTTTTTCTATTTACTGTGCTACTTATTTTTGTCTTTCAAGATTAATCAAAGTTGTTTTCCTCCTTCTGCAGGAAGAGAAGTCATCAATGGTACGTGAATACATGGCCATGGTGTAGGTTCATCCTGCCCAGTTATAAGTCCACTGCTGAGTACCAGTAGATGCTTAGAGAGGAGCATAAGAACACAGCAAACTTCAGTGATGCTTCACAGAAAGCTCCTGATCACCATATGTACTTTCTTTTTTCTAAAACAAATGCTTTCAAGAATTTCAATGGTTTAGTTATGCACCAGATAAAAAATTTAGTTTTGTCCTGACAGTTTTGTTTCTAGTGTTAGTTTAGTTCTAGTGTTGGAAAAATTATGAACATTCATTTTAAATTAAATTTTAATTTAATGGTGGTGGTGCCATTGGAGCCGGCTGTGTCCATTTTAAATAAAAATAATAATAATAATTAAAAATATTTTAAAATATTTTAAAATATTAAAATTTATGAACATTTATGAACATTTGTTTCCTACTTACTCTTTTCACATTAGCCATGTTTTTGTCTGCTGGTTTTATATGCTGTCATCTCATGTCCCTTCTACAGATTGAGAAGTTTTAGTCCATTTAGTTAAAAGAAGTTTGTCCACACCGTCTGTGGATCCTTTGCATGTGTGATGCAAACTGTTTTGTCATCTGTGTTGCCCTTCTCTGGCTTTTCTAAGCTGCGTTGCATTTTTTCAAGATAAGGGTGCCATCTTCACACAATATTCTAAATGTTTGGTCATGTAATGTTTTAATATTTTTTTCCTGTTGCTTTCCTAACATTTCCTTTTTTCTTGACCACCTTTGAGCCCTGTCCTGTTGTTTTCATACATCTGCTTAGTCTTCAGTGTTAGAGGACAAATCGAAGATCAGTACTATTCATACAGATTAAGGCAATTTTTCTCTCATGCATCATGTATCTATATTAAATTTTACTTGCTGTTATTATTAGATTTTTCTTTGTTATCCTAAATAACTTAATAACAAATTTTATTACTGTATTACTCACCCCCACCCTTTTCTTAGATTCATTATGAAAATGCTGAACAGTAGAGGATACCGGAAAAAATCGTCTATAACTGTACCTGTGATCTATTTCTGAATGTTAAAACTGACAATTGATTTCTGTTGCCTGTTTTCTATCTTTTAACCAATTACAGTGAGTTTCTGTTTCCAGTGCCACCTAGTTTAAGGACCTTTTTGGAAATCTAAGTAAACTATATTAATTATGTTTCTCTTCTCCAGGGACTTAATTCCGCTTTAAAAAAAATAAAAAAAAAAATGGAATTTTTAATTTTTAAAAAATGGATTTAAAAAAAAAACCACTCCATTAGTTTTGTGAGAAATAATTTTCATAAGAACAAACATACCAACTGTTCCCCAGTAGAGCACATTTATTCACATGTCCATCAATCTATTTTTTTTTCTATACTTTCTACAGAATGCCAATGCAGTGTGTAAACTTTCAGGTTCTTAGTTTTGTGGATCTTCCCCAAATCCTTTTTATAAATACGTTGCCACACATCTGTCTGATTTTTAAAATAATAATAAAAAAAAATGAGAGAGAGAGATTTGTATGCTACAGTTAATAGTTTGCCTACATCATCACTTTTCATCATTCTTCTTGTCTGAATACATCATGTTATCCTGTAAACTTTCTAGTGACCCTTTAGTATGGTGCAGACCCTATGATAAATCTTCCAGAAAACAACTTTTGGTGGCTAGAATCTCCTGAGGGTTGCCCTTAGTGAATGTGAGTTTAAACAAAGCATTCAGTGTTGCTGCTACTGTCTTATTGACCTTGAGTGCTACTTTTATATCATTGAGCCTATCACAGCCTTCCCACTCCTGATGCAGTTGGAGACGGATGCATCAGTTGAAAACCTTCAAATTGTTCCTCCAAGTCTACTAGGTAT